>NC_067399.1:451525016-451870016 GCF_016432865.1 Antechinus flavipes
ATTTAGTGACTGCAATGGATTTATTGAAAGAAGAGATAAAAATTGACAAAAGATTATACTGCGTATCTATGTAGAGAGAAGAAGAGGGGGAGGGGAGCAGCAGTCCTGGAAAATCAGTGTGAAGGCATGAAAGAGTGGAATGAGTTTGGGACTAAGAGAATCCAGAGATCCACATTCCAGGAGTCCCAGCTATGGTTTAGTGGCCATTTAATTAATCTTCCCTCCTTCTAGCCACAAAACATGCACAATAATATATCTGGACAAGGGAAGCAGGAGTCCAGGGTCCTAATCTCAACTCTGTCACTATCTGAATGACCTTAAGCAAGTCACTTCTCCCAGGGCCTCAGTTTTCTTATCTGTAAAAAGACAGACTTGTTCTTATCTGTAAAAAGACAGACTCGCTTATCTCTGAGTGGGATGATAGGTGGGAAAGCAAGTGAAGGTTTACAGAGTACTTCCCTCAGAAGAGCCCTGTGGGATAGATAGCGCATGTCTTCTCACCCTTGCTGGACTAATGCAAAAGCAGGCGTGGGGAGGGGGAAGGGGCTGCAGTTAGCAAGCCATGAGGTGTCGCAGGAATGTGAGGAGGGGTTATTGTCTTGGTTACTCCTCCAGCACAATCACCATGCCTCATTGGCATCCATGCATGAATGGTCTGTTTTATAAAACGGGCTCCCTGAGAGCTGGAGCCAGATCTTTCTTTGCTGAGTTTTACACTGATTCTGGCCCCGTTTGCAGCTGCATCTGCACAAAAAGGCTGCATGAGTATTCAAGGCACTCTCTCCGGGAAAAGGTCTGGGTGACTATTGACTCCCATCCTGGCTGCGGAGGTTCGCGTGTACACTGAGCAAGCGTCAGTAAATAGAGACTCACTAAATGAGCATCTGTCGTCTAGGTGCTCATCTTCCACATCTACATGATGTTAAAGAAATTTTTTAAAAATGTCTAAGAGGCCACGCAAGGTAGTAGAAAGAAAATTGGATATGCAGCCAGGAGAACTCCCTACTTTGTCATTTGACTGTGTGACCTTCCTAATAATAATAATAATAATAATAATTTCTGACATTTGTAGAGTCTTTAAAGTCTGAAGAACACTTTAGATATTTTTATTGCATTTGACCCTCACAATAGCTCTATGATGTAGGGATCAGAGGCGTGACTTGCCTCATTTCATGGATAAGAAAAATGAGGGTGACTCATCCATAATCACACAGCTAGTAAGTATCAAGGGCAGCGCCCAAACCCAGGGCGTTGACCTCCAAGTCACTCTTCTCCCACACTCTTTATCCTCCTTTATCCTCACTGAGCCTGTTTGCTCCCTGCTAAAATGGGAATAATTGTTCTTTTTCTACCCAGAGGCAACAAGATGGCACAGTGAATGAGAAGATGGACCTGGAATTCAAAAGATCTGAGTTCAAACCTAACCTCAGAAACTTCCTATCTGTGTGACCCTGGCAAATCATTTAATCTCTGCCTCAGTTTCCTCATTTGTAAAATGGAGATAATAATAGCACCTATCCAACCTTGGGTTGTTTAGAGGATAAAATATTCATAATAATTCCTTTATAATAATATATGAAAAACATATGAAAACATATGAATTATATGCAAATCTTAAAGTACTATGTAAATAAATACTTACTGTAATTATTACTACCTCTCCAGGAGTGTTGAGAAAAAAAGCATTTTGTAAATCTCAAAGTATTATGGAAATGTGAATTATTTACTAAATGAGTGTCTTTTGACAATGGCCCTACCCCAAGCAGTTCCCAAATAGAGAGAGAAGAGCGGTATAAGATAAGAATAGGGGAGAGATGAGAGATTAATGACTTACTAAATGAAAGGCACCCTACCTCCCAGTGAATGCAATATAGGAATAATAGCTATCATTATATAAAACTTTAAAATTTCCAAAGCACTTTACAAATATCTCATTATCTTGGACAGGGAAAGTGCTATTACTTATTCCCATTTTACAGTTGAGGAAACTGAGTCCAACAGAGGTTAAGTATCTTATCCCTGGGTTTTAGTTCTTAGTGTCTGAAGTCCTATTTGCACGCAGGTCTTTTAGAGCAGGTAGGTGGTGCTGTAGTGCACAGAGCACTAGAATGAGTTAAGACTTCCCGAATTCAAATCTGGCTTCAGAAGCTTACTAGTTATGTGACCCTGGTCAAGTCACTTCACACTGTTTGCCCCAGTTTCTTTATCTGTAAAATGATCTGGAGAATACCACTTCAGTATCTTTGTCAAGAAAACCCCGAATGGACCAGAGACCTCAGTAAGACTTGCTACTCACTGTTTCAGAGTCTGATCCCTTCTACTGTGGCACACTTGGGGGCTTTACTTAATCTCTTTCACTTTTCTCAATGCTCAAAGGGACCCCGAAAGATCTGCTCCCTATGGAAGTGTTCAAAGTGTGGTGTGAGAACACCTGGGAGTCCCAGAAATTCAGGAGATCCACAAGTTCAAAATTATTTCCATAATAAGACATGTTGTTTTTTGCCTTTTTTTTGCACCCTCAGCCCGGCACAGAGTAGGAAGTTTATTGATTGATTAGTTTTAATTACTAAAATGACAAATATTAAGTAATACAATCCACATAGGTAGTTGAATGTAACAGAATACTATTATTCCATAAGAAACAATGAGCAGAATCAAGAGATCATTGTACACACATAATATTATAAGATAATCAATTCTGATGGTCTTGACTCTTTCCAATAATGAGATAATTGAGGCCAGTTTCAATGATCTCATGATGAAGAGAGCCATCTACATTCAGAGAGAGGACTGCAAGAACTGAGTATGGATCATAACATAACATTCTCACTCTTTTTGTTGCTCTTCATTTGCGTTTTGTTTTCTTATTGATTTTCTTTCCTTTTTGATCTGATCTTGTGCTGCAAGATTAAACAAATATGTTTACATATATTAGATTTAACATATATTTTAACACGTATAACATATATTGGATTACTTGCCATCTGGGGAGAAGGTGAGGGGAAAAAGGGGAAATTTTGGAACGCAGGCTACGCAAGGATCAATGTTGAAAAATTATCTGTGCATATGTTTTGAAAATAAAAAGCTTTAATAAATATTTTTTAAAAAAGAAATGATGAGCCAGCTAATTTCATAAAAGCCTGGAAAGACTTACGTGAAATGATACTTAGTAAAGTGAGCAGAATCAGAACATTCATTGGACACAGTAACAACAAGATTGTGTGATGATCAACTATGACAGACTTAGCTCTTCTCAGCAATACAGTGATCCAAGACAATTCCAATAGAGTTGGGATGGAAAATATCATCTGGATCCAGAAGAGGAATTATGGAGACTGAATATAGAACAAAACACATTATTTTCACTTTTTTTGTTTGTTCTTTCTCAGGTTTTTCCCTTTTGTTTTTTCTTTCACAATATGGCCAATATAAAAATATGATTGAAATAACTGTACATGTATAACCTAAAAAAGAAAAAAAAATCCCAAATGGGGTCATGAAGAGTTGGATGAGATTGAGATGACTGAACAATGATGCTTTGCCTCTGAAGCCAGCACTGTATCCATTACACCACTTAGCTTTCTCAGGTCCTAACTGACACATATTAGCCATGTCACATTGATCAGTTCATTGAACTTCTCAGTATATCAGGAAACTCTCTGGGGTTCTCCATTTCAGATGAGTAACTAAGATAGGTTGGAGGGAGTTTTCCTACCCAAACTCAACTTCCTTATTCCCACACTTTGTTATAGTTCCACTTACACTAACAAGGTACTCAATCCAGTTTGGGCCCCTGATCATCTGAGGCCATTCTCTAAGAAAACACAAACTAATACCTCCTCCAACTCCCACAGTCCACCAGTGACTGTAGTGTTTGATTGGAATCAAACAGGTAAATTTCCTTTACAAATCCTCCCAGGGGGAGCTCTTATCCCTGAAAAGAACTCAAGCATGCATCTGTCCTAGATTAAGGATGATAAGCCATCAATGAGATGAATCAATATTATCTAATTAAAGTTAGAGAATGGAGTAATGGATAAAAAGTTACTCTGGGAGTCAGAAAGGTCTGAGTTCAAGTCCTGCTACTTAAACATATTAGCTTTGTGGTCCTGGGCAAATAATCACTTAATCTCTCATGACTTCACTCAATAGTTCAAGTTATAGAACCTGGGTAAAATGAATTTCTTACCTGGAGTTTGCTATACCAGTGAAATCAAAGGGCCTCCTCCAAGTCGGAGCTAACAATTTATTATTGTGAAATGAATTGCCTTGGGAAACTCCCTGGATGAAGTCTTCAAGCAGAGGCTGGAGGACCATATAGGGGACCTCAAACTGCGGCCTTCCGGCCAGATGCAACAGCTGAGGACGATTATCCCCCTCACCCAGGGCTATGAAGTTTCTTTATTTAAAGGCCCACAAAACAAAGTTTTTGTTTTTACTATAGTCTGGCCCTCCAACAGTCTGAGGGACAGTGAACTGGCCCCTTATTTAAAAAGTCTGAGGACCCCTGTTGGAACCAGCTTTTAATCTCTAGGTGGCCAGATGCAAACAAATAGAGCAGGTCAGAGACAAGAGGGTCAGAATACAAACAGAAGTTTAGTTCGTTTCAGAGTGAGAAGAATGATGCTTCCAAATGTAGCCCCCCTAGTCTCATCTCTTCCTAAGAAGGAGGGCTTAACATACCACAAGTGGACTGGAGTATGACAATCATTTTTAGGTCTGGATACTGCTCTCATGGGCTCTGTGGGAATGGTATTGTTTCAGGTCTTGAGGAGGATAGCCACCCTGTGGGGCATCGTACCAGAGTTCTGTGACAGGAATAGAAGTACTGTACCTGCCTGTGATAAGGAACAGAGACTGTAAATATGTGATGAATGGCCCTGGGAAATGAGGGTCAGTGAACACCTGGTGCTGATCCAAGCAACACACTTTGCTATAGAGTGATATGTCATTCTGAGTGCACAGGATTATTGGTATGCCAGGTTCAGGACATAGCCTGGACTGGGTCTCCCAAATGGCCACTCTGACTCCCAGATTCTAGAGGTCTGTGAATTCTTAAAGTCATGGAATCACAGAATGTGCAAGACCCAAAGATTTTATATCGCAGAGCTAGAAGGTAGCACACAAGCTCTTCATTTGGTTCAGCCCTTTGCCTCTAGGATTCTGAATCCCATTTTGCAGATGAGTTAACTGAGGCTCAGTATTATTTTAAAGCAGTAGAGAACAGACTAGAATACGTGTTGTCTCCACCTAGCTCAGTCCTCCCTCTGCTATATCTGCTGCTTCTTGTAACCTCAGCCCTTCTTTGATAAGGAAGGGAGAGGCAGAAAGGTTGAGACAGTGTGACAGAAAAAAGCTGGGATCTCTAAGTAGGTGACCTAGGTTTGTTGTGTTTCTGCTACTAATGAGTTGAATAACCTTGGGCTGCACCTCTCAGTTAACTTACTGTAAACTTTAGGGAGATAGACTAAATAGTCCCTAAAATGCCTTGGTTTAGAAGATTCTATGAAAAATATTTTATTAATGCTTTCTGTTTCTACATCATCATCACCATCATCATTTTCTCTTGTAAGAACAGCAACAAGTGGCAAAAATGTGATCACGCCTTACAAAGAATACAAAACTCTGTCTCTGTGGCCCTCTCTGTCAAGAAGAGGTAGGTATCTTTCTCTGTTTAGATGACTTTTAAACAGGTATAGTGAAGCTGCCTGCTTTACTTTGGTGGGTTGGTGGGCTAATTTGGTTTGTCCCTGAGGAGATTTACTCTCTTCTCTCCTCCCCCCCTCCTACAACATTGTAGATAGATTTAATTCCTAATTGGCTTTTACCTCAAAGAGAAGGTAGATCTATAATTTGTGGATTTTCATGGGGCCTATTTCAGCTTTGAAGTGACACAAAGAATGTTACAACTATAAACTGATGCAATCTTTAAGTAGGCTGAGACTTCTGGGGTCCTAGAGAAACCCAAAAGGCTGAAGACTTCAGTGATTTTTGGTTATTTTGGTGAGTTACCTCCCTTAACTCCTCCAGTTCTTTTCCTCATCTGGCAAAGAATGGCTGAGACTAGATGGAGAGAGAAGCCCTACAATAAGAGGCAGGTGATACCTGTTCTCATCCCTCCTCTTTCTCTCTGACCTTGGGCAAGATATTGAGCAAGTCAATAAGCATTTAATAATCACTAGTTTTGTGCTAGGTACTGTACTAAGTAAACATTGGGGGTGCAAAGAAAGACAAGTCCTTGTTTTCAAGGAACCCACAGTCTAATAAGGGAGACAATACAAAAACATCTATGTATAAATGAGATATATAGGATAAATTGGAAACAATGAATAGAAGAAAGAGACCAGTGTGAAGGGAATAGGAAAGGCTTCCTTTCCAAGGTGGATTTGAAGGAAGCCAAGGAAGTCAGAAGGTGGAGATGAGAAAAAAGAGTATTCTAGTCATGGAGACTAACCAATGAAAATGGCCAGAGTTGTGAAGTGAAATGAACAGAAGCAGGAAAATATTGAACACAATAAAACCAACATTGATGATTAACTGTGAATAATTTAGCTTTTCTCAGCAATACAATGATCCAAGACAGTTACAAAGGACTCATAATGGAAAATGCTATCCACAACCAAAGAAAGAATTAATGGAGTCTGAATGCAGATTTTCACTTACTTTTTTTTGTTTGTTTTTTGGTTTTCATTTTGGTCTGTTTCTTCTCTCACAGCAGTGACTAATATGGAAATATGTTTTACATGATTGCACATATATAACTTATATCAAATTATTTATTATTTTGGGAAGGGGAGTAGAGGGAAGGGAGAAAAATTTGAAAATCAAAATATTCTAAAAATGAATGCTAAAAGTTGTTTTCACATATAATTAGAAAAAAATTATTTAAAAAGTGGCGGGAGAAAAAATGCTCAGAGTTGGGAGATGTAATTCTTGTTGGAGGAACAGCAAGGAGGCCAGTGTTTGATACACTCATTAGATCAAAGAATACTCTTTGGGGAAAGGTAAGAGGGGGCCAGGTTGTAATACCAAACAAAGGATTTTACATCTTATTATTTTATTCTAGAGGTGATAGAGAGCCATTGGACATTACTGAATGGTATAGAGTGAAGATCCAACATTGGATCTTCCTTTTAGGAAAACTAATTTGACAGTTGAGTGGAAGAGGCAGGGAGACCACAAAGCAGGCTATTGCAGTAGTGTAGGCATGCGGTGATAATGGCCTACCCCAGAGCAGTGGCAGTGGCACAGAAGGGAAGAGGTAGACAGAGACATGGCAGGGTAGGGTGAAAAAAGGGTAAGGAGTTGATAATACATAAATTGTAAACCTGAAAGATGATGATTTCCTTAATAGTAATTCGGGAACTTCAGATGGGAGGGGGATTTGAGGGAGAAGATAATGAGTTCAGTTTTAGATATATTGAGTTTAATATTTAGATCTATTGACTTCTGTCTTTGGGATGGGAGTGGAGCCCAGATGGTGGAGTATAGTAGTTGCTCTTGTTGAGAGGTTATCCATATACAAAGTATAGAATAGGATACTCTGATTTTTTGTAGTAGCTCAATATGCTATAAGTAGCTGTTTTTTTGTAGCAGTAGTTCAATCTGCTAAAACAGAGGAGTTGAATATGTTGCAGGTTGATATCTAGGTCTTTAAAATAAATGGGAACAGTATCTATAAATCAGTCAAGGGGATTTCTTCTGTTTCATTTATGAGACAGGTACTTTTAAAAATTGGGAAACATCAAATTTTAAATTTGTACATTTGTAAATTTACTGTCCATAGCACTTACTTGTCACAAATCTAGTTACTTTATCTTTTGGGGATCATACAATATGAACCTGACACTATTAAAGCTCAAAAATTCACCAAATATCATATTTCAAGAGGAAATTTCTATCATAGAGGAAAAATCTATCTACCATAGATGGATTTGTTTCATTCTTATTATGATTACTAAAAAACCTCAACAATATCTTTTTTTTTAGATCAAATATACTTTAAAGTACTTTGGCATACAAAAGCTTGTATGTTTTTCAATAATATAAAAATATTCTATATTTTGCCTTCATATGATCACAGTTTTGCAAAGAAATTTTCTTTTAATTGATTTTTTCTTTTATAAAGTTGTTCCACTCTTATAAAAGCTAGAAAAGTATTTGTAGCTCCTCTTTTGTTCATATCTTTTAATAGAAACAATTGTCCTTTCCATAAGCTCCTGGCCCTAGATCATCCAGAACCCACCTGAGCTTCTTGACTAGAAACACCACTTGCATAAGATGAAAGTAAACAACTTTACTATTTCCAATGAAAAGGAGGATTACTAGGCTAAGCTTACCATCTGCCCTGCTACTGCCTTCTAAAGCCTTCCTGGCCTTACCATCTACCCTGCCTCTATACCCTATGGTCCAGGGCCCTGTCATCTGCTCTACTTATCTAACCTAAGGTCTCCTGAGTCTTTCTATCTGCCCTATAGCTGAACTTTTTTTTTTTTTAACAGTGTAAAATCCTTGAGAACAAGAATTATCTCATTTTCTCTTTGGATACTCAGTTCTTAATTTTAGATAGATACATAGATACATAGATAAATAGATATAGATAGATAAATAGATTTAATTCAGTAGTATTTTGTTTTTCCAATTATATGTAAAGTTAGTTTTCAATATTCCTTTTCCCATAAATTTGAGTTTCAATTTCTTTCTATCGCCCTCTCTCCCCAAGACATCAAGCAATCTGATATATTTTAAACACATTTACAGATTAATCATTTTGTGAAAGAAAAATCAGAACAAAAGGGAAAAATCATGAGAAAAAAAAGCAAACTCCCCAAAAGGTGAACATAGTATGCTTCAATCCACATTCAATTTACATAGTTCTCTCCCTGGTTACGGATGGCATTTTCCAGCCCAAGTCTAATAGTAAATTCTTAATAAATGCTTTTTCATTCACTCAAATCAGTTATGTATTTATTTATCACAAAGGGATGTTATTGCACTTTTAAAACATAAGAGAAAATTTAAGACATGAATTTAGGATAAATCGTCAAAATTTCCAAGTAACAGAAAGTAAAAATGACAAATGCTAGGGAGGTTATGGGAAAAACAGATACCTTATAATGTACTCTTGGTGGATTTGTAAACTGTTTCACATATTCTGGAGAATTTGGAACTGTGCCCAGAAAGTTACTAAACTGTGTATAGCCTTTGACCTAGGGTTACTACTACTAGGTCTATACTCTCAAACAGATCAAACAAAGAGGAAAAAAACCTCATGTACAAAAATATTTATAGTAGCTCTTTTTGCAGTCACAAAGAATTGGAAACTAAGAGAGTGCTCATATGTTGGGGAATGACTGAACAAGTTATGTTATATGAATGTGAAGGAATCCTATTTTGCCATAAGAAATAATAAAAGGACAGTTTCAGAAAAACCTGGGGAGACATGTATGAATTGATGCAGGATGAAATAAACAGAATAAAGAGAACAGTTTATATGGCAGCAACAATATTGTAAAAACAAACAATTTTGAAAGACTTAGAAACTCATCAACACAATGATTAATTACAATTCCAGAGGACCCATGATAAAATATACTTCCTTCTTCCCAACAGGGTGGTGATGGACTCCAAAAGCAAATAAAAATTGTTTGACTATGCACATTCGTTACAAAAAAAATTTTTTTAAAGTAGAGGATGTGGAAGGGAAAGAAAGTAAATGTTTTTTTTGTTGAAAACATTTTAAAAATTTAAAGAAAATTGCAAGTAATTCTTTAAAAAACTCAAAATTCTTGAGTAGTTTCACTTTTTTAAAAAACTTGCAGGTTTCTAAAAAAAAAAAGGAAAAGAAAAATCAACTTATTAGATGACTAAATAAATGGTATTGAGAAATATAACAGACATTTTTGGCATTTTTAGTTTCCAAACAAAGATCCTTTAACTTGGAATTAACACACCTCAAGTTCAAATTGAGCAAAGAGTACAACCATGCAATTCATCTGTGTTATGAACCTATGCTGAAATGACTTTGGTCATGGCAGATTCCTCCTGTACTAATTCAAATTTCTCAGAATTGATGTATATTTTAGTAAACAACGACTGTGTTGCATTTATCATAAATTAGAGGTGATTCCTCTGTCTTAGTCTTATTTTGGTTTGAACTTTGTTTTCGCTGAAAAAATTAGATATATTTATGCACATGCTGAATTTGAAAATATTCAATGATTTTGCAGTTGCTTTCTGCCCCTTCCCCACCTAGGACAAAGGTCCTCTTATATGAGGATATTGCGCAGTTTGAAAAACTCTGATCTAATCCAACTCCCTCATTTTATGAATATGAAATCTGAAACCTAGAAAGATTAACCAGTGTGTTCAAGGACAGGTAAATTAGTAGAAATAATAATTATAGTCAATAGCCTTTGAAGAGTTGAAGCCAGTATTCTGATTATAAATTCAGTTTTTAAAAAACCAAATCAAGCTTGCCAATGGATATATATATTTTTTTAGCTTGTGGGGAGGTGGAGGTGGGGGAGGTTGATTCAGTCATTGTAGTCCTACATGAGGTTTTCTTGGCCACAATATTGGAGTAGTTTGCCATTTCTCTTTTTCAGCTCATTTTATAGATAAAGAAATTGAGGCAAACAGGGTTGGTTAAGTGAATTGCCCAGAGTCAAACAGTAAGTATCTGAGGTCACATTTGAACTCAGGACTTCCTGACTCCTAGCTTGGCACTCCATCCTCTGCACCACCTAGCTACCCTATAGCTGTAGCTTTTGCCAAGATCCAAACTCTATAAATCTGTTTTATTTACTTTCTATCCCTCCCCCCCAAAACAAGCACAATAATATAGACAGAACAGATTCTTAATTAATTAGATGATAGTTGAACAAATGTGTTTTGTTTATATATTTGCCTCTAACCCCTGAAAATCCTGCAAACTCAGTGTTATACCAGTATACTCCTTAATTCTTCCTAAGACCAGGCTTTGTTCTTCCCAGCTAATCAAATCTTTAAGTGCTGGGTGGGTACTGTTTGCTTTTCCAGGGAGTGTTAGAAGGATTTTCTTACTCTGTAAACAGTATATTGAAAAACTTTTAAAAATAGACTTTACAATAGAATACCAAATATCAGAGGAGGAAGGGATTGCCTATCAAAGAATGTCAGAGGAAGGGATTTAGAACACAATGTTAAAGATGGAAAAGGTCTTTAGAACAGACTGAAGAATGTTGAAACTGTAAAAGACCTTAGAACACAGATCTCAGAATGGAATGTTGTATATGTTGTATACATATGGTTTTGTTGGTTCTTTTTGCTTTTTCTTTGTGTTCGGTAAAGAAAGGGTATATTGGGAGGTGACAGCAATACCAAAAACAAAACAAAACCCTAAAGAATCAATAAAACTTTTTTTTAATCCCAAAGAATACCAAAGTTGGAACATTAGGACATGCAATGAGAAATAAACTAAAAACAATCTTAGAACAAGGAACATAAAATGTTAGAAATGACAGCTTTCTGAGATCATAGAAAATAAGCTGCCAGAACTAGCTAGACTGGACCTTAGAGACTATCAAGATGGACAATCTCATTTTACAAATGAGGAAGCTGAGACACAGAGAGATGAAGCAACTTGGACTTAGCCACCATCACATAGATTGTAAGGAAGCCAGAATTAGACTGAATTCTTCTGGTCTAGAATCCTTTTCACCATATATCACAGAAATAGGAAGCTGCAAAGGAATGGTGCCAAGCTCACTGGTGAGAATTCAGGAATTAGTCATGTTTATGAGTCTGGTGATCAGCTCTAATCTTAGTAACCAGCAAAGGTTTTCAACAAAGCAACCAGTAAGTCAAACGATCAATAGATATTTATTAAGTGCCTGCTATGTTTGAGGTAAACACTGGGAAAATATCCAAAAAAAAAAAAAAAAAAGTCAAGAAGTCCCATCCTTCAAGATTACAATTTATATGATGGGAAAACCTCCCTCAGTTATATCTCATTGGTTTGTCTCAATGCATATCTCTATTTAGGCAAAACTGTAAATACCTCCATTCAAATTAAGGTGTTGACTGATAAGAACATTCTGATAAGAATTTACAACCCTAACACACCTTCCCTTGCTAGGGATTCGCTTTTGATCTTAGATCAGAGCCTGAAGCTTAGATAGCTAAAGGTATTGGGAGACTGGAGCTGTGATTTCAAATGGCTTAAGTGGCTCTCAGATGAGGAAATTTCTTATATCTCTGTAAGTCAGCCCTCTCTCTGAAACTTAAATTAAATTAGAAGAGAGGAATTCTTAACCAGAGGTCAATGAACCCAGAAGGGCTCTTTAAATAGTTTGAAGATAGAGGTACGGGAGAGCAGCTATGAACCTGAATAGGAAAAAATATTGCATCTATATTTTTTTTTAACTAAACTCTAACTGAATTTTTAAAAATCAAAACCATTCTGAGAAATAATCGATTGTTTTCACCAAACTGTAGAAGCGGTCCATGATACTAACGAGGTTAGGTAACTAAAGCACTGAGAACTTAGAATATAGAATACATACAAAATGGAGAGATACAACTTGAACTCAGGTCTTCCTGGTTTTAAAGACAATTCTCCATCCACCATTTCAGGCTGCCTCTCAGTAAAAGTAAATGATAGAAAAAGATTCAGAGTATTGGTACCTTACCCATCATTGTCTAAATCATATTATATGTTATTTACTTGCTTTGCTTAGAAGTAAGACCCACTCTTACCTTCTAAAGCTTGCTGTTAAAGATGCCATTTTATGCATTGTTAGTAGAGTCATAAACTGATTAAACCATTTTGGAGAACAATTTGGAACTATGTCTAAAGAGCTATAAAACTGTGTATATCCTTTGATCCAGCAGTGTCTCTACTGGGTCTGTATCCCAAAGATAACATAAAAGAAGGAAAAGGACCCTGTGCAAAAATGTTTCTAGAAGCCCGTTTTGTAATGACAAGGAGTTGGAAATTGAGTAGCTATCCATCACTTGAGAAATGGCTAAACAAATTATGATATATGAAGGTAATGAAATATTATTATTCTACAAGAAATTATGAGCAGGCTGATTTCAGAAAAGCTTGGAAAGACTTACATAAACTGATGCTAAGTGAGGAGAGCATGCAAGTGAACCAAGAGAACACTGTACACAATAACAACAAGATTATGTGATGGACTTAGTTTTTTCCAACAATGAGATGATTCAAGGCAGTTCCAATATACTTTGGGATGGAAAATGCCATTCGAAACTAAAGAGAGGACTAGGAAGACTGAATGTGGATTGAAACATAGGATTTTCACCTTTTTGTTGTTGTTCTTTTTTCCTTTCTCATGTTTTTTCCTTTTGATCTGATTTTTCTTGTACAACATGATGAATATGGAAATATGCTTAGAAGAACTGCACATGTTTAACCTATATAGGATTGCTTGCTTTTTTGAGAGGGGAAAAGGGTGAGAGAGGGAGAATAATTTGGAACACAGGATTTTTCAAGGGTGAATGCTGAAAACTCTTTTCATGTATTTGGGGGGGGGGGAAATACTAATTTTTTTAAAAAAAGTATCATTGTAATTTTCCTGCATTCAAAATACAAGTTTACAATATGCAGAAATTAGAAATTGGTAATACATAAATAATTACTATCTTAGTGTGAATGAATTACATAATGGATAGAGCCCTAGGTGGGGAACTGAGAAGATCTGAGTTTGAATTCCACGCTAAATATTTATCACCATTTGGGTAAGTCATTCAACCCTTCTGAACCTCTTGGAATGTCTTCTTCTGTAATGGGGGTAACAATAGCAACTACTTCACAGGACTGTCATGGAAAACAAATGATCCAAGGATCATCACCCTAGAGCTGGAAGGAATCTTATCTAGTTGAGATTATCTAGTCCAACCTTCTCATTTTACAGGAAAGGAAACTGAGATCCAAAGAGGTTTAGTAACCGCTAAAATCTCACAGGTACAAAGTAGACTCATGAGGATTTGAACCTGAGTCCTTTGACTTCAAGTCTAGTGATTTCCATTGTCACAAGCAGATTTTGCCAACCTTAAAGTGACATTTAACTGAACTATGTTTTGTAATGACTATAATTCAGGTCACAAGGATAAGAAGGACCTGGAACCTGGAAATTGAATGGGGCATTGGAGAGGAAAATTTTTTTGCAAAACTTTTCAAAGTTAGGGGATAGGTGGCAGAAGACTGCAGTTTGGGGACTCAGTATGGAAGGAGGCATCTGCTAAATAGCATTAGATAAGACTTAGGGGATACTTTCTGAGACTTATATGAATGTTGAGGAAAAAGCCCAGGGTTAGGTATCTACCTGGGGAGTAGGTTTAAGTTTGAATTCCACCAAGACTCCTCTAGCAGTCATTTACCCATTCTAAACTTTGGTTTCTTCAGCTGTAAAATAATAGCTTCTAAGATCACTTCCATATCTAACAATCTATGTTCTAACAGTTTTGATTTTCCACATTTTATGAATTAAATTCCTTCCCAGCTCTGACATTTCATCTTCTAAATTTTGAGGTCACTTAAATTCTGGTATTCTAAGATCTATAGGTTCAAATGTAGCATTCATCATTATAGCTTTCTGCAATATTCAAAATTTCTTTAGTAATGACTCCCTCCTGTAGTATTTACATTCTAATAGGGAATTCTTGAAGACTAATAACCCAAAGGAATGAGTCTCTAATGATGGATTTTTCAAGTCCCAGTCTATAGAGGAATGGGCAAGAGAAGGGAAAAGGGGGAGTAAGGGGATGAGAGATCTTTATGAAGCAGAGGGGACCTCAGCATGTCCCATATATCACATCAGGAGGGTAAATGGGGCTTGCTCAACCTAGGTGCCTGGAGATTCCCCTTGCTGGCGATATTGTTTTCCCTCTTCTCACTGAGCTATTTAGCTGTGGGGGATGGGGAGAACTTCTGGGAAATCTCTTTTGTTTGTCCCCCTCCTGGTGTTTACTCAGTTCTGCATGGGGTCCTCACTTGAGGCTTGAGAGGCCCCACATCCTAGACTCTTAATAATGGATTAGATGCTGAAGCAAACGGAGCCTGTTCGCCCTTAAATAATGTTATTTGAAGGAGAAGGCCTGAGGCTTGAAATAAATCAGGTTTCAGGCAAGAATTTGAATTAACATTGACAACATAATCCACAGTCCTTCAGGCCACTGTTTTTCTCTGTCATCACCACTGACATGGCAGACAGTTGTGAGCGGTGGGGGTGGGGAGAAGTTTTCAAGCTGGTGGAAGCTCTTTTATTGAACTACTATGATTCTTTGAACTTTCTAGCAAGGCTGTAATGAGCTCACTAATAAGCTCACTAATAATAGTAACTCGTGTTCATGGTGCTTCAGAATTTGATAATCACTCATAGTAATATAGGATTTTAAGGTTTGTAGCGTGCTTTACAGACATGGCCTTGTTTGATCCACAACAATCTTGTGAAGTAGATGCTATCATTAACCCATTTTACAGACAGGAAACTGAGGAACAGAGAAATTGTGACTCACCTGAAGTCATACAGCTAGTAAATCTTAGGATCATAGATTTAGAATTGGAAGGGACTTGAGAGGCAATTCAACCCAAACCCCTCATTTTATAGATGAGGAAACTGAAGAACAGAGAGATTCAGTGACTCTTTGTGACATAGGGTTAGTCAGCAAGATTTGTACACAGGGCTTCCTGCCTTCAAGTGTGGTGCCTTATTCCCTGCTGCCTCTAATGCCTGAGGCTCATTTTACACTTGTTAACTCCAGTAAATGGAATGAAGTGATTTGCCAAGGGGTCACCCAACTAGCAAGTGAGGCTAGATTTGAACTCCCAAAGATGAGCATTCATG
Source organism: Antechinus flavipes (assembly GCF_016432865.1). Lineage (NCBI taxonomy): Eukaryota > Metazoa > Chordata > Mammalia > Dasyuromorphia > Dasyuridae > Antechinus > Antechinus flavipes. The sequence continues at coordinate 451,540,868 of NC_067399.1, forward strand.
ACTCCATGCTTAGCACTCTACACGCTTCTGATTTTTACCTCCATTTTACAGATGAGGAAATTAAGGCTCAAAGAATTTAAATTATCTGCTTAGTTTTCCCACAACAGCCCGATGCAGGAGGCTTAGTTGAGAGTATTATTATCCCCATTTTAAAGAGAAGGAAACAGGTTTTTGAAAAGGATAGTAACTTGCTCATGGTCATAACCACTCAAATCAGGTTATATGTTTGTTTTTTTTCTTTGTCCAGATCTGAGATTTCGTTGGTATAGGGAACTACCAAAGCAGATCAGTAACTATTCTCCAGAGAGTACAGTGAGAAATTAAATGATTTGCTTAGGATTACATAGACAACATCTATCAGAAGCACTACCTGAATCCCATTCTTTCTGACTCCCAACAACCACATTCTCCACCTTACTTTACGTCACTTCTCTCAAGGGCTCTTTCCACTACACCATGATGCCCAACTGTAACCTCTTTCTCCAACATCAATGAGAGTGGCTAATTTTGAGGGTTGGGACTGATATGTGATACGATTCACTCTATTGTTCATATGTTCTTGCAATATAAAGCCCTTTGGATCAACTTTAAACATAAATGGTGCATGAACTTTGTTGGCAGGCAGATTTCTCAGAGTATTAGACTTAAAAAAAAAAAAAAAAGCAGCCTGAGTTTTGGCTTTCTCATTAACTTAATGTGTAATCTTGGAAAAAGTCACTTCCCTCAGGACTTTTCAGATTGCCCTTCTATCAAATAAGGATGCTGCTATTTACACTAAGAGGTAATATGGAGCTCTGAATAGAGAGACTCAGGGTCTGGGAAGCCTTATATATACTTCTATAACCTACTTTTTCCAGGTATCTCCTACTGGTTCCTATAATATAGTACAAATTTTGACCAAACCGAACTCCCCAATATTCTTCTCTTCCTTTCTACTTTCATGTAAACTTAGCTGTCTGGTAGTGAAAAGAGTTTTGAATATGAAGGAATTTCTGATTCTGGTGCTTAATTACATGTATGGTCTTTGTAGGTTTCACTTTTGTTTCTTTATCTACAAAATGAGATAGGATTAGACATTCTCTGAGATTCTTTCAGGCTCTATAGCCTGGGATCCTTTACTTATATTGTAGCCCCCTCTCCCCAGCTTATTCCCTCTTTTCTCTACCCTATTTTTGTCTTATAAATTTATAATTATTTTAAGGGATCTTAGAAATCATTCATTCATTCACTTAGCCCATCTTATTTTACAGATATGGAAAATGAATCAGTTGAGTTAGTCATTCAATAAACATTCATTTTGCTAAGCTTTGGATTTACAAATAAAGGCAAGACATAGTCCTTGAACTGAATAGATGCACATCAGTTGGGGGGATGGCTGAATAAGTTATGGCATATAAGAAACAACTAGTAGAATGATTTCAGAAAGGCCTGGAGAGACTTACATGAACTAATCCTAAGTGAAGTGAGTAGAATTAAGAGAACATTGAACACAGCAACAAAATTATGTGATTAATTCTGATGGATGAGCTTCTTTTCAACAGAGGTGATCCAAACCAATTCCAATAGACTTTGATGGGAGAGAGCCATCTGCATCCAGAAAGAGGACTATGGGGATTGAATGTGGACCACAACATAATATTTTCACTTTTGTTGTTGTTGTTGTTTGCTTTTTTTCCCCCCTTTTTTCCTTTTTGATCTGATTTTTCTTGTGCAGAATGATAAATGTGAAAATATGTATAGAAGAATTGTTCATGTTTAACATGTTGGATATATATGTTAACATATGATAGTACGTGTTTATTGGACAATATGATGTCTAGGGGAAGGGGATGGGGATAAGGGAGGGAAAAAATTTGGAACATAACGTTTTGCAAGAATGAATTTTGAAAACTATCTTTGCATATGTTTTGAAAACAAAAAACTATTATTAAAAAAAAAAAAGACACAGTCAGTCCTTGCCTTCAAGGAAATTTAGAGTCTAGTGGGAGAGACAATATACAAGCAGCTATGTAAAAACTATATATTAGATAAATAAGAAATAACCAATGCAGGCAGGGTACTAGAATTAAGACGAATAAGAAGACGCTTCTGGTGAAAGATGGGATTTTAGCTGGGATTTGAAGGAATCCAGAAGATAAAGATAAAGAGGGAGAATATTCCATGCATGAGGAAAAGCCAGAGAAAATGTCCAGCACAGGAAGATGGAGTGTCTTGTTTGAAAGGATTTCCCTTTCCTCAAAGCTTAAATGAGGTGCATCTTTCTTTTCTATGGAGCCTTCCTTAGTCACCCAGTGGGAACTAATGTTTCTCACCTCAAATCACATGTAACTTCTTATTTAGATCTCTTTGCACTTGGTATATCCATTTGAATTACATTTTTGCTTTTGGACTCATTTCCTTTGCAAAACTATGAACATGTGCAAAGTGTTCAACCTAAATTATAATCCCTTCCGTTACCAAGTACAGGACCTAAACATGTACTTAGTAACTATTGATAACTGTAACTTTCTGGATCTATAAAAAGTATTTATACTTGGACCTGGGTGCATCCTGAACTCACAATTCCATTGGGTAAGTTTTTCAAAGACCTGCCTTCTCTTTTGTCTGTCTTCCTAGACATTTAATCCAGATTCTTTGGGTGTTGTTAAATTTGCATTTGACACAAATTGGTCTGATCAGCCACTGTACCTTAACTATGACATAGTAATGTCATTTTGGGATCTGAGCAAGAACAACCACCAATCAATTAACCATTTGACACATGACTCAATGGATGAGGAAAAGATACTTAATAGATTTAAATTGGTGACCTGTGTTGGTGCAGTGTAAATGTCAATATGACAAGGATTGGTTAGGGGGAGAAAGGGAGGAATAATAAATGGAATGAGGAAATGCTACATTGATACCTAAGGGATGTTAAAAGAAAAGGAAACTTTTAGATTGCTATGTGCACCTACATATGGAAGCTAGTTTGGTGCAATAAGACTTGGAATCAGAAAGGCTTGAATTCAAATCGAGTCTCACTTACTAGTTGCACAATCCTGGGCAACTCACTTCACCTCTGCTTACTTTGGTTTCATTAGTAAAATGGGGTTAACAATAGAACCTACCTCCCAGGGTTGTTGTAAGGCTCAAATGAGAATATTTGTAGAGTACTTTGCAAATCTTAAATCTACAAAAATGTGACCTATTATTGTTTATGGAAGGGCATGCTTAGGCATGATACAGGATGAGAAAGCATTATATCTATGGTGGTTGAAGAAAGTCTTTCTATTTTTATAGCAAAGTTCTTTCAAAAGCCACACCAATCATATGAGGTAGATGGACATAAGTAACTTATCCCTCTTTTAGAGATGACTAAAGAGGTGAAATTACTTGTTGCAATTAGTTTCATAATAAGGACTCATTCCTAGGTCCTTTGACTCCATGGAGTATAATTATATTGGCATACTACTCAAATTCATAAGGGAATATGAGTAAAATTTACCTAAGAAGGCATGAGGTGTGGGGCAGGGATTGAATATAATTTGGATTGGTAGAGTGTGAAGAATTCTATGAGAGTGGGAGTGGCATAAAAATGACTATAAAACAATTAAAACTGTTGTGTGCTATATTTTGATTCCAAAGTCCTCAGGAGAAGTCCAGGCAGATTAACGTGGAATCTCACAATAAGACTGCTTTAGAAAGACAAGCATTTAGACTATACACATTTTGATATATAATATACTGGTGCACAAGTTGTCTCATCTGTGTCTGTGCTCTCACCATTGTGTGGATCACAATCAGACCATGTCTTCTTATCCAGTGAAATTCTTATCCAAATCCTTCCATCTTCTGATCCCAGGGAAGTTAATCACTTCTAAATGGTCTAGGCAACAGTCAGAAGCATCACCATTCCTCCAGGATCTCCCAGTCAGTACCATCCTTGAATCATTTTCATTTACACATAGACTGACAAATCTCATTTTCTACCTTTACACTCTAGAACAAGTCTTCTATTTACAAAGCCATCTCTTTAGTTCAGGACCTCATGACTTCTCACATGAACTATTGTAATTCTTGCCATTGGACTTGTCTATTGGTCTCAAGTCTCTCCTCATTCCAGAAATCCATCCTTTTTCATTCAGCTGCCAAGGTGATTTTTCTAAAACTAAGGACTACATCATCTCTTGATCAATGAGATTCAGAGGTTTCCTAAAACACTTTGGGATCCATTGCTCCTTATCTGTTTGGCATTTTAAAGTTTTCCATAATCTAGGCCCTTCCAGCTTTCCCATTATATTTGACTCTCCTTCATAAGGGGTATAATTCAGGCACAAAGGCCTATTTGATGTTTTTCAAACATACACTATAATTTAGGAATGCAGGTCTATTTGATGTTCTTCAAACTAAACATACCATATCGTTTCCATGCTTTTGCACTGGGTTTCCTGCATGCCTGGAATGTTTTGCCACTTCCTCCTGCTTCTTAAGTTTTCCTGGCTTCCTTTAAGAATTAGCTCAAACACCACCATCTTCAGAAAGCCTTCCCCTGTCCCACAGGTAGTAGCGTATCCCTCTCTGAGGTTACTTTCCACCTACTCTGTATTTTGTATGTATCTATGATTTATGACTCCCCTATTAGAATGTAACTTCTTTGAAGGTAGGGATTGATTTTGTCTTTTTCTTGCACAGGGCCTAAATATACTTTATATATAATAATAAGTATGCTTGTTGACTGATCTTTGTAGGAAGGGTGAAAACAAATATAAATAGAAATTTCCTCATCTGAGTTTCTTAAATTGATGAAATCAAAATTCTAGTCTCTATCACAATCTCTCCTTTCATAAATCTTCCCTAAAGGATCAAGGAGATAAAGGTTTTCCTCTTGGTCTTTTAATTTTCCATAAATTCCCTTAAACAACTCCTTAACCCCATTCCTCCTACACCATCAGTTCACTGCCTTTTCTACATGTCCTTGATATTTTTGGGTTTAAGTCATCCTTGTGATATGCTTCTGGTTACCTGTCTCCCTCCCTTATGATTTGATTTTAAACACAATCTCCTTACTTTACAACCACAGTGTATTTATCTCATTTTATTCTCAGAAAACCTATAAAGGGCAAAATTAGTGGACCTATTTTATAGCTAGAAGAAACAGGCCTAGAATTTAATTATTGTTCCATATCCAATACAACCAGTGCTGATTAAAATTCATCCATTGATGAATTGGAGAACACTAAATCTGGAGACCAAAGATCTGGGTTTGAATGTCTGCTAACCATGTGGCCTTCAAGTAATTTCATCTTTCTGGGTTTCATTTTGCCCATTTGTTAAGGGAAGATAATATAAACCTTGTCTTGCCTCCTTTGCAAGGGTATCATTGTGAGGAAAGAACTTTGTAAATCAAAAACCCTGAAGAAATGTGAGCTACACAATGACTAAACACATACTAAACTACACAAGCTTTAAGTTTGTTCTTGTGACTTTACTCTGGAGAAGCACATTTGGATAGAGCAGATGTTTGGACAGGAAGAGGTTGCTAGGTCTGTTTACTAGCTCATTAACCTGCCTGGCTGGCTGGGGACAGGAAGACAGTAGAGAGAAATGATCATTTGGCTAATTTACTCAAGACTTAAAAATGCATGGCTGTATTTTATTGAAAAAAAATGTACAAAATTCCTTTCCAGGGGATTTTCCTTAGTCAGGTCTCCTAAGGCCCCTTTGAAATTTAAGGGAATTTGAGCAGCACAAATGCATCTTCCTTCACAGACTAGCATCCTGAGGCAAGTCCCTTGATTGTGATCTCTACAACAAATCATTTCCACTTTATAATGGGAATTCAATTCCTCCTTAGAAGATGAATGTCAATGTCAAAACCAAAATGATGAGTGGCAAGCCTGGCTTCCTGTCAGGTCCCCTGTCTCTGAGACTGAATTGCCTCCACCAACGAGAAATAGAGGCAGAGGTGAACAGAATTAATCTTGTGTTGATATCTGTGAATTTTACAAGTCATCTAGAGAAAACTCCCACTCTTGGGCAGTGTGCAGGATGACTGTACAATGCCTTAGTCATAAAGAAGATGAGAGGGAATGACTTCCTGGAAGAAAATTGCCCAGGTCCTACAAAAGGGGTGGAAGCTAGAGGGAGGGAGAATGGCAAGGGCCACTTAAGATTGAGAAACCAGATCTAAAGGTTCTATCCAGTGACTGGGCCATTTGCATCTTGGTTCTCACAGCCCATCACCAAGGCCTCAGATCTCACTGCACAAAGGAAGGAAGGCAAGAAGGAAGAATAAAGTTTTGGTTGGTACTCGAGCCCAGAGGGAGTAAAAGCCATGGAAGCAAACTTTTTATACTGAGAGGTTCTATTAGAAATCAGCAATCTTTTCAAAGTGCTTGCTTATCTAAAATGGTCCTTCTGGAATATCAGTGCACATAGGCTCTCACAAGGAGAACTGTAAAAAGAAGGGATTAATGCAGAAAGGCAGGGGCAGTATAAGGAGATGGCAGGCAACCAAAGGGTCATCTTTGGCAATTATGGTTTAGGTTGCCAGCCCCTAGCCAACAAACCTGTCCCAGTTTCTCATTTGCCTGAACCATTAAGGCCACTTTAGGTCTCCACATGAATTAATTTCACTGTTATAAAAATAGCTACGTAGAGAGAAAAATCTAAGTTGGTCATATAAAACCAGAAAAGGTATAATCCAGATCTGCTACTTGGAGGATTACAGGGCTACGGTGGGAAGAGACCTTGGAAGTCACCTCTGCCAGTATTCTTCTTTTACACTTCGAATAAGGGAGGTCCAAAGTTGAAGTGATCCATTCAAGGTCATATATTTTGTAACTAGAAAAGCTAGTGCCCTTTGCACCACATTATGTTGCCAGTGGATGCTTAAAAAACCATGAGGGCCACTATATTTCAATGATGGAATGCCAATTAAACAGGGGTCCTTTGAAGAAACAGCAGGATATAGACAGGGAAGTATGCGAAAATAAGGAAGAGACAAGGTATTCCATTGTCTAATACTAAGGATTAACTCAGGAATTACCTAGAAATGGAACACAAAGGCAGCTCTAGTCTTAGAGGAAGCTCTTGCAATTTGAGGTATTCTGCTATCTGGTCCCCCAAAATTAAGTTGACTAGGCAGCTATATGCTGGAATTCAGGTGGGTTACAACCAGACACTAGACACAGACACCTCCTTCCCCCAATCCCTCCCTTCCCCCCACCCCCCACCCCCCCAGCACTTGTATGAAACAGGCTGGTGACTTGACCTCACTGTCTGGCCACAGGACACTGCCACCCCAAGATCCATGGCCCTGATTGCCAGGGGAGAGGACAGAAGATCAGAATTCATCCCGCAAATGTGGGGGATGGTCCATGCCAAAGAAGGAGGAGGACTGGCCCCGTAAGTCACGTTCCCTTTTCACAAAGGCAGTAAAGGAAGAGACACAATTGCCGATGAAGTGGTCTGCCTGACCAAGGATGTACAGGTCAATCTGTGCTACTTCAGGCTGCAGGCTCACCACCCTTACCTGCAGGGAGAAAAGAGGCAGAGCAGGTTAATCCAAAGGATTTCATTTCAACAGTTTAATTAACACTGACAAAGCACCTATCACACAGAGCACCTGCCTAGTGAGGAGAGAGATAATGAGTTTAAAATTCTGTCTATGACCTCATGGAGCTTACAATGTAGTGGGGGAATAAGACACAAACATAAAATACTGCTGTACACAGCACATCATAAGTGAAGGGTCTCTTAGCTCTGAATAACAGAACACAATTTCTGAACAATCACAACTACAGTAGCCTTAAAGACCAATGGTAAGCCGCATGCTGGGTATAAACAAGTACTATATAATTGAGAATGACTTGCACCAGGAAAACTGTGTGAAAGATCAATCGATTAATAAATAAATAATTATTAAACAACTTCTACATGTATGCAATTTAGGTGCCATTCTCAACTCTTCACCATATACAAAATAAACTATAACACAGGCCAAATAGGAAATAATTAGAAGAGGGAAAACATTAGAATGAAGGGGTGTTAGGGCTCGCTTCCTGTAGAAAGTGGGATTTTAATTAGGACTTAAAGGAAGTCAGAGGGGTCAATAGTCAGAGCAGAGGAGAAAAGTCTATTCCAAACATAAGAGACAGCTAGACAGAATACTGGGAGAATGAAGAGTCTTGTGCATGGCACAACCAGGAAGGCCAGCATCACTGGACCGAGGAGTATCTGTTGGGGAGGAGGTTGTAAGAAGATTGGGAAAGTAAGAGGGCCTTTGAATGCTCTTTGGATCAAGGTTTGTATTTGATCTTAGAGGCACTCAGAAGCCACTGGAGTTTACTGAATAGGGGTGGGTGACATAACCAAAACTGCATTTTAGTAAATGAATAGAGAGTGACCTGGAGTGGGGAGAGACCTGAGGCAGACACACCTCAGGTCATAGCAATAATCTAGGTGTAAGGTTTGCACAGGGTGGCAACTGTGTCTGAGAAGAGAAAGGAGAATATTTAAGGGCTGTTGCAAAGGAGAAACTGACAGGACTTAGCAACAGCTTGGATGCAGCTGGGAGAAAAAGTGAGGAATCCAGGAGTTTTGAATCTTAGAATCTAGGAGACATCAACAAGGCTGTGTTTGATCAGAAAAAGCCTCAGGCTGGTCATTTAATGAGAGTAGGAGAAGAGAAGGCAAATGCTTCATTGGCACCTACAAGATAGCACAAGAACAAATTCAGTAGACCTTCTGTGTAGACAAGTAATTCTTTAAACCACTGAGGTAAGAGCATGAAAAAGGCACAAGCCAAGTACTACCATAAAAAGTCTAAAAGAAGAAAAGCAAGGGGGGGGGGGAGGAGAGGGGGAAGAGTGGGTCAGAGAAGGTCTAATGGAGAAGGTTGCAATTAGGTTGGGCTTGAAAAGATGGGTCAAGAGGGAGAAGGACATTCTAGGCACAAGAAACATCAAGTGAAAGCCAGAGAGAATAAGGTGTAGCATAGGGGAGAAATAAGAGCAGTTAGACAAGACCAGATTGTAAAAGGAAGTAAAGAAAATGAAATAAATGTGGAAAGGTAAGGTTTGGCATGAAAATATGCACTAGTTTGGTGTAGAAATACATCAGACTCAACAGGGAAACAAGTGAGGCGGGGGAGGGTAGAGAGGGTAAGGGAGAAGATAATACTGAGGGAACAGTCACCAGCAAAACAAATTTCCTAATCCTGAAGGAAGGATTAAAAGGGGGGAAGGGAGAGGAAAGAACTAGAATCTAAAAGGTGCCTTAGCTTGCTTCTTAGACAACCGGGGAATGGCTAGGCAAACTGGATATGAATATAATAAGGCTACCATTACATTATAAGAAGTGATGAAGGAGACTATTTCAAAGAATCCTGAATTGTAAGAGCCAAACTAGAAGAATAATTCAAATATGGAAAACAACAATGTAGGCAAAGTCAGCTTTGAAAAACTTAAAAACTCTCCTTCAAACACTAATTAATCATATCTCTAGAGGACTTTTAATGAATTGTGTTACCAACCTCTTGACAGAGGGGAGTGACATAAGGTGGAGAGACACACATTTTTGGACATGATCATGGCTTATTTATTCCAAGAGTTATTTTTTTCTCCTTTTTTTTTTTTTACTTATGTTTAATGGGGAAGAGAACAGTAGGAAATTCAAACAATTAGGGAAGTTTTGAAAGTAACTTAAAGAATTTATTATGTGCTCTTAAAAAAGGCCAGAGGTGTGAAATGGAGACTCACAATTTCACAGAATGCTTTTTTCCCCTGTTCTCTTAGAATGTGCTGAAATACTCGTGTGTGTGTGTGTGTGTGTGTGTGTGTGTGTGTGTGTGTGTGTGTTTTCAGAATTTAAGAATAAATAAGAAAAGTTGAGATGGTCCCAGAATGTGAAAGGTCTTGAAAGTTAGGCTTCAATGAGAGTCAGATTTAACCATATTTTCTTTCTTAGGATCTGAGGTTATGAATGAAAATTTAAAAAGCCAAGAGGATAATATAAAGATCAAATTCCACCTCATACTTGGCACAAACAAGTTTTCAACCTTTTCCAGTACGACACACCCATGAACTTGCTAGTTCAGCCAGCATCTATATCTTTTTCCAATGCTAGCCTACTTCAGTTCCTCATACAACCCTCCTCCACTTCAGTCAGGTAAATCTCCTAAACATTCCTGAAGGAATTAGGCTTTGTTCCTGCCCCTACCTTCTCTTGCAACCTCTACATTTGTTGGAAATCTTCTCTCCCTCTTCATGCCTTTACAAATCATATCCTTACTTTCACACCCAGATCTAGTCCTAACTCCTTTAGAACAATAACAACTGCACATTTCTATGATTCTTTAAGGTTTACAAAAGGCTTTCCTCACAAATACCCCAGTGAGGTAAGTAAAACAAGTATTATTATTATCCCCATTTCACAGAGAGGAAATTTTCATGGGATTAGCACAAGATTAACACAGCTTCAAAGAGGCAGAGTTTGGATTGGAACTTTATTTTCCTGATTTCCAAGCCAAGGCTTTATGTAAAGCAATGTAGCCTGTAGCTATAGGCTTGACTGCCTATACAAGCTCATTTAAAAATGTTTAGTGAAGTTTTTGGTTTTTATATTACTACCATTTTCAAAATTCTTCTTTTTCTCATAAAACCTTCCCTTAAACAAAGAAAAACAACTAGGAAAAATTGAACACAGTGACCATGTCAACATTTTACATCTGTCATCTCCCATATTTCTACGAAGAGAACTGTGTTTCATTCCTGACTTATGAAATCTTAATCTATTGTATAATACAAATCTCGTACTAATCTGGCTGCTGGTTCTGCTTAAATTAGCACTTTGGTGGATGTTTGGAAAAATTTCTTTCCCTTCTTATAAGACTATCTGCTCCATGAGGTAAGGCTTTTGTTGTTTATGAGGCAGGGATAGAAAGTCAGCATGAGCTAATGAAAACACTGGTTTGGAGTCGTCATACTACTTAGTGGCATACTTGGAATTTGAACCATGGTCTTATGACTACATGGGACAGCTAGGTGGCTCAGTGGCCAAAACACAGGACCTGAGTCTAGAAGGCATGATTTCAAATCTGGCCTCAGACACTAGATGGGTGATGTTGGGCAAACCTAGTTTGTCTCAGTTTTCTGATCTGTAAAATGAGTTGGAGAAGGAAATGACAAACCATTCCAGTATCTTTGTCAAGAAAAGCCCAAATGAAGTCATGAAAATTTGGACAAGACTGAAGTAACTGAATAAAGGCACCTTATAACTACAAATCTGGTGTCTTTCTACTATTCCTATGTTGTCTTAAGAAAAAAATAAGTCTATATGCTCTAAAAAAGTGACAAATCCACCACTTCTGCAACATATTCATTAGTAATAGGAGATAAGGGAATAAGACAGAACATAGAGCTTCCAAATTTTCTTTGGAGTGACACCAATAGCCTTGATCTAGGGACAGAGAAAGAAGGCCAGTCTGGTAAAGCTTATCAAATACTTTTCTCACCATTATTCTAAAAGGCTGGATGGTGTAGCAATTATTTTTCCCATGTTACACAGGAGGAAAATGAGGCTCCAAGGTATTAAGTGACTTGCCTGAGATCACAGAGGTTCATGGTGTTAAAGCCAGGAATTCTTAATCAGAATTTAAACAGCATCTAGCACACAGGAATCACTTCACGAATGTTTGTCAATTGATTCATTGATTATACCAGATTTGAACTCCTAATTACAATATTTTTTTTCCATTATATGACACTGTTTCTCCATCTCTCTCTTTCTTTTTTGCTGAGGCAATTGGGGTTAAGTGACTTGCACAGGATCAAACAGCTAGGAAGTACTAAGTGTCTGAGACCATATTTGAACTCAGGTCCTCCTGACTTCAGGGCTGGTGCTCTATCCACTGCGCCACCTAGCTGTCCCTCCATCTCTTTCTTATATAAGAAACTACAGCCGCTGACTTGTGAGGAAAGATAGGATTTACACATATGGAAACAATTAGAACATTACAATGAGAGAATCCAGGAAAAGCGCAATAAACAAACCCTCTTGGTGGTCAGAGAGAGAGAGAGAAAGAAAGAGGGAGAGGATTAACGATGACTGTAGTTAGTCATTATCAATCAGAGCCCTGCCTGGCCCTTAGTAAGCAGGTGGAGAAAAGAACAAACAAAGGAATGAAGGGCCAGGAAAAGCAAGAAGCAGCAGCAATGGCAGGCAGACCAGTTAAATGTGGCATAAATTGCCAATCCCTAAGGAACTAGATTAGCCTTTTTCTTGTCAGCTTGCCTCCCTCCCTCAAGTGCCTCAGTTCTATATGAAGCACTGGGAAGGCAGGCAAAGAGCAATCTCAGCTTAATCTCTGGTCAGGTTCTAATACTGCATCCCTTCTTTCCCGGAGAGCTTACCTTTCCTTTGAACAGCTGCTGAATTTCAGAGACATAGCTTTCTGAGTCTGTGGCAATGTAAATGGATTGGGCTTTTACTGTCTTCACCCAAAGCCTCAGGGCCCGTTTGATCTCCTTCAGATCTGGCAGGCACATGACCATGGTGAGAGGCGCAGCAGTGTTGCGGTTGTAGCCTACACATTGGGGTGAAGCCATGAAAAAGGAGTTGGCTGTCCCATCCTTCAGCATACTACAGGCATTTTTCTAAATGGGCAAGATGTGAGGAAAGTCAGGAAGTACAATGAAAAGAAAGGATTAAAGAGACATCACTTTCCTTCTGAAGACCTCTTTTCCGAACAATAAAAAAAAAAAAAATCAAAGAAAATGCAAAATTCAAACTCAAAAATTTACATTTTTATAGGGGAAAAACAACACAATAAATAATAAGAATATATCTTCCTATGGGTTTCTTGAACTCTTCCCTGTGGAGTTTCTGAATATATTTGGTCAGTTTTTATGCTCTCAGGGACACCTCAGGATTTGCGTATCCTTCACTGCTTCTTCTATGTAAGTTTGCTCGGGGGTCTTTGTGATACAGATACTCTTGGATTCTCCACGATAGGGAGGCCAGTGGGGCACTAGCTTTGCCAAACTGGAAAGACTAAGCACCAGGACCATGTATCTATTAGCCGTGGACTAGCTCCCTTAATCTCAAACAAGCTTATCCGCAGAGATCTGGCCCCAAGCATTCATTCAACTGCTTGATTTGGCAAAAAGGAGTTATAATCTGGTATTGTTATGATATTGAGAGCATCTACATGGGCAGTATCATGGCTCCTTAATATGATTTTTAAAAAAAGTATCCTACCCCAGTCTCTAAGAACTTGTCTTTCACAATAGTCCACAAGCTAGCACAAGGGAGGGAGGGTCAAGACTCTTATTTTTCCCTCCATCACTGGCCTGCTGCCTGACCTGGGGGGATATCACATGCAAGACCTCTCATTGCCTCAGTCTATCCATCTGTAAAACAGGGAGAAAAATGATGACTGTTAGATCACAACTGAACAGTATCTGTTGAAAGGGAATCTAGCAGGAGAATGGTAGCAAACTATAGGCGCCCCCCTTCCTTCCCCACCCCCACCCCCCATCATGATATTCCTGCAATTGCACAAAGCTTGTAAGCATGGAAAGATCCCTAAATAAGTAGAAAAGTTACCCAGTCAGAGCCAATTCGGAGATGAACCCCAATGTAAGGCCTGATGAGATGAGACTGGATCTGGGCCTCCCCCTTCTGCGTCATGTCGTCTGACCATACCATGTACTTCTGCAGGGCTCTGTGTTCTTCCAACACTGGAAACTGAGCGGGAGCGCCAGGGAGGGCAAGCACTGGGTGCTTATCTGGGGGAAACCTAGGAGGAGAAGAGCACAGGCCCAGTCACAGACCCAGCCATTTCAAGGGAGAGGGATGGAGGGAAAAGGCATGAGCCTACAGCCTACCCCCACAGGAAATGGATGAAGTTGCACCATGACCTCGGACCAGCTGAAAAGTCGCACCACATGCAACAAGCACAAGAGATTTTGAAATCCCAACGAACTGATAAGAATGCTAGGTGCAGAGCTCAAAGCGTTATTGTCTGTGGTTTGGAATTTACAATCCTGTCTGCTTGTTTTATAATTAAAAATTTACAGTGGAGTCTTCTAACCTTGTGAATGTCATGTTGGCTCCCAACCTGTGGTGCTGTAATTCACTCCTGGGTGTGGCACAGCACAGAGCTTTGGGCCTTAGATTCAGCAAATAATGAACATACTTCAGTTGCAGGGACAAGTAAATGGCTGCCTTTAGAGAAGAAATGGATTTTGTTCAGGGTCTTATGGCTATGTCAAACAAATCTATGATCATTTTTCAGCTAAGTCTACCTTTAATTTGGAAAGATTGATAAAAAAAAAATATTCCTAAGAAGGCTAGATTGATTTCTTGGAGATTTTCAAAATTAAAAGAGAACTATTTCCTTCTTCTGTCAAATTAAATTCATTTGCAAGCACTAGAAGCAGTGGGGATGTCCCAAAGGACCAAGTATAAAATCACTAACTCTGTCTTGGATATCTCTAAAAGAGGCCTGATTCTGACATTTCTAAAATCCCAGAAATCAGAATCTCAGAGCTGAAAGATTTTTAAAACAGTGTCAGAGTTGGGAAGATCTTGGAAGTCATCTACTTCTCTTTTCATGTAAGTAAACAAATTTTGTAAATTCCATGCTCTAATTAGAGCTGGAATAATTCACCTGCTAGCAGGATCAGGCCCAGAAACTATGGAGATAAAATAATCAAACAATGTGGAGGTCCACTGTCTTGTAAAAAATGTTAAGTTCATTCTCTTTTTGTTTAGGAAAAAGTCATCTAGAAGAGATTGATCAAGTTGATTTTTCTGATATGGATGAAAAGTTGCTTTTTTGAGAAGCAAGCCTGAATAACCACCATGAGACCCATGGTCTTTCTTTATTTGCCCCAGCCCTGAACTACTGTGGTCATTTTACAAGTATTTCTGGAACCTTTTATCACAGGCAACCATGAATGGCATTCTCCCTTCTCTCTAATCCTTGCAGTACCTCTCACCCAACAGCTACATTATTATTTTAAACAATACAATGACATATTTAAACAGTATTTTACAGTTTGTAAAATTCTTTCCTTGAAACTACTCAATTTTGTAGAAGAGGACACTGATGCTCAGAGAAGAAGGCAAGGAGGAGGAGGAAGAAGAGAAGAAATAGGAAAAGAGGAGAAAAAAGAGGAGGAAGAGGAAGCAGAGGTATAACTCACATTTCCTTTTTTGTTGTTGTTCAAGGCAATCAAGGTTAAATGACCTGCCTGGGGTCACACAAGCTAGCGAGTGTGACCTGATGTCTTCAGACCACATGTCTGAAGTCCCATTTGACTCTGGGGCTAGTGCTCTAACCACTACACAACCTACCTGTCCCCCCACTTCCAAAATTGTGAAACTCACACTTCTCACTCACAAATGAATAACTCACATTTCTATAGTTCTTTTGAAGCCTGAAAAGGTAAAATAACTTGCCCATAGTTCATACCTAAATAAAAGGCAAAGCCAGAACTTACACTTCTAACTTCTGGAGTTTTATAATCTTCAGTCTTTCAGACCTCATGACACATTATCATCATCATAAACTCTTCCAACTTTACCCCTACAAATGTATTTGCTGACCTCTTTCTCAAATTCCATGCCCACTGTGGATCCTCAGAATAGCTCCTCTTCCAAAAGGTTATTTTTTGTCTTGAAAAGGCATCCATCTACCTGTCTGTGTCTATTTAAGAAGAATATAAGTACACACACACACACACACACACACACACACACAGCCATTTATGTATACACACACACAGCACAGACTCCCTCAGTACTATTGGGGCCATGAGGCTGAAGGCATCAAACCACTGGGGGGAAAAAACAAAACCCCATTTGACTATGTAAATCCAAGGGGTAAATGTGGAATGATGAAACTGTTTAAAAGCACATGCACGCACATGCTTGTGCACACACACACACACACACACACACACACACACACACACACACCAGAATCTACATATCTAAGTGAGCTCTTTGCCTCAAAGCAAACCTTCTAGGAAGTCAGGTTTTTTTTTTTTTTTTTAAACAAGGTTCATGATGTATCAGCATTCTCTTTTCAAAGAGAAAATGGCTTTCAGGCATCCCTCAAATTGGTTAAGATGAAGGAAAAGATAATGTTAAATGTTGGAGGGATGTGGGAAACTGGGACACTGATGTATTGTTGGTGGAATTGTGAAATGATCTACCCACTCTAGAGAACAATTTGGAACTACAGCCAAAGGGCCATCAAACTGTATATATCGTTTAACCTAGCAGTGTCACTACTGGGACTCTACTACTCTGTGATCCAGAGAAATCATAAAAGAGAGAAAAGAACCCACATACACAAAAATACTTGTAGCAGCTTTTTTTGTGGTGGCAAAGAATTGGAAAATGAGTAGATGTCCATCAATAGGGGAAGTTATGGTATATGAAAGTGATAGAATATTATTATTCTATAAAACATGATGAATAGGCTAGTTTTAGAAAGGCCTGGGAAGAATTACATAAAGTAATGCTGAGTGAAACAAGCATTTTACACAGCAACATTAAGATTGTAGGATGATCAACTATAATGGACTTGCTTCTTTTCAGTGGTTCGATGATCTAAGGCAATCCTAATAAACTTTGGATGGAAACTGCCATTGAAATACAAAGAAAGAACTATGGAGACTGACTGTAAATCAACACATTGCTATGTTCACTTCCCCCTCCCCCCCCCCCCCACTTGTGGTTTTTCCTTTTTGTTCTGATTTTTCTGTCTGAACATGATTCATTAAAAAAAAAAAATGTAAAGAAATGAAAGAAAATGGCCTTTAGGGCCTGTGGCAGGCTTCTTTGGAATCTCCTCAATAAAGCAAATCCTGGAGAGGAGAGGGGAAAAGTGGGGGAAAATAAGGGGAGACAGAGGGAGAGATCCATGTGCTTAAGACCAACTCACTACCTTTTTGTAAATGTTCAAGAGCCATATAGAGTTGAGTCCTGAAAAAGAGATAATGATCTTGTACAGAAATTTAGTCTGGATCAGAAATGAAGTAAGATGATAAAATAATAAGACTTTTTTGCTATGGGGGTTACCCATGGACCTGCCCCAAAGTCTACTCCCAAAGAGGAGCTCAGGCTAATGAGCAGTGGTACTTTTGAAGAATAAAAATGCATCTGTATACCAGCTCCAGAGTTTACTAGCTATATGAGTATGAGCTCTATACAAACTCTCTTTGTTTCAGTTTATTTACCTGCAAAATAGAAATGATACTTGCACAACCCAGCTCACAGGGCTATGAGGAAAATACTTCATAAACCTTAAAGCTCTCTATAAATATGAGTGATTATTATAAGTTTTGATGTTTATTAAAAAAGAAATAAAAACCAGTTCAAACATCTGTCTTTTAGGAGCCATGATTTCACTGATACAGGTACTCTCAAGATTGCCTACCTCTACCCCTCTCATCCTTCATAATGTTTATAAGGTGCTGTGTTGGAAGCCAGCTTTCCAACATTGAACCTCTTTAATTTAGTATGGCTGGTCTCAGACCACAGACACATAGCCAAGTACTGGGCTCTTATCCTTAGTCTTTCCAGCTTGGAAAGACATGGAGTACTTGTGCTTCATGGGGAAGGCTTGAGGAATCCAAGCCTCTCACTATATCTTCATATCATAATGAAGTAGCAGGGGATTTTAGGGGGATATCTCTTCACTTAACACCAAAAAAGTAGGAGGTTTCATAGTCGCATGTTTCTCTGCCTCAGTTTGCATTTTGTTGGGTAAACTGCTGTGTCCATTTGAATCAAAAGCATTAGTTTAAGAACAGAGTTAGTAGTTTAAGAATTGTGCTCCCTGGTAGTTTGATGGTACAGAGGTTAGAACACTGGCCCTGGAGTCAGGAGAACCTGAGTTCAAATATAGTCTCAGACACTTAACATTCATGAGCTTCGTGACCCTGAACAAGTCACTTAACCCTAATTCTCTCTCACATAAAAAAAACAAAACAAAACAAAACAAAACAAAACAAAAGAAAAGAAAAAAGAAAAATTATTGGCTCCTACCTGTGCCAAATGATATTTCTGCTCTGACTCTCCCAAATCTTTCTACCCTTCATGACCCAACACCAGGTTAATTTTCTCCATGAAGATTTTCCTAAGATTATTAGATATCTTGATCCTTCTTTCATCTGCCCTTGCAACATTTATTATCTTTACTACCATGAGGCTTTTAGCTCCAACCACTTTAGATTATTCTAAGTTTTCCTTCCCTAACTCAAATATAAAGTCCTTGGAATCTGGAACCATGATGTCTTATACTTTTCTGTCTCTCTCAGCACCTAGTATGTAACACATAGTAAAAAGCATTCAATAAATACCTGTCTGTTCACTTAACCTACTTTTTTCTAAACAATATCATATGGCAGAGAACACTTATTAATTATACTGTATCTGATAATTATCAGGATGATATAGTTTTCTTAGCTGAGACTGAAATTTTTTTCCTCATGTAAAAACAACTTCCAATTTTAACTCTGAAGAGGAAGGTTAACTGGCAAATAATTCTCATTCCTTGACCAGGAACCCTAGATTCACATGATCATGAAATGTTCATTTTATGACAGTCTTTATCAGGGGATAAACTATTGCTCAACCCCACAGTAGGTCAATGTCCTGTGGTGTTAGGCTGTGAAATGGGAACAGATCAGACAGCAGATACTTTCTGGACACTGGCCCTGTGCTATGTAACAAGTGAGATACACTGGCTACCCCTTCAATCCCAAGTAACTGCATGTTATAGATTAGAATTGTGAGGCAGAACTAGGCTCTGGCCAGCTACTGACCTCCACCTCTAATTGCCCCACCCCCTTTCCACTCCCACCCCCTCTTTTAGTACCTTTGGATCCAATGGTCCTTGTAGGAAGAGCTGAAGGCAATGCCACCAAAAAGTTCTGATCTATTGAAACTGACATTGAACTGATCCCAGAATGGGCCAAAGGGATTCCCTTCCTGAAAAATAACATATTTAGTCAGTTGTTGGGATGGGCAGAAGCTGGGCACTAATCAGACAAATGGAGCTGGGTTGTGAAAAGAAAAGAAATAGAGAGGGCTCTATGGAGATGTCAAGAGATCTAATTCCAGGTGACAACAAACGTCTGAATGGCCTCAATAAAAGTAAGTAAATACAAAGCATATATAATGTCATGCAAAATAATTTCAAATGGAAGCAAATGGGAATTGGGGTAAGGAGGGGGAATCAGAAAAGACCTCATATAGGAAATAGCACCTAATCTGTACTCTCAAGGAATGTATTCCAGATACAAGGAGGGAAGAATCTGAGCAAAGGCATGGAAACACTGTGAATGGGGACTTCAGGTCAGTTTGACTGGCAAGAGAAGTGTACAAAGCCTTTATTTATCATTAAAAATTCTGAGAAGCATCATATTGCTCACTTCTATAGCTTCACAATTTCCAAAAGGCAATACAAACTGATCTGCCTAAATAAACATTTTTATCAAATACCTACTGTAAGGAATCAGATTGGATCTGAGCCCTGGACTTGAATGACTCCTAATCATTACAGGCATTTGCAGTCAACACAATCACAAAATGTTGGAACTGGAAGGGATCATTATGGATCATTTAATCCAATTCCCTCATTTTATAGAAGTAGCTCCAGAGGTTCAGAGAGAATGGATGACATCTAATGTCAAGCAGTAAATTAGTGGCAGAAGTAGGCCTGAGACCTAGATTTCCTGACCACCTGTTCAGTATCCTTCCCACCACATGAAATATGGCAACATTGCTTCATGTTAGATGATAGGGGATCAGCAGAAAGAATATTCCTTTTAGCTACCTTTACATACATAGCTGAAAAAAAAAAAAAAGCAGGAAGGAAGACTTCACAAAAGAAATGCAGGTAGAAAGTACAGCAGGTTTCAGGTATGGACAAAGAGAGTGAAGGCCAAAGCTTCCAAGGACCCACCTTCATAGGGCAGGTCTTCTTGTCAGCACTCCGCTGGGCTGCAACATCAAAGCAGTAGGCTACTCGATTCTCAGGAGGCCAGTAGATTGGGGCCAACTTCTCCATGAATTTTTCCAAGCTAATGACCCGATGATATTCTTTGAGTGGATCTAACTTGAAGTAGGTCTCATAGGACACATGCAGCTATAAGGATGGAGAGAGAGACAAAAAGATTATGGAAAAGAGAAGTGGGACAAATAAAAAGAAGGAAGAGAGAGAGAGAGAGGGAGAGAGAGAGAGAGAGAGAGAGAGAGAGAGAGAGAGAGAGAGAGAGAGAGAGAGGAGAAGATATATGAAAAAAAAAGAAATAACAGAAAAAATAAAGAATGGGGGGAAAGTGGGGAGAGGGAAAGTAAGAGGAGAAAATGAAGATGGGAGAGGAGTGTATTGGCAGTCACTTTGACTCCTGTCTTAGGAAAGAAGGACTCTTTTCTGACCACCTTTGTCCTTGAGTAGGTGTCACCTCTTAGAGAAAAATGAAAACCAGCCATTGCTATGTCTATGTTTATAGGCACTGCTAGCCTATGTCCAAGTGAACTCATTAAAAATATAGTGCTGGTGAACCAGAGGCCATGAGGTTGAACTTAACATAAACTGGCTAAGCTCTGCCTTGGCTCAAGATCACAGACTAAACTCCTAATGCCATTTTACCTTTGCAGCATATGTCAGAAGTAAGCTGAGGTGACAATGAGAAAAGTTCAGTGCAACCCATTTTTACTATACAAGAAACAGATCCAAACACACTTTCTGCAGACAGAAGAAGATATCAGGAACAAGAACACTGTTTGCAATTCCTGGGGTGGGCCCAAGCAGTCATTTTACTAGCAATAACTTAGGGTACTTTCAAAAAGCCACAATTCATTGATAGCATCTCACAATCCATTGTGAAATTTGTAAATTCCCTCAAAATCTTGAATGGCAGGGTTAAGGCTGAGGCACAGACTAGGACTCACATTGGTGTATGGAGGCTTGTGATGTTGGTATTCAATCCAAGGTGGGACAGCCAGAGTCCGGTTCAGTAGCTTTGCAAATGCCAAGGAGCCCAAGAAATGATCTGCCTGGTTCCCAAATCTCCCTAGAAACATGAATAAGCCAGGTTGAGAGGGAGCCATGAGGCACTAATTGAAGCAGTTCAGGCATGCACACAAAAAGTACTTAATGTTTGTGGAATCACTGTGAGCTAAATAGATTAAAAAAACCAGAAGGAACTTTAAGCAAGCATTTCTCATTCCCTTAATTTATAAATGGGGAAACTGAGGCCCAGAGAAGTGAAACTTGTTTAAAGTCATAGTAATAAGTAGCAAGACTAGATTTTGAATTTGGATCTTTTGATTCTAAATCCAGTTATCTTTCCACTAGATCTGATTTTCAGCTGGCAAAAGTTTTAACCTTTATGGCAGGAGAGAAGACAAGAAAATACTTAATTAAGAAATGTATAGTTACTTCATGGCTTTGGAAGCCTAGCATTCTACTTGGAGGTTTGCCATTGACCCACTGTGTGACTTTGATCGTTATTTCCTCTCCTGCGTCTCAGTTTTCAGCAAAATGGAGGGACAGGGGTTAAAGTCCCTTCCAATTTAAAGAGTCTCGAAGTCTTAATTTCCTGGCCATTGCTCTACAGGAGAGGCCAAGGGTCCAAGGAAGATCCCTGGTCTGTTTTCCGGGGAGGAGAGGATTGGAGCTCTGAAACAGAGAAGGCATTCCTAGCTGGTGCAGAAGAGCAGGTGGGACAGCATCACCTGCAATGTCTGCCCAGTTTGGGCACCACTCCTTGGGTGGCCCGTCTGGGGCGATGGTTGAAGGGAGCTTCTGCATAGATCGGTCAGGTTCCCCCCTTTCCTTCCCCTCCTTCCCCCCCGGGGGGAGCTGAAATAGACGAATCGGGCTGGGACAGGAGGGCTCTCTTCTCCTCATTCCCCCTCCACCCCCACCTCGGGCACCAGAGTGAACTAGTCCGGGGCCACAGGGCAGGTTTCTCCTGAGGCCACAGTGGACTGGTCCAGTCCCCGGATAGACTCTGCCTAGATTTGAAGTAAACCAATCTAGCTGGGGGGTAAGGGGGAGGCACCACAGAGAAGCTCCCCCCATCCCAGCTGAGTGGATTGGTCTGAGGCCAAGCTCTACATCCCGGGTCTCGTGCCTTTGATCGCAGGACGGCCGGGAGGAGCCCAGCAGAGGGCGCCCGGCCTGGGAGGCCTTACCCATGCAGGGGCAGTAGAGCAA
This sequence comes from Antechinus flavipes, assembly GCF_016432865.1. Lineage (NCBI taxonomy): Eukaryota > Metazoa > Chordata > Mammalia > Dasyuromorphia > Dasyuridae > Antechinus > Antechinus flavipes. The sequence continues at coordinate 451,563,099 of NC_067399.1, forward strand.
GTAGCCGGCGGGGTCCCAGGAGTGGGTCAGAACCCGCGTGGGCAGCAGGAGCCCGAGCAAGGGCAGGAGGAGTGCCCACGCCGCGGTGACCATGTCTGCCCACGGCTGTAGGCTACCGGCCCGCCCGTCGCGCTCCCACCAGGCTTCGCGCGCGGGCCCGCCCGTGCCCTTCTATCGCCCGACGCGACCATAGAGAGCTCGCGGCACCGCCCCCGCTCCTCCCCCCCTCCCCTCGGCGGCCCGAGCGCCCGCTCGCGCGGCTCCCAGAATGCACCGCACAATGGCCCGACCGCCGCCACTACCGGGGCCTGACCGGGCCTGGCGGAGCCGGAGCGCGGCCCGCCCCGGAGCGCGGGGGCCCCGAGCGCGGTGAGTGAGGAGCGTGAGCACGGGGAGCGAGACCTGAGAGCACCCCCTCTCTCGGGGGGTGCCGGGGCCAGGGCTGGGTGGACAGAGCCGGCTAACGACCGAGCTTCGTCCCCGCCCCCGCCCCGTTCCGCGCGCCCCACAGGGAGGGAGAGGCCCGGATAATCCGAGCCCACGGGGGGTGGGGAAGGAGGGGGAGACCCGGATAATTCCCCTGCGCGGGAGAGGGAAGCAAAGGCCGGATCTCTTAAACCCCGAAGAGGGGTAGCAGGGACCGGAAAGCTCCCGCCCCTCTTACCCCCCCCCCCCCCGCCCCTGATAAATGGGATCGAGGACCCCTGAAGATCTGCCTCGCTACCCCTTTGGCGGTGACGCCGCGCTCCTCCCAGCACCTCACCTTCCTTTTTCTGGGGGGCAATAGGGGGGAATTCTCTGGGTTCTCGGCCCCCCCCACGTGATCCTGGCCCTCCAGCCCGCAGGTGCAGCCGCCGCCTCTCCCTCCCCCCCCCCCCCCCACTTAGGTCCCGCAGTCTGTCACCGTGCGTGATTCTTCACCCGGGCACGCTGCCCCCGCGATCTCATGGGGGATCTGGCCTTCTACCGCACGCACAAACACGCAGCAGGCCCCACTGGTGGGCTGGGAAATTGAGCACCGCAGGGAGTGAAACTACTCGCCCAAGGTCATGGGGGAAGCAGTGTTCCGAGCCGGCTTTTTTCCCCGGTTAACAGTTTATTAGCCCTCAGTGAAGACACCTTAGCCCTTGCCTTCCACAGAGGTCTGAGGGACCTGCAGAAAGCATATCCGGGCCTTGCTAATCCTGTTTGATGTCTCCCGGAGTGGTGCAAGCCGCTGAGGCTCCTTCGCGCTTCCCCCCTCCCCCCTTGTAATTCTCGGCAGAGCCTAGAGTGCCTAACGTAGCTTAGCTATTTCCATGTCCCTTCCTGCTCCTGTATTTTCTCCTCCGAGAATGCATCGTGAGGATTTGTTTCTGGTGCTGTGGGTCAGGGCCTGGTTGCTCTCTGTCTATTTATAATGTCTTAGTTGCTATTTTGAGCTCAGAGGAGGGGAAGGCGCCGTCCACCGCTTTGCACGTTTGCCCTTGGTGATGCTTTCAGTCAACAGGTGGTGGGGCCAGTTTCTCAGATCCCTGGGTCCTGGAGAAGAGGGATAAGAGAGTCTCATGCTATTTTAGGGTAGTCATTGAAGTGGAGACTCTAATCCTCTGTGGGTCTTCGATTTGGTAAGAACTCACATGGAGCTTAACCCTTTCTTTGCTGCAAGGAGATCTCAAAGAATTGCCTTCTCCGGGCAAAAGGCCAGAGTAGAGTAGAAGAGTAGTATACATAGAATGAGAGTATAGTAGAGCAGAAGAGTTTCCATAAAATTTTTGTAGTGCCAAAAAAAATTAGTTTATTTGACTGGAACTAGCATTTGGAGAACTAAAGGATTGTCAGGATGTAATTTCTTCTGATTTAGATTTCCAAAAGGGACTATACATTTTTGAACTGCTCATATGTTGATGTTTTACAGTAATTTTTCCTAACTAGAGAAAAAATGTTGCAAAAATAGTTCCTGTTTGTGATGGATTTTCTGCCCTGGAATTTGAACTTAATCCTGTTAGGGGTATGCTTGGACTCATTTGGTAGGTGCTTTTTAGAGGTTACGAATTTTGGAGGAAACCAGTTAGGAGGAGTAGAAGTAATGGCTGCAGAGGATATCCTGAAGGAAAAGGAGTAGTATCTGGCAATTAATTGTGAAGGGGGGGGGGGGGGGAGAGCCGGTGAGGGGAGAAGGAGAATGAGAGTGTGGGAGGGGTTGTGAAGGTAACAAAATTGGCTTTGGGACCTGAGGGGAAGAGATACATTCTTTAGTGCCTCATTGCCAAGAAGTGGGTAAAATTTAGACATCAAAGGAGGGCCTTCCCCAGTCCATTTCCCCTTCCTTCCGTCCCCCTCCCCCCATAAGACACCAAAAGGACTCTGTGGAAAATGTTGGAGAACCACACCATGGGGAACCAGCTTACTAAGATGTCTTGTCAACTGGGAGGGAAAGATTGTGTTTGTTTTATGGGAACAGGTTCTGTCGGCTTCTCCAGTTGTTAAGGTCAATGCACAAGACCAGAAGAGCAGCCTAGGGAGAATGGCAGCCTTCTGAAGCTTTACTGAGGAAGGGGAAACCTGAAGGAGCAGGTACTCTTGAATAGCACAGAGATCTCATCAGGTCAGAGGAAGTATAGACAAAGAAAGAGGAAAAAAGGAGATCTCCCCCAAAAGGATGACCAAGTTACACCTGTTTCATCAACAATCAGCATGTGACTGGGTGCAAAGTAATTCCACAACCACTTTGAATAGTATAGAGGAGGATAGGGTGTTCTTTTTTCTTTGAAACCTACATTCCCATTGAGTTCAGCTCAAGCAAAGAGAACCCAACCATGTGCTTTTTGTATGGACAGAGCCCTTGTGAGGGCTCTCTTCTCAGCCCCCGCTGGCCTCTTCCTAGAAGCCCATTACTCACTCTTTCAGTTAAGAGTGTATTGAGTTGCTTGCTGCTACAGTTTCTGCTTGTTCAGGAGAACTGATGAGGTGGATGTGTGGGAGGTGGGGGGACGGACTGTTCTCTTTCTGAGTTTGAGTGGAGTTTCCAGAACCAGTCACCTCTTTCATATCACTGAAAACCAAGCGATTAGGACTCACTTCTCTCTAATTTTCATCCTCACCTAGATAGCAGGCACTAGTTTGTTTTTAAGCAAAGGTAACTTCTAGAACTGGGGTTCTGTCTCTTTAGTATGCCTTGGGCATGGGTAATCTCTGGTATTATAAACAGGTAATTCCACCCACCCACCTCCATGGGGGAGGGGAGTAGCACAGCATGAGAACTGGACATTAAAGAAGTTTGAAGAGTGTTGTATGACAAATACAACAGTATCACCCAAGGGCTAAAGTGGGATTGGTTTTTAGTGGGCCATCCTCAACATGTGACTAGTGTAAAATGCTGCCACTTTTGTGCAGATCTTTCTAGACAGATCTGTACTTCTGATGGGAAAATACTTGTATTATGTTTGGCTATTTATTAAACAAGAGGAATGGTCTCTAAATAGGGGAAGGATTGTCCATTGTGCAGTTAATAGCTACTGTTCCTATTGCACTTTAACATTTTACAAAATCTTTATAGCAATCCCATGAGATAAACAAGTACCTGGGTTTGTTTTTTTGTTTTTTTAATCCCTGGTTTTTAGATGAAGAAAAAGCAGTTTGCCTATGAATCTTATGACTTGGGCTTTGAACTTAGATCTTTGACTCCAAGTCTAAGGCTCCTTCCTTACATCATATATTAATGGTGGTAGAATCGGCCTATCAACCTGGTCTATTTCTTTAGGCTTCCAGGAAATGTTGTTGTGAACAGCAGGTGCAAGCATGAGGAGCAGCCGTGCAATGGATTATCATGCCCTGGTCTTTATTATAAGCAACATAGCTTTTTAATATAGACCTATAGACACAAATTCCATCTTGAGAAGTGCCTGTTTAATGAAATGCCATCCTCACCAGGATCAGCTTGGTCTCATAAGAAAATCTCCCTCTGTTTACATGGAGAATTGGCAATTTATAGTCTATATACTGAAGGTACTGAACATAATTACTTTTTTCTTTTCCATTTTTTCTTTTTTTTTTTTAATTGAAGCAATATAATTCTTTTTGATGGCACATTAAGTGGTAGTTATTACACTGTACTTTTTCCCTTACTACTTTTAGGATTGAACATAGTAATACATTTATAGAGTGCAATCTTTTTAGTTGGTAGCCTGGAAGTAATCAGACACATAACTTTCTGCCTCCACCCATATAGAATCTTGGCATTCAGAACTTTCATCTCTTAAAAAACAATTATTGGTTTCTTTGGTTCTTATATCGCCTTCATTTCTGAATATGTTCTTAGTGAATCATCTCCTGTAACTAAAAAAAATTTTTTTTAAAGAATAGTTCAGTAAAATCATCCAACATATCAAATAAGTTTGACACTATATGCAATATAATCCCTGACTTTTTTCAAAAAAATGAGAGAAGTACATTTTCTTAACCCTAAGGCTAAGCATCAATATAGTAACATAGCATTCCATGTAATTTTTTTTTGCTCCCCCCCATTCCCTCCCCCCTTCCCCTTTTTTTTGAAGTTATTATATAGATTGTTTCCTAGTCCTGTCTACACCAGTTCACATGGGCCTTCATGCTTCTCTGAATTCTTCATATTCATTGTTTATTATGGGGCAGTAATATTCTATTTCTTTCATGCACTACAGTTTATTTATCTATTCCCTACTTGATAGGCATCAACTTTGTTTCCAATTCTTTGCTATCACAAAAAACATTGGTATGTCATTCACCATATTCAGTGCTTGCTATGCTATATGCAGAACCCCACTAGGTATAAGGGGAGCTAAATCTAAATGACATTTGTTCTGGGTCTCAGCAAACCGGACTTTTCACTACTCCCTATTATTCTGTCTTTTGCCATTTCTTTTGTGTGAAATGGATTCCTTCCTTTCTGTTACCTGAAATGGACTCACCTCCACCCCATTTCTGTGAGCTGACATCTCTCTAGTCATTCAAATCCCAGCTCATGTCCCATCCTCCACGAAACTTTTCTTGATTCATAAACTCCCTCCCCAGGATGGACTGACCCTTATATTTCTCATTAGCATTTTGTCTGGATACTTATATAATTTGCATTCCTTTGTGCTTATTAACTGCCTTCTATCATAATTATTTGTGGATGTGTCTTATTCCCACTTCTAAACTCTTCCCCCAACAATTGTAAACTTGAAAACAGGCATTGTTGTCCTTTCATCTTTGTATCCTCCAAGCACTAAATGTGGGGCAGGCCCTTTACAAAGTAATTGTTTATGTTTCCTAAGCTTATGGAACTAGTGTAATAGGAGGATAAGATGTATAAATAAATATACTATGACTTTGCCATGAAGAGAAGAACATGGTAAAGATATGCAAGGTACCCTGTTAGGTCCTAGGAAGGAAGGAGAGAATAGAGCTTTCAAAAGGTTACTAACCCTTTGTTCAAATAAAAAAACTTTCTGGGATTATGTAAATCCCTGGGGGAGCCTCACAGTCAGCATATATGTAGCCTGTGTTTGAGTGCTCAGAAGCAGAAATCTCACCCTGGGTATGCTTGTGTGTATACTGCCCTATCAGCCTGATTCTAAGGGCAGGTTATTCCAAGAGCTCATTTCCCAAGCAGGGGATTCTTTTATTGTCATTTTTTGTTGTTTACTTTTTAGCACCTTTCTGATGGAGGAAGAAAATTAAAAATAGGATAGAATGGAAAGTAAAATCTTTGGTAAGAGATTTGATGGGAAGATTCAGTGATTCTAATAGCTGAAAAAAAAATTGAGGTATTGAATTTTGGAGAGGCAATGGACTGGACTTGGATTTGGAAAACTTTGGTCAGTTCTTTATTTGCTGCTTACCAACGTCACCTCAAACAATTCTTTTTAACCTTGTTGAGCCTCATTTTCTTATCCCTAAAATGAATAAAATAATGCTTGCATTTCTTGTCTCTTAAAGGTATTGTAACAAAGTGCTTTATAAATTTTAAAGTGCTGTATCTTTTACTATTTGTCAGTCTTCCTATTTGTATTAGCATAGGTAATCAAGACAACTTGTTAACCTAATGCTGGCTTTTCTAACCCTAGTTTTTCTGACATTTCAGGTGAAGATATTTTTCTGAAGGCTCCTTTGAAAACTATATCAGAACAGAGTGAGCACACTGCTGAAGGGGAAGAGTTCTCATTAATATGGCCCTTCCCCATTAACCCTGCCATGACGGCATTCTTCACCAGTGTCCCTAACTGGATTCAAGATGCAAAGCAGGAGGAGGAGACAGGCTGGAAACTAGTTCCCAGGCCAAGAGGCCGTGAGGCAGAAAGTCAAGTCAAGTGCCAATGTGAAATCTCCGGTACCTCCTTCTCAGGTGGGGAGAAGCTGAGAACTCACAGCCTCCCCCACACAGAACAGAGACCATACAACTGCCCTCAGCTGCACTGTGGCAAGGCCTTTGCATCCAAGTACAAACTTTATAGGTAGGTGATAAAATTCTCTATAGGGACAGCTTTGGAGCCAGAAATTCATTTGAAAACAAAACCAAGGAAACCATACATTGTTCTGAGTTCCATGTCTTTTAAAGAACAATATACTAATTGAGACCAAAGACTATGTTTTCTACATATTTGATACCTGATGTTATGCACTTGTATTAATTGATGGAGGCTACCTTGAAAATGAAAATCAATCCTACTTTTAGAACTTGAAGGGAATTTAAAATTATTGAGTTCAACATCTTTATAGAGGAGAAACTGAATCCCAGAGAATGTGACTTGTGAAACAACACACAAAGTCAGTGATATATCCATAAGTAAAACTCATGTTTCCTGTTGTTAGTTCCATGTTCTTTTCACACAATATGTTACCATTTAAAGTATTATAATTTAGAGTTTATGTTCTCTGTTTTGGCCTACATAGCTTTATCTTCCAGTTTACTAGAAAAGCTCTGATATCATGGTTTTTTTCCAACTTGATTATCATCCACACCATCTAGCAGAATAGCAGTGAACTTGGAAGAACAACTTAGAATTACTTACTGGAATAAATTAGTCAGTTATGATGCAGATAGCTGAGTTTCCATTCTCATTTTCTCTTGTTTGTAGGACAAAATTGATAATGGGTGTTTTCAGTTTTAAAAACAAATTTGAATATTTACCTTGTCTACTTGTACATTTGACATTGTTTATTAGTCTTCTGTCTGTGCTGAGGAAGAAAGTAGTAACATAGAAAGAGTCCTATACTGGGTGTCAGGAAGTGTTTTTTCTTGATTGCCACTGGGTGTGACCTTAGGCAAGTCACTTCCCTTATCTGGGTTTCATTTAATCTCCTCTGTGAATTTGATGACTTGAGTCACCAAAGTCCCTTCCAGAAAAAAGCAGCATTCTTGTGGTACACATATTCTCTTACTTCAAAACAATATAAATTAAGCTTACAAGGATTAAGACTGTCAGACCAGTGAGACAGATCTTACTTTAGCTAAAATGATGTCTCTTCTTCAATACTTTGTATAGAGTCTTGGCATGGGGTACCCTGACAAACACCGAAGTGATTGAAGCTAAAGGCCAAGAATAATTGTCATCTGAATGTCTAGCGTCTTGACTCTTTTGAGAATTTGTACATATAGTATCTGCTTAGTTTGATACTATAGTGAAAGAATGTATATAAAGCGTTTTGCAAAACCATTTGAAGTGTGTTTTGAAAATCAGGTAGAATGTGGCATGCTAAAGGTAGATGAGAGATTTTGTATGTGTGGCATCTTTATGGAAAAGGGAACTGACACATTAAGGATAAAGAGAACTATGTTTCTAACTCCTAGCTTCTGGATCATTAGGCCTTAGTCCTCTTCCTTCCCCCCTCCCCTCCCACCCCACTTTAACCTTTGGATCAAAGAAGATTATAGGCTGAAGGTGGTCAGATCATTTGATCATCTGTTTTCTTTATCCAGGCATATGGCCACTCACTCAGCCCAGAAGCCCCACCAGTGCATGTATTGTGAGAAGATGTTCCATCGGAAGGATCATTTGCGGAATCACCTGCAGACCCATGATCCCCATAAGGAGGCCCTCCACTGCCCAGAGTGTGGCAAGAACTATAACACCAAGCTGGGCTATCGACGCCATCTGGCTATGCATGCTGCCACTAGTGGTGACCTCAGCTGCAAAGTGTGTCTCCAAACTTTTGAAAACACCCAGGTCCTGCTGGAGCACCTGAAGGCTCATTCAAGGAGAGCATCAGGTGGGGCCAAGGAGAAGAAGCATCCCTGTGACCATTGTGATCGACGTTTCTATACTAGGAAGGATGTAAGGAGGCACCTAGTAGTACACACGGGGCGCAAAGACTTCCTTTGCCAGTACTGTGCCCAGAGGTTTGGGCGTAAGGACCATCTAACTCGGCACATGAAGAAGAGCCACTCACAAGAATTACTGAAAATTAAGACAGAACCAGTAGACATGTTGGGACTCCTTAGCTGTAGCTCCTCAGTCACAGTGAAAGAAGAGCTGAGCCCAGTTCTGTGCATGGCATCCAGGGACATGATAGGGGGTAAGACCTTCCCAGGCATGTTACCTATGGGCATGTATAGCACTCACCTCCCAGCCATGCCAAGTTCAGGGATGCCCCATTCTCTGGTTCATAATTCCCTGCCAATGGGAATGAGTTATCCTCTGGAATCTTCCTCATCCATCTCCTCTCCACCACAACTTCCCCCCAAATACCAGCTTGGATCTACCTCATATTTGCCGGAGAAACTACCAAAAGCAGAGGTGGAAAGCTTTCTGTCGGAGCTTCCCGGAAGCCTGTCTCTCCCATCCAGTGAGCCCCAGTCCTCCTCTCCTCAACCGGCCCTTTTGGATGAAGCCCTACTTTCCAAGAGCCCTGCTAACCTCTCTGAGGCGCTTTGTGCTGCTAACATGGACTTTTCTCACCTCCTGGGCTTCCTCCCCCTGAATCTTCCTCCATGCAACCCACCTGGGACCACAGGAGGATTGGTCATGGGTTACTCACAGGCAGAAACTCAACCACTGCTTACCACTTTGCAGTCTCAGCCTCAAGATTCTCCAGGACCTGGGGGTCCCCTAAACTTTGGGCCCTTACATTCATTACCCCCAGTTTTCACCTCTGGCTTGAGCACCACCACTCTGCCACGTTTTCATCAGGCGTTTCAGTAGGCGGAAAGAGGAGGTACCAGGCTTGGCCCTCAGGTCATAAACCCCAATTCTTCTTTCCTCCTCCTGTTCCCTATGAAGGCTGTTGAGCTTTCAAAGCTGGGTTCAAGAGTGAAAGGATTCCAGTGTCTGTATGGAGCACTTGGGTTCAGCCTCCCAGAGCAGCCTTGAGGTTGCTTGAACCCTACCCCTGTGAAAAGATTTCATACAATAGGACTTCAGGTATTTTTGTTTGTTTGTTTTCAATCTGAATCGGGAGCCACACTTAGCACTCTCCCTCCCTAAGGCTTGAGAGCGTCATTCTTCTCTCTGGGGAGAGGGGCTCCTTGGAGAAGCAGGAACAGTGAGGTTTCACATTGGATTGTCTCAAGAAAATCAGCTGGAGAGATCCATCTTCCAATCTACAGTTGCAGACTCTATAACAGTCTCTGCTGGAGAAGGGTCTTCGAGAGATCAGTTCCAGTAACCTGCCTTGGACAGAGTGGGCAGGAGAAAGGGCCTCCTTGTTCCCTTCCCCCACTGCCCCATCCCTCTTTACCGCTACTCTACTCTGTATCAGTGTTGCCAGCAGTGATACCGTTTACACAGTTGATTCAGACACATCATTTCACTTCCCCTTGCAGAGCCGTTAGAGTAGACTTATTCCAGTGAGCATTGTTTACACACCACGAATCCATTCCCACCAGTACAATCCAGTTGACACCAGCATGAACCTTTTGGGTACCTGGTGTTAACTGGAGCCCTGTTTACATGATGGAGTCGGGTTTCACTGACTTCTCTTCACTTGAGGTCACATTTTTCCCCCATGGGGAAATAAACTGACTTTGGACTACTTCAGTTTCTGCCGTCCTCTGTGGCTCTCTTAGCTCACATTACCCCATGAGGCAGGCAAGGAGAATGGAGCAGTTTTTAAGAGGTCTGGATCACTTCTGCTCAAGTACACGTTGGTCTCCTTTTGAATTGGAGATGGAAACAAGTTAAAAGACAAGACCTGGGGCCTCCTATCCTTCCCCTTGATCTTGTGCTATGCCTAGCTATATAGGAAGACATCTGGACTCCATAGGTTAGTTAAGGTGGCAAAGGAGAGGTTATGAGCAACCTCATTTGTTCTCTCCAACCCCATTCCCCTTCCAGAAAGCTGTGGATTTACTGGAAGGATAGTATTCAGGAAGTTAGGATTAGAAAATCCCAGATTGGTTTATCATTGAGAAGTAACTATATATGAATTGTTCCCTCCAACACTAAATTTCTCTGATCACCATACCCACTTTCATTCCTGTAGTTGTAGTCACTGATCTCTCTGGGGTCTTTAATATGCAGGCTTTTCTTAGCCAAAGGACCCAAGTCTTACTTTCTTTTCTACTCTTTTATTTTTTCATCCTTGGTTTTATGTGGTAGTACCAAGGAAGATATGTCACCCACTAAGTGTCTGATCCCTTTCAGCTTTCAACCACACATCCCCATCCATCTGTGCTTGTCTTTTAAGTAAATCTAGTCCATCTTCCCTCCTACTCCCCCTTCCTGGTTTTGCCCCTTTATGTTTGTGACCCAACATGTGCTCCCACCAGCCTGCAGGCAGGAGTCCCAGGGCCAACAGTGCTGAACCCATCCAGATGTCTCTACCAACCCAGGAAACACACATCTACCTCTTTCACTATTAACTCCACAAGCGCATCCAATGGCCAGTCCCCTAGGGTTTCTCATTTTGAGCGATTCCCTCACCTGTTGTCTCACTCTGGCTTCATTCAGTTTTTAGGACATACTACTAAGGTGATTCTGCCTCAGTTGCTTACGCCTAGTTCACCTTTTGTAGTCTTTTGATTCCCTGCTAGGAATTATCTCAGAATTGCCATTTAGGAGAAGAGCAGATAAGTGATGCTAGGCACCTGCTCTAGCCTCTAGCATACCAGTTGTTTGAGGTGAAGGTGTTAAAACACATTGATGCCCTTAATTGTGAAGGGATGAGAATCAAATGAGCATGTTAAAAAAAATTAACCAGGGTAGTTTGGGATACTGTTTTCAGATGTAGAAATGTCTAGTCCTCCTTAGGTTTGGGCTAGGTGGTTTGCTTTCAAGAATCAGCTATAAGTGAATTCCACGGACTAATTATGTTTTCTAAAGAAAGGCATTGGCCTTGTCCACATGGCCAGTTGCTGTTCATTTCATCTAAGACTTATATTATGGAAAATGGTAAAGGAGGGGCCAGTGGGGCTCATCGCTACCATTCATGACTTTATACTCATCTGTTGTATTTTGTCTTCACCACTGTACCCCCATTCCCCTCCCCGCGGTCACTGCACACTTGACCAGCAGAGGTCTTGGGACCTCTGGCTGTAAAATACAAATTTCCTTTAATCCCAAGTGGCAGGGGACTTGGATGTGAGTGTTTATTCATCTCTATCCTCCCCCTGTGTATGTCCCTAAGCCCCTCGTTCTCAGCTTTCCACTTGCTTTCTCTTGCTGAAGTGACAAATGTAAAAGGGCTCCCAAAAACTTCATGTGATAAGCAAGGCAACTACTTAACCCTGAAACTGGTACCTCATTTCACTGTCCCCAAGTCCTGTTACCCTTTACTTCCCCACACCTACCTCTCCAAATATCCTCACAAATCACCATGAAATTACTATTTCAAGGTCAGTTTTCCAGTATGCCCTGTGCAGAGGAAACATCGGCAGCTCCTTTTGGCCAATAGCCACCTGATCATTCCTTTTTGGGTCCAAATTAGGGAAGTGAAGTTAACCCATTTTTTTTTTAAGGCTGAAAGTGCAGTTATTTTAAAGATACAAGTAGCTTAATAACTCTGTTTTTGCCCTGAATTCAGCACCCAGACAGATTTTTTGTTGAAAAGTGCTGCAAAAAACTCATTCACCTTGACCAAGGATAATAAACTCTTATGCAGCATTGACCAAAAGACAGCTAAGAGTTTGTACAGTCAAGGTAACTGAGTATCAGGAATATGAATTGCAGAGGAAACTCCAGTCCCAGTGTACCTTTTTCTGCCTCCATCCCTATTTCCCAATATTTTCCCACTCCAACACTGGCAGCTTTTGACTGACCTGGTTTTGCCTCCCTTGTGCAGCAGAGCTGGCCATTCTGTTCCCATCCTGAACCTCCATCAGTCTGGCTTCTGTGTAACCTGTTGTTCCCTGTTCCTGGTTTTTTGTTTGTTTTTTTTTTTGGGGGGGAGGGAGAAATGTGGCATGAATTGAGTCCCTGAGCCCCTACAGCCACAGGAGATGGAGAGGCCCTTTAATGAACTCTTTTAGCCTTTGACTAATGATATTTTGTTTAAAGTGGAAATCTGCAGAGCAGGTTTGATTACTTATGCTCGTAGATATTGCCCTAAGTTTATGAAATCCCCCTCACTCCCAATCTTTCCTTAGTGCCTCATTAAAATCCCTTCCCCTAATTTTTTTGGTAGTTGTTTTTTTCCCCATATCTAGAAGCTGTTTTTAGCACGACTTTTTTTTTTTTTTGGTAACAGTTTATATTGTACAGGATCAATATTTTGCTTTTTAACAAGGATATTTATGTAATAAGAAACTTTGCCTTAGGCAGGTGGTGACCAGAGAAGTCCAGAGTCTCTGGAGCCCCCACCCCGGCCTCTCCTAATACTAGTTGAGCTCTGAACCTGCTGTGGGAGGAACACTGCCAGTGACCTTCACAGCTGGAGGGTGGTATTCCCAAGAGGAGCAAATAGGGAGGGTTTCCAGTTGCCCAGGAGAAGGCTTTTCAAGGGACTGAGACAGGAAAAAGTGGGGTTTAACTGTGGAGTTTTACAGGCAGCAGAGCTTTCTCAGCAGGCTGTCCCTGGTAATCTGGACGTTTGGCACCCTCTCCACCTCTAGCACACCCGCTCCTCAAACTCCCCTTTCCAAATCCTAGTCCTATACACACACACAGACACACCCCACCCCTGGCTGTTAAGGCCACAGAGCTGCCTGTTTGTAAGGCCGGACTATTTAAAAAGAAAAAAGGAAAAAAAAAAAAACAAAACAAAAACTTTCTAGCACTTTGTATACACAGTGAATAACCTCTTTTTATTGGAGTATTTTTGGCTTTATATAAAACAAGGTTTTTAATTGTAAAATATTAAGTGCCATTAGAAAATGCACAGGGCGTATCTTTGTTAAATTAGATTTTTCAATGTTTTACAGAATTACATTTTCAAGAAGAAAGTTTTTATAATGAAGTTGTTTATTAAAAACCTTTGAATGATGTGTTTGGAAGTTGTAAGCCTCTGATTGGGGAAAAGGGTTGGAAAGATACTTAAAAAGAGTTGGAGCTGTTCAGCTGAATCCACAAACTGATTCTTTGATCAGCCAAGCAAGAGAATGAGTGTGGGTGACATGGTAAGAACACGGTGGCCCACTAGTGAGTCTGGGTTTGGAGTCTGAGAACTTGGTGTAAATTCCAATACAGCTGATCACCTGTGCTGACCTTGGAGGAGTAGCCTGACCTTTCTTGATCTTTTTTTTTTTTCATCATCTAAAATTCATGGGTTGGATGAAATGATCTCTAGGATTCCTGCCAGCCTTTCATCTTGTTAAATATTCAAGGGTTGGGTTGATTGAGAGCCCTAGATCATACAAACAGGTGGATGCTGCATTTAGTATTAGAATGGAGTGCAAATTCTGGCTTCAAAGATGTATAAAACCACTGAAGTTCTTTGAGTTTCCTCATCTGCAAGATGGGGACAATATCTGTTCTGCATCTCTTAAAATATTAAGAGGAAAATTCTTTTGTCAACTATAAAACATCAAAGAAATGAGAATTGTTATTCAGACAATGGTCACCACCACTAAATTCACTATCAGGAGCCACTAAGACAAGTGAGTGTAAAGGCTTTGTCAGCTTTTTCTTCAGTGCATCAGTTCATTTTGTAAATGTGTAGCTCTTAAATGTAGGCCAGGACAGTGGAGAAAGAGTTTGGACTAATTATGGTAGCTGATACCAAAGGAGTTTAAAACATTTTCTTTTGAACCTCACAACAAATCTGAGGTGGGTGCTAAATGACCTGGGTCTGAATTCTTGTCCTGTGTCTTTCCTACATTCATGATTGTGCAAGTCATTTTCCTTTTCAAGCTTGTCAGTTTTATTACAGAGTGGAGGGGAAGCGAAAGGAAATCAAATTTTTTTCCAGCTTCGGTAGCTATGGTAAGCAAGTATGGCTAACTGCTGAGGAATTATGAAAGAAGACCACTGACTCCAGCCCTATTTGTGAGGTAATACTGGTCTTTTTGTATGGTATTTGGGTTTTAGATTCCCCAACATATAGTTGCCTCTACAATGTGTTCTCCTAATGGAACTTGATCCTAAGAATGTGGGAATTCAGGCAGAATAATTTGAATCTAAACATCTCAGAAGAAAGGCTACCCAAGTTGCTATAGCCTAATCCCTAGAGCCATTCAAGAATTATTGAGATGTGTTGCAGTGGAAAGAACAGTGAACTTGAAATAACAAACCTAGGTTCAGATTCTGGCTAATGTTATTTGCCACTTGTGTGATCTTGGACAACTCTGGACCTCAGTTTCCTCATCCATAAAATGAAAAATATAGGCTAACTAACTTTTAAGATCCTTTTCAGTTCTAGATCTATGATCTTGTGAACTGAGGACAGTTTGGGTTAGAACAGAAGCATTGGCAAGTTTGGTTCAATCTACACGAAGAAGCCAGGAGAAGTATCTTAGAATATTAAAAGCACTGTATTCAGTCAGGATTAATGGGTTTGAATTCCAAATTCTACTTGCTTTACCTGTGTGACCTTGGATAATGGTGGTTAGTCTCCATTTCCTCTTTTGTAAAATGAAGGGATTGATCTAGATTTCTAAAGTCCTTTTCAGGGTTAAAATCTTGTGATCCAAACAACTTTCATCTATCCCTAGCACATTGAGTCATGGTAAGAATATGCCAAATAAAGCAAATTATATCAGATCCTAGAATATTACGGATCCAGGAAGGAATAGAAACTAAAAATGCAAATGTAATGAATACCACTTTTTTCCTGAATTTATTTTTGTTACTTTCCACTCATTGAAAAGGCAAGAAATGTGATACATAAAAGAAATTGTGTGAAACATTTCTATATTATCAGTATTGCAAAAAAAAAAAAAAAAAAAAAGATAATAATTCAATCTGCATTCCAGTCAATTCTTTCTCTCTGAAGATAATTAGTATTTTTCATTATGAGTTCTTTGGAACTGTCATGGATCATTTTATTGATGAGAGTTGTTAAATTTTTCCAAAACATCTCTATCATTTCTTATAGCACAATAGTGTTTCATTACATTCATAGATCATAACTTGTTCAGCCCTTCCCTAATTGATAGGTATCCCCTCAGTTTCTAATTCTTTTCTATCACAAAAAGCTACTACAGGTATTTTTGTATTTATGTGTCCTTTTCCTTTTTTTCTGATCTCTGAGGGATAGACCTAGGAACAGTATTGCTGAGTAAGCTTTTCTTGACAATTAAGAAAATTGGTTCAAGAAAATGGCAGAAAAATAACCCCGTATACAATCACTCCTTTGTCCATCTAGTTCAAAGTTGTAACATGTGAACCTCAAGAGTTGTCCCCAACATTTGCATCCAAGGTTAAGGATGGACATGAACATCCTGAGCTTCCTTAATAACCAGGTCATAGAATCTCAAGAGTTTGGCATCCTAAAGGTTGTTTATTTCAATGCCAGCTTGAAAAATACATTCCTATAGCATATCTCAGGTGGTCATTTAGCATCTACTTAAAGTTCTTGGTGCCTGGGGACTTTGCTTCATGAAGCTATGCATTGCGTTCATGAACAATTCTTCCTCATAATGAGCTAAAACTGGCTTCCATGTTTCTCCCCACACTGGTCCTAGCTCTCTCCTTGGGGGCCAAGTAGAACGCATTGGAGCACCATAGAATTGGGAGCCCAGTCTAATTGTTTAACTTTACAAGTGAAGGAAATTGCATTAAGCGGCTTGACCAAGATTTCATGGATGATGCGTAGCAGAGCCAATATTTGAAACTGGTTCTGATCCCAGTCCCAGTACTTTTGCCACTATACCATGACTTCTTTACATGATAGAGAGGCTACTAAATGGCTTAGTGCTGGTCTTAGGACAGACTTGAGTTAAAATCCTGTCTCAAATATTTAATTGGTTGTATGACTGAACCTCATTTTCCTTATCTGTAAAGTGAGATTATGACACCTATCCTACAGGATTGTTATGGAGATCAAATGAGATTTTATACATACATACATACATATACATAGATATCCAAATCTTAAAGCATTGCATAAATGTTAACTAACATGTGAGTGTCTCTCTCTCTCTCTCTCTCTCTCTCTCTCTCTCTCTCTCTCTCTCTCTCTCTCGGTTAAGTGACTTACTCAAAGTCATATAGGTAGTATATGTCTGAGGCAGGATGTGAACTCAGCTCCTTCAGACTCCAGGGCGCTCTATTTACTACCTAACTTCCCCAGTTCTTCATATATTTGAAAAGAGCAGTTATAATCCCTAATTATTTCAGGAATTTAAGCACTTTTTGAATTTTTGTTTTATTTTTAGTTGACTAGTACTTTTTGAGAAGTATTGGGGGAAGGGGTTGTAGATCTTTTACTGTTGCAAAATAAGCTCTTTCCAGTTTCAAGGGGTACATTTGTCTGCAATATGATGATCATTTCTAAGCTCTTCAAGATGAACTTATACTTTTATATACTTGGTTTTAAACCCCTCAGACCTCATTTTTCTGTTCTGAAAAGCCCCCATCTTTTTAGTTCTTATGCAGCAGTTAGTGAAAAGAACCCATAAAACTAACCCCAGTACTTAATGTATGATTTGGGGAAAACTCAACCTCTCTGAAATCCAATTTCCTCACATGCAAAGTGATAGACCATGCAAGCATTGTGTAAAAAAGTGAGTTATTGTCTTCCCTTACTTTTTTTTCATGGAGTTGCCTGATTGTAAACATTTTTAACTCTACTATGTCTTCCTTAAAGTGCAGTGAATAAACTTGCACACAGTTGGATAAGTAGGACTTTGGGGGCAGAGTAATATTTGTTGTTTAATTTCTGAAAATCAGGAAGTGAGTCTTTTAAAGAATTGTTTTAAGAGGGGCCTGGGAAATCCTTAGGAAATTAAGACCCAGCCAGCACCCAGAATTAGATACCCATTCTGTGTTCATACAGTTTTCTACATAGATTGTCAGATCATAACCATGTGGGTATTGGAGACCTAATATCCATGAACTTTATGACCTTGACAATTTGCTAAAAAAAAAATTCTTGCTCATGCCCAGTTTCCTCATCTGTAAAATGAGAGGACTGGATTTCTTTTGTGTAATGGGCTTCATTGGCATTTTGATGACACTAAACCTCCGCAGTTTAAAAAGATAAAAAAATTTTTAAATGTCAAATTTCAATCAAAGATTAGTTAAAATAAAGATGTAATTTTTTCCTACTCAAATTCATGGACATTTTGTAATTTATACATGTTTCTTAGGAATTCTTGGACGAGATGATCTCATGGCTGTTTTTCTAATCTGATGTTCTAAGGTTTTCTTTTACTTCTAATGATTCTATTTCTTTTATCCCATATTCTGAGGTTACTTCAGGCTCTTGTATTATTTGGTCCTATGTTCCTTTCAATTCTTAAGTATTTGAATTATATATGTATATGTATAAATATTTCAGTTCTTACATTAAGTTGTGTTCTAAGATCTGTTTCAACTTTGAAATTTTATGTTTTAAGGCCCAATCAGCTCTCTCTTCCATCTTTTGACTTTTCATGTTCTGAGGTCCTTTCCAGCTCTTCTTATGCATAAAATAGGTTAGTATGATAATAGAATGATCACTTAGAGTCCAAGGGTCCTCAAACTTTTTAAATAGGGGGCCAATTCACTGTCCCTCAGACTACTGGAGGGCCGGACTATAGTAAAAACAAAAACTTTGTTTTGTGGGCCTTTAAATAAAGAAACTTCAAAGCCCTGGGTGAGAGGGATAAATGTCCTCAGCTGCTGCATTTGGCCGGCGGGCATAATGTGAGTCTAATTTAGACTCTAGGATGGTGGATTTTAATTCCCCCCACCTTCACCATTCCAATCCTCCCCCTTTATCTTCTCTTCCTTCTCTTCTCTTCTCCCCTTTTCAGTTTGAGAACCCATTTCCTGAGGTTTCCAAAGACCAGAAATCTAATTTATTCCTTCTTGCCTAATGTTTGCTAATGTTCTAATGACAAGTCTGGTAAAGAACTTTGTACCAATTCTTGTAAGTCTGAGAAAAGTTTGTCTAGTTGCAGTCATTACTGTAATCAGTAGTGACTAGCCCTGATTAGGATAATATGGTGGGACCATACTATTTTGCTCAAATCCTGTTTCTTCAGTACTAGAATGAAAAGGAAAAGGAGGGGCACAGCTTGGCTCCCATACTTCAATGTGAAAGCTAAACATTTACTTGAGACTGAGGACTTTGAGTTCCCCTCTGAACAGATCTCAGAACTTCAGGATTTACTGATAGCCTTGTCTCTAACTAATCTAAGTTTATGGTGGACCTACAGGAAAGAATATTGATTAAAGTGTGATTGCCCCCACTCTAGGATTAGAGGTGGTTACACTAAGTTCTCAGTTAAAAAAAAAAAATGAGCAGGCAAAGGAGAAAGAACTCAACCATAGAAACTTACTATAGGAATAGGGAAGATCAGGGTTCATCTTCAGAGGAGAACATTAAAGGGGGGGGGAGGAGGGAAGCCTCTAGTTCCCCAAATAGTAATGTTAAGTGATTACTTGCCCAGAAAGAATTTATAGAAGAACTAAAAAAAGATTTAAAAAACTGAGATATCTGTGGAGAAAGAAGGGATTTATGGCCAAAGTAGAACTAAAGAACATTATAAAATACAAAATGGATAATTTTATTATATTAAATTAAAAATTTTTTGTACAAACAAGACCAGTGCAGCCAAGATTAGAAGGGAAGCAGAAAATTGGGGAAAATTTTATATCCAAGGGTTCTAATAAAGGCTTCGTTTCTAAAACATAGAGAGAACTGATTCAAATTTATAAGAACACAAGCCATTCTCCAATTGGTAAATGGTCAAAGAATCTAAACAGACAATTTTCAGATGAAGAAATTAAAACCATTTCTAGTCATTTTATGAAAAGGTGCTCCAAATCATTATCGATGAGAGATGCAAATGAAGACAACTCTGAGGTACACTCAGAGTGTCTACACACCTCTCAAATTGGATAAAATGACAAGAAAAGATTTGATAAATGCTGGAGGGGATGTGAGAAAACTGAGACACTAATACATTGTTGGTGGAGTTGTGAAGTGATCCAACCATTCTGGAGAGCAATTTCGAACTATGACCAAAGGTCTATCAAACTATGCATACCCTTTGATCCACAGTATCTCTATTTCCCCCCATCATGAATCAGTAATAACAAGGTAAGTTAAGGAATAGAAATATTAATTATGTAAAGACCACAAGGATTTGTAAAATGATGAGAGTTGGATCAGAAGTTCCCTGAAACCCTTTTCTAACACTGAGATTTTTGTGAGCCTGTTTCTGGTCTGACCAAGATCTCAAAGAACCAATAGTCCTTCACTACCACTTCTGAAGAATGAAGAAAGTAAAAGGAAAGCCTAATATAGTTCAAAACCAAAACAAATAAAACACAAAAAACTGAGCACTGAGTTTAGAGTTTCAGGAAATTGAAGCTGGAATCCTGGCTGTAACCCTAATATTTGGCAAGTTGCTAGCTCCCTGGAATCTTGTTTTCCCTCACCTATTGAACAGGGATTCTTATACTCGTAATCACTTTATTTCACATCACAAAAAAACAGTAAACAGTATCTTTCCATAGGAACATAAACTGCTATTAATAATAAAGGAAATAGTAATCAGGTACCTAGAAGCACATCTGAAACTTGACAAATGCTGGCATCAGGCTGCTGTAGTATCATCTCATGCCTGCAGTTTTTTGAAAATCACCCCAAACTACAGAAGTTTTTTTTTTTTTTTTTTTTTTTTTCCATTAATGACTGTTCTCCTTCCTTTGATACACACAGGAAATGGAAAAGAAACTAAAACTATCAGAGATCATAGGATGTAAAGTGAGAAGGGTCTTTGGAAATCATGTAGTTCATTGCCCTCACTTTAATTTTCTATGAACAAGAATATTTTCTCTCCCTCCTATTCAATTGGGCAGGGGAAGGAAAGATAACCTTGTAAAACATATGCATAGTCAAGGAGAGCAAATTTCAGTATTGACCTTTCCCCCTACCAAAAAATGTGTATTCTGCACTTAAGAGTTCATCACTTCTGTCACGTCAGGTGAGTGACACACTTCACCACTTTCAGAGTTAGTCATCTTTATAAACAACCTCAATTCACAAAGGAGCAAACAGATCCATGGAGGCTGGGGAAATGGAAAGAATATAGGACTCAATCTTTTAGTTTGAGCCTTTGAGCCTCAATTTCTTCTATAAAATAGAATTCTTTGAAATGTCATTTTACAGGATTGAGTGACTCAAGTACAAAGATGTTGATAAAGCATTTGAAAACCATAAAGCATAAGGTTTTATAAACCTTAGCCATCTCATATCATCAAATTGCCCACGCAGTTATCTATTTGGCTAGTTATCTAGCCAGAATTTCTGAAATTCTGGCTAGATAACTAATCAAATTTGGTCAGAACACCAAATTGAAAAAGCACTATTGCATGGAGGTGCTTTTCAGCTGTCATGATTTGGGATTTACTTCCTATTTCCTACCTTCTCTCTTGATCTCTAATTTTGCATCTCTCCACCTGCTTTTTAGACATCTTGAATTGGATGTCCAGTAGGTATCTTAAACTCAACACATCCAAACTTGGACTCATCTTTACCTCAAAAACCTCTAACTTCCCCTGCTGCCAAGAGGATCATTTTCTTCCTAGTTCTTAAAGTTCCCAGCCTAGGTGTGATCCTAGCCCCTTTTCTCTTACCTCCCACATCTGATCAGTTGCCAAGTCATTTCTACTTTGGTTAACATCTGTGTGTGCCCTGTTCTTTCCTCTGGCACAGACGCTACCTTGGTGCAGGCAGGCCCTTATCACTTCCCATCTGGAATATCCTTATGTCTTGCTGCTTGGTCTTCCTGCTCAATTCTCTTCTCACTCCATCCTCCACCAAACTGTCAGAATGATCTTCCTAAAACTCTCCCCTCTATTCAGTGAACTCCAGTGACTCCCTATCACCTCTAAGAACAATGATAAAGTCCTCTGGTTTTCAAAGTCCTTTCTAATCTTCTTACACATCCTTTGCAATCCTAGCCTCTTTGCTGTTCCTCAAACTCTGTCTCCCAAATCTTGAATTTTCACTGGCTGTCCCCATGCTTGCAATGCTTTCCCTTCTCATCTTCCTTTCTGTCTCAGAAATTAAGCATTTCTTTCTACAAGAAGCCTTTCCAATTTTCTGTAATCTTGGTATTTTTCCTGAAACCCTCCCCAGTTTTTGCTATATTGTTGGTACATGTCTGTTGTCATGTTGTCTCCTCAGTTAGACTGAGCTTCTACTAGAGCAGACTAATTTTTTTTAAACCTTTCTTTGTATCCCCAGATCTTAGTACAGTGCCTGGCACATAGTAGGTCCTTTAATAAGTGCTGATTCTTTCTATGCTAAGGTATAGAATTTATTTTTTTTTAATTTTATTTTATTTAATAATAACTTTGTATTGACAGAATCCATGCCAGGATAATTTTTTTTTTTACAACATTATCCCTTGCACTCGCTTATGTTTCGTTTTTTCCCCTTCCTCCCTCCACCCCCCCCCCCCAAGATGGCAAGCAGTCCTATATATGTTAAATATGTTGCAGTATATCCTAGATACAATACATATTTGCAGAACCGAACAGTTCTCCCGCTGCACAGGGAGAATTGGATTCAGAAGGTAAAAATAACTCGGGAAGAAAATCAAAAATGCAAATAATTCACATTCGTTTCCCAATGTTCCTTCTTTGGGTGTAGCTGTTTCTGTCCATCATTTATCCATTGAAACTCAGTTAAGTCTCTTTGTCATAGAAATCCACTTTAAGGTATAGAATTTAGAGCTAGAAAGGACCCAGAAAATTGAAGTATCTTAAATGTCTTGCTCAAGCATCTTACAAAAAAAAATAGGGTCTTATAAGGAGATCTAGTAATGTCTCTCCCTTACTCAAAAATTAATGGCCTTCTATGGTTATCTCCCCTGGATGTATGTATGTATTTGAATATTTGTGAGACAGGCCAAGATCAGCAATCTATGGGCTCACTCATGGCTACTATGAGATCCAATCCAATTTTTTTTTTTTTTACCATATCTCATGGATGGGAAGGATTAAGGCCCTCTGATCAGTTGGGCTTCTCATATATGCAAATGCCCTGGGCAAACAAGTTCAGTTTTAGTTGAACTTCTGTAGATCCCCAAAAGGCTCTCATTTGTACTTCCAGCCAATGTCAAAATAACCTTTTTTTTCCTCATGCTTTTCTTCAAAGTTGGACTTTTTTTTTTCACCTTAATGGAAAAGTCAGAGTATAGACTCTTAAGAACTAGAAGCTCTGTAAACAATTTCCAGTCCAACTTCTGTAAAGAGTTTCCAGTCCAACTAGCCATCCTCATGCAGGAGGAAAGCTATGGAAAAGCTTGTCTACTTCACACCAGAGAAAAACATTTGTTAAGGACATGTAATAGATTTAGCCCTCGGTATGGTTAGCAGACAATGGTGTCTTATTACTAGACTGGTAGGGCTGAGGAATGTCACAGATAGTTTGCCTAGATCTTAGGAAAACATTGAACAAAGAACCATGCTGCTCTTGTGGGGAAAATGGAGAGAAGTGAACTCTTAGGTAGGGTGTTTAGAGTTAGGTCAGTGAGAGTTCTCCTAGACTGCTCCAGTCAAACTACATCTGAACTCTTAGTGGGGAAAGGGAAAGAAATAAGCATTTAAGTGCTTGCTATATGCCAGGCACTGTGCTAATTAAGTGCTTTTTACACATATAATCTCATTCCATTACATACACATCCAGGTGTCATATTTTAGAAAGGATATTGACAAGGTAGAGGGACTCCAGAAGAGGAATGCTGGGTGAAGGGCCCCAAGCTCAAGCCATCTGAGGATGGGTCCCTCTTTACTGAAGGATATGAAGTAGAGGCTGGGTGATTGCTTACCAGGGGTGTAAGGGTACAGGGCCTTCTGAGTCAGGTGTAGACTAGACTTAGTTTTTGAGTTTCCTTCTAATTTAGATCCTGTGATTGACCTCAACCCAAGTCTCAAGTGGTAGAGGAGGAAAGAGAAAGAGCCTGTGGGGAATCTGAAGTTCAAAGGCAAATTTTCCGAGTCCTGCTTGGGGTTATTTCTTGTTGATAGTCCTGTATTTTCTATTTTTGCTCCCTCTCTCTGCCTCCTCTAAGGGTTAGGACCAAGGTAACCGGAAGAGGTAGCCCTTTGAGTAAAAGAAAGACATGGCTATAGTTTTATATTTTTTTTATAAGGAAGGTGCTGGTAAGACAGTTCAGGACAAAGACCATTGAATTTGTAGTCAGAAGACCTTGGTGCACACCCTACCCCTGTCTCCTCATCCTCTGAACCTTGTTTTACTTGTAAAATCATCTGTACCATCTATCTCATAAGAAGATTGTCAAGAAAATGCTAGAGAAATGGGCATTATCGCTTTTATTTTTAAAGAACAGACATAATTTTTAAGGGGCGGACATACTCCTCAGAGCACAATACACAGATGAGTACAAAGGGGAACATTTTAATATGACTTGATTGATTGCTAGAAAGAAAAACGACATTGGTCTCATTTTAAAGGAATTTCTCAATTATTTTAATTCAGAGATCTCATGGTAGCCCTGAGCAGGGATAGTTTTATGGTTCAATAGGTTGCTAATCCCTGGCCTTCGTTAGTACAAATACTCAATATATATTCAAGTTTGAGGGAAACTCCTGAGAATGTGGCCAAAGAGCAGATAAATGTTAGAAAAGGAGTTTCCCTGGAAGGCAAGAGGAAGGGAGAGAGAAAGAGGAATGAAGGGAGCATGGTATAGTGAATAGGGTGTGATATTCCCTAGGAATATCAGGAAAAACAGGATTTCAAATCCCATCTCAGACATTGGCTGTGTTGGTCCTGGTGGTCCCTTTCCCTCTCTGGGTCTATTTCCTCATCTGTAAAATGGACAGGATGACTTCTAAGGTCCCTCTAGCTATAAATGTTTGATCCTTTCTGGGTTCCTCCCCTAAAACATGAGATCAAATTCACTGATTAGGGAAATTCAATCTCAGAAACTGGAAGATGCTTAAATTAATTCTGTCCAACCTGATCATTATAAAGAGGAACAAAGTGATGTGGGGATGGGAGAATCCTTGTTCATAGATACATAGCACATTAGTGGCAGGCCAGTATTTTGATTCCCAGGTCAGTTCTAGTTCGTAGAAGCCATAGAAAAGTAATTATCACATATTCCTTTGGCACTTTAAATCTGTAAATAAGCATGGCTATTGCCTCTTTACAGGTAAGAAAGCTGAGACTTGTAAAGCCATTAGCCTATGGCTCTGACTATGGTCCAGAAGATTTGGAGCCCCAGACTCAATGGCTCTATTTGCTCTGACTTCTGGACAAGTCACTTTAATTCTTTGGGCCTCAGTGTTTCCCCTTCTAAAATGCACTAGCCTAGACTGGTAGGGCTGAGGAATGTCACAGATAATTTGCCTAGATCTTAGGAAAACATTGAACAAAGAACCATGCTGCTCTTGTGGGGAAAATGGAGAGAAGTGAACTCTTAGGTAGGGTGTTTGGAGTTAAACACCTGAGAGCTGGGATTGTGGGAACCGGCCTTCTGCCTCCAAGACTTGGACTCCTAGACTCAAGAAGCCACACAGACCATCTAATTTAAGGCCCTCCTTTCTTTTGACTTACAAGGAAACTGAGGTGCAAAAAGACCTTGCTCACAGTGTCACCTAGCTGCTCTCGACCTCCACAGTGAGTGGCAGAGCAGGTCTGCCCTCAGGTCCCCTTACAAGGTAGCCGTGTTCACACATGGGCGATGTGACAGGCTGAGTAAGAACACTAGACAGATACAGAATAAGGTGTGTCTTCATGTGTTTGAGGGGAGAAGCAGCACTGACCCAGCATTATGGAAAATTAATTTCCCTGCTTGCTTTGGGTTACTTGCCCCACCTTGGCATGTGAGGAAAGAGAAAATGCATATTTACATAGGATCCAAGAGACTGAACAACAGGACAATGGCATATTTATTTACAACAGGACAAAAAGATACACATATTAATTAAAAATTAAAAACCATAAAAAAAGTCAGAAAAATCTATGATGGTTTGAACTTCTCCATGAGGAGTCCATCCCAACATTATCTCTTAGAGAGAATATCCCAAATCTAAATGAACTAAAGTTTCCAAATCACAGTTTAACGATTGTCCCCTGGTTCCCCTTTCCCATCCTGATTCTTGGCTGATCCAACTTTGGTGTTACAAAGTAACCCTAAAAGGTTATTAGACAAGATTGTAAAGTATGTTCAATGGTTTTAGCTGGTGAGTGGGTGGGGCTCAGAGAAACTAGAGGGGAACAGTACCTCACTTTCTCTTAACATAGGAGTTAAATCAGTCAGCCATCTATAAACAAACAACCCTGAGCTTTGTTCTGTGGTGGGAACCAGCGAGAAGGAATTAGGGAAAGAGAAAAATCCCAAATACATCCCCATCCAGGTATTAATTCTGGCATGGGCTTGGTCTTTTACAACAAAACAACAGGAGAAATTGGTCAGGGCAGAAAGAGAACTACTCCTATGAGGTCCGTAAGAATGATTAAGGTCACTGTCTGTTGAAGGGCCATATTTGTCCATCTATGTCAAGATGCCTTGCCTATCCCAAAGAAGAGAGATGAGGAAAGGCTTCCCATTCTCTCACTGATATTTGGGGAAGCCTCAACCCCACTTCCCTCCTTCACTGCTCTCTCCATTTTAAACTTAGCTGTGGATTCTTCCAAAAGAGGAAGGTGAAAATTCAGACTTGGCTCTTAAAGCCTGGGGATGGATGGAAGGGGGCCTGGAGGAGGGAAGCTGGCTATAAGATACAGTCTACAGACTGGAGGAAGATTTTTCCCTCTTCCTCAGCCAATCTGCCTCCAAAATGTGCTAAAATAAGGAAACCAGTTTTCTCTAGTCTAAGTCCATAAGAGAGCGCCGAGGGCCTAAAAACAATAGTGAGAAGAGCTATCAAAACATATGTAAAAAGTTCAGCCCTTTTGAATTATGAAGATGCCTTCTAAGTGAGAATAATGTGGGGAAACGGCCTCAAAGCCTCCCCACCCATTCATTCATCAAAGTCCACCCCTCCCATAGTGATGCAGGAAGGCACACTGCTCAGTCACGCTTCTTGGCACCTCAGAAACACTGATTGGTTTGTGTGAAGGCCTCTCTTCCTCTCATCCAATCCCTAAGACAAGGAGATCCCTGGTGCCCAGAGAATGATGTCATCCCGGCATCTGGGTCTTTTCCCTCTCATCACGGGTGCTGGTGCTCAACTCTGACCTTCCTCTGTCTGGCCAAAGGACAGGGCTTGAGTTTTAGTTGTCACAGAGGGCATCACCAAGCTCTTCCCTGCATTGCTCTGTCTCTGAACATCCAGGGTCACAGCCTGGGGAGGGGAAAGGAAGAAGCAGGATAGGTGGAAGATGGAGGCAAAGGGCACTTACTGCTGGGGAGACAGAATGGCTCTCCAGAGTGAGAACTGCATTCGCGAAGATCCATGGAAAACACAACCAGGGGATGATGGGGAGAACCCCAGCAAATGGATGAAAAGCAGCCTCAAAGATGCCCTGGATGTCTCAGGATTTCCTCTTCCAGGTGGTTTCTGGGGGCAGGAGGTGGAAAGGCTCTCCCCAAATCAAGAGCCCTGGTGACCAAAACTCAGTGTCCTGGAGACTCCTTTTGTTTCCAATCTTAAATCCATTTTTGTAAAATCGAGGGAAGAAAAATAAACAAGTCAAAGAATTATGAATGGTGGGGCTTTTCTTGGCTTTAGAGATTAAAAAAAAAGTCCCCTATAGAACTGGAATAATATGATAAAATGCAAGATTTATCTACATGTCCCTCCCCCCCCAAGTAGCCTCAGGATCCATGAACACTGTGCCAAAAATGACATTCCAAACGAGCAGGAGTTATTTTATTTCACTCATCAATCCCCATTGGTTGGTTTCCTTCAGAGATCAGGGAAAGGAATCCCCCTTCCTTGCTGGTAGGAAACGCACAGGTCTGTCTCTTTGTGCAAGCGAGTTTCCCGTTCAGTCTATCTTCACCGCTGCATAGATTTTGCGGACAAACATGTAGGCTGCATAGAAGCCGATGGTGCCGGTGAGCAGCCAGAAGGACAGGACCATGAGGGCTGTGTAGCCAAAGTATAGCAGGGAAGGAATGAACTCGACGATGTCCAGCTAGAGGAAGGAAGGAAAGGCCATGTCAGAACTGCCCAGTGCTCAGTGGCAGGGCCCTTCTGTCACTGTTATGTAAGAGGGGAAGCAGGGTGGCCTGGGAGAGCTGAGGCACTGGGAAGGCAGGAGGTTAAATCTCCAAGCTCATGTCTTTGTTTTGTTTTGTCTTTAGCACTTTGAGGTTTAAAAGTATGTTCCTTAAAGAAACTCTCTAAGTCAGGAGGTATAAGTCTCATCCTTATCTTACAGATGAGGAAACTGGTTGGGTTGAGAGAAACAAAACAACTGGCCACAGGTAGCACAGGAAGGCAAGAAGCCACCTAGGGCTAGAACTCAGGGCTCCCTAGTTGCCTTTTTATACCTGAAGAAGCAGAGTTTGTGGTTCTATTGTTAAATTTGGTGAACAAGTCTTTGTTCATACAACTTAGCCCCTTAAGGTTTTTTACAACATTATCATAAAGAAGAGATCAATAAAGAAAAGCTCTCTTCTCAAACCCTCTAGAGACTCAGAGCAGCCAGAAGGCACATGGTTTGAGTCAGGAAGACCTAAATTCAAGGCCTATGCTTATTGGCTGTGTGATCCTGGGTAAATCTCTGTACTTCTCAGCCTCAATTTCCTCCTCTGTAAAGTAAGGAAAATAACAGGACTCATTCCATATGGTTGTTGTGAAGATTAAATGAAACAATCTCTTTGCAAACCTTAGAACACAATGTAAGTGCTAGCTTATCTATCCATTTGTTTATTGAAAGAAAAATCTAAGAACTTAAGTCCTAAAGAAATTAGGGGCCAACTTCTCCTTTGTCAGAACTGGGGCAGGAATAGATTGTGATAGAAGGGGGTGGGGAAGATGGCTGGATACCCTTCTGGACATATGGGGATCAAAATTCAGAAACTTGACCGTTCCTAATCCCCTGAAAGATGGGAGATGGTGGTGGCCTCTAGTTTGTAACTTATACCTTATTAACAAAGTAAAAAATGGCATAAATCAGGACGTAGAAAGCAGAGCCTCCAGAGACCAGGAAATTCCTCCACCACCAGCGATAATCCTGAGCAGGAAGCAGAGAAAAGAGGGAATCAAAATTACTGACTTCAGCCAGACCCTTCTTCCCCTACCTTCTATGGCTAACCAGAAGTCTAAAATCTACAAGTTCAATTTATTAAGGGGATGAGATGGTGAATCATCTGCCCCACTCATTCTTCTGACAGGACACAATATTGAAAAACCTGGTATATCCTAAGGCCCTGACTTTTGAGTTGTTTAAGGTCCTTTTTACCTCTGATATTTATGTTCCAAAGGACCTTTCAGCAATGACATTCTATGTTCTAAAAGTTTTTATTATAGTCATAACACATTCTTTGCCTCATATTCTAGGATCCCTTTTTGCTTCTAACATTCTATGTTCAACTCTGACATTATATGATTCTGAGATTACTGAAGGCTGTCCTTTCAGTTGAGTAGGGCTGAATTGTTTCTCACCAATTCTGCTCATATTTGTTCTAGATTCCTTCCTTTCTCTTGGGTCTAAGCTAACAAAATCAGGTGCCAGCTTCCCATCCCTTCACTCTTACTTACCTCAGCGCAGAGCTGAAAATACACCATGACAATGCTGATCTGGGAGCAGGACACAACCAAGATGATAAACACGAGGAACAGAAAGCCAAAGAGATAGTAGAACTGATTCTCCCAGATTGCCTGCATATAAGAGGGAAGTGTTTCAGGTAACCTGCCTATCCCAGTCCTCTTGTCTTTCTATTGTCCTGTCTTGGTCTCAGAGGAAAAGAAAAACCACTCAAGCTTTTCCTATTCTAGGGGTAGAATTCAGTATATGAACTGAGAAGTAGGTAAAGAAGCAACTTTACAGGGAGTCAGTAAGGTCTGGGTCTAGACTTGAAAACTGGATAGTGGGTGACCTACAACAGAAGTGTCAAACTTAATGGCCCCTGGGCCATGGAATCTGGCCTGAACCAGATTAAAATCTAACTAGTTTTAATACTCACAACAAAACAATAATATTAATTTGTGATATTCTAAGTCAATATTCTGCTTACAGGAACACAGGGATACAGGGATCTGTTTCCAGTTTAACACCATTGATCTACAATAAATGAAGCAGAGAAGAAGCCAAGAGTCCTAGTCAGCAGAGGCCGCTCTTTCCAAAGCTGTAGCCTTATCCCATGCTTTGTACGACTCCTTTATTGTCCTACTTCTCATGGATTCCAGAAGCAATAAAGATGAAAGGCAGCACACACTGAGACACAGCGATCAACAATGATACAAGACTCAATCTTTTTTAAAAGTATTTTTTCATAAGAAAGGACAGATAGGGAAACTACAATATGATTAAATGGGCAAAGGCTTTCCAGATAACCTGGGCTAAAGTCTTGACTCCACAACTTACTGGTTATGGGATTTTGGAAGAGTCACATTCTGCTCTTTGG
The DNA here is from genome assembly GCF_016432865.1 of Antechinus flavipes. NCBI lineage: Eukaryota > Metazoa > Chordata > Mammalia > Dasyuromorphia > Dasyuridae > Antechinus > Antechinus flavipes. The sequence continues at coordinate 451,593,121 of NC_067399.1, forward strand.
GTCAAATATAAAGAAGTTGGATTAGATGATTTCTAAGGACCCTTCCAGTTCTAAGATTCTGTGATTACTTCTCAGCAGTGATTTACTCCTTAGGTACCAAAACAATGATAGCTCAGGACTCCCCCATGGCACTTGGGGCAAGAAGTAAACCTTGTAAGACAAGAGGCACCAGGGTTCTTTATTATGGAAATTGGAGGGAGAAAAACACTAGAAGTATAAAAGAAGAAAGTCACCATCTACACAGTATTCTGAAGGCAATAGGACGTGTGTGTGTGTGTGTGTGTGTGTGTGTGTGTGTGTGTCTGTCTGTCTCTCTCTCTGCAGGAGAGGGGATGCTCACACTGAAGATGAAGAAGAGTTCGATGAACATGGCTCCAAAGGGGAGGATCCCAGCCATTAGGATACTACATGAGAAAAAGAAAAGAAGAGAGGGTGAGGTTAATAAAGGGCACAAAGTATCACAGGAAAACAAGACCACCCGGCTTTACTGCTATGGATCACAATGGTCTCTCACACCTACATGAGGAATGTTTTCAAACCACATTCATATTATTCATCACACATTAGTCCTATGACAGCACTATGGGATAAAGATAGATGTAACATTCTAATTTTATTTTATTTTATTTAAATTTGAATTTTAAAAAAAGTTTTATCAATGCTTTTAGTTTTATCACAACTGTTTTCCCTCTAGATTGACAAACAGTTCAACAAAATGGTTAATACAGTGACCTTATAGGACATTGTATATAATATTCTTCTAGTATTTCCCTATTTCTTTCTTATAAAGGGAGATAAAACAATAGAACAAAACTTAATTTTTAAATGAGGAAACGGAAATACTGAAGTGACTTCACATAGGTCACATACAGAATACAATGAGTGAATCAATGGTGCAGATAGGATTCAAACCCAGATCTCTCCATTGGCACTTTCCCCACTAGATCAATATAAGAGTGAAATGGAGAGGAACAGTGCCATCCCTTTTAGTCCCCTAAGTGCACCTTCTCTTTAGGCACTAGTCAGCTTTGCTTCATCGTCAGACTAACTCTAAAGAGATGAAGGGAGAGCACTGGAATGGGGTATCCATTTTCATAATAAACACAGTGAAAGTCACTGTGGTGTAGTGGAAAGAGACTAGATTTAGAGTTGAAGCCTGGGGCTGTTATGATGACTCCTAGCCATGTGACTTCTCTGAAGAATTCAGTTCTTTATCTATTAAATGAGGTAGGATATATTACCCAATTCCCAGAACTTTTTAAAGGAATACAGTATATTGTAAACTGCATAGAAATACCTGAATGGGAATTATGATGCCAAGTACCAAACAGTAAAAGCACTAAGGTGTAGCAGATAGCCTTCCTGGCCAAGATCCCCTACTAGTTCTTTCCTAAGGGCTCAGTTGCCTGCTCTCTTGGAAGAATAGGTAACTCTAGTATACAGGGAAAGGAAGGGCATTTTCCCTTCTGCCACCCAAGAAACTCATAGGCACTCAACTCACCCCACGAATCTGTTCATGTACCACCGTTGCTCAGGGATCTGCCTGGGGATCTGGTTGGTGCGCACGGGGTTATCATAAGGCTGCTTGCGGAATCCAAAGTAATAGCCTAGGTATACCAGCGGCAGAGAGATCCCAAACCACATGCACAGCAAGGCTACCATCGTAGGGAATGGTACCTGGAAACATTGTATTCAGGACATGAATAACATTCTAAGAATCTATGAAGGTCCTACATTTGCAACTTGATTACCATTTAGTTTTTTTAGAAATCTGCCTAATGTTTCTTTAAGGAACATATACACTCAAGATAGTTTGGTCACTGGCAATTAACTGCAAGACGAAGAACAGAGAATGTTAGAGGTTTCATAAAAGAATTGTCATTGGAATGCAGCACCAAGAAGAATAGGTGAGTTTGCCATTGAACTAAGCACGGGGAATTCACTGGGGGACCTATAAGCCTTAACTTTTAAAAATTTCTAGGCATGGAAACTGGCTCAGTGACTTATTGGGATTGTGATATGTCTGTTTTCCTGCCAGAGGAAATCACCAACTGGAAAGGCATGTAGGAAATGCATATTTCTCTACCTTCTTGAGGAAAAGGCAAAGGATTTGGTTTCTTTACAATCCAGATTATTTAGAAGAATAGAAAGTTCATTATATAAAATTCAGGAAATAATTAAACAAAGAAGTCCAAAAAATAAAAGATTCTAAGGAGGCAAAAGAATGTTAGAATGAGGGTATGGAGGTTGGTGAATAGACAAATATGATAGAAGGGAAGAATAGATATCTCTCACCTAGAGGGGAAGGAAGGAAAAGAAGGAAGAATCCCCTCTGCCACTCAAAGAATACACAGGCAATCAACTCACCCCATGAATCTGTTTATGCACCACTATTACTCCACTGCACAGTGAAGCTAAATAATGGATAGTAGGTATTTTTCAAAAAAGATCTATTTGGAACTTCAGTGAAAAGTTGCATCCATAAAAAAGGATAATCCAGAAGCACCAGTATGTGCTTGCTAGAAAATCAGTTACAGGTACCAGAAGGATAAGACAAGTTTTGGTGCCTAGTAACTCTCTACCATGGAAGCATGTCTACTTGAGAGAAATGCTATTTCCCCATCTGCTGTTGTTTTGTGATGTGATGGAGAACTTGTCAGGACTACTCAATCATAATGACTGGCTACTTACTGTGAGAGTTACTATAAGAAGAAATCTGAAAAGGTTTGTAGGGACCATAGGGAATCTGGGCAGGAAATAGATGTGGGGCCTAAGTAAAAGAGCCATATCTTTTTTCCAATGAAAGGTTTGGATTTCAGAACAGAAAAGACAATAAAAGAACTAAACAGAGTTTAGTTAAATGTTGGTATTCAAGAATTAGCTGCCAAATCTAATAGTCTCAATCTTCTTGAATTTTCTATAGCATTAATCAAGCTCTCCTCCTAGACCAGTAGTCTCTTAACTCTTTAGATTCAGATGGACTCTGGGAAGCTTGGTGAAGTCTATCTCTCCTTTTCAGAATAAAACTTCTAAATGTATAAAATAAAACAATACAAAGAAACCAATTATATTGAAATAAAGTTCTCAAAATATTTTTTAAATAACTTCATGGATCCCTAAGAACTTCTATCTAGATCCTCTGTCCTTCATGAGTTTTCCATAACACTGCTCTCACTTGGTTTTCCACCTCATACCTATGACTCTTCCTTCTCAGTCTCCTTTACTACTTTTATCATCTTTATCCCATCCCTTGTGCCCTTACTGTTTCAGAGTTGACCTGAGCTCTCTATTCTTCCCTGTCTAAACAGGCATCAATTCTCATTAACTTAACAATGGCCTATAGATCTAGCTCTCTAGTTCCAGGCTCACATTACTAAATACTTATTAGATATCACCCAGAGGCATCTTGAAATCAATGGTGTTTGAAACAGAAATCATGTTCTATCCAACCCATCCCCATGTTCTCCTTTTCCAAACTTTCCCATTTTTTGGAGTAGAGAAAGGGGAGGGCTTCCACTGTGTTTAAGTTCACAATCTCAAAATCATCTTAACTTTGCCATCTTCAACCCTCATTCCCAAGCAGATGCCAAGTCCTACTGATTTATTTTCACTCTGTAGCTCTCATCCATTTCTATTTATTTTCTTCCCTTCACATGGCCACCATTCTAGTTCAGATCCTCATCTGACCTAAACTACTGGGAGAGCCTCTTAATTGCTTTTCCTGCCCACAGTGAATCCCCTCTCCACTCCAGTCTTCAAATTAAGTGCCAAAGTGATATTGCTAAAGCACCTATTTCTTTTACCTCTAAAACAAAATACAATTTTCCTGATTGGCTTTTAAAGTGCTCCTTAGTCAGGCTCAGGACAAGCTTTCCAGGCTTAATGCTACAGCACTCCTTAGTCAGACTTAGGACAAGTTTTCCAGGCTTAGTGCACATACTTTCCTTCGTACTTGCTTTTTAGTTCATCTGACCTTGCTGTTTCTTATATTTCCTCTTCCATTCCCATCTACATGTACATGCCATCTCCCATGTCTGGAAGGAGTGTATCCTTTTTTGGGACAAGAGCTCTAGGCTTGATTTAAGCACTGTTGTTCCTAAATGTTGACCATAGTGCTTGATATTTAGAGTTGATAAAATGGGCAATGGGAAAGCATTATATGTCAAGATGATACTGAACTGATATAATAGTATGTGGAAAGAAGAAGGACTTTCTTAGTGTATAAGTCTTAAAGTACTCAATACTCAAATAAGTATAATGCTCAAATGAGGTGAGGGAACATTAAGAGTCCCAATGAGGCAATTTTAACCCATCGTACCTCATAATTCTATATACAATCATTTTTTCTTGATCAGAGCAACTGTACCCAAGCTAGGGATTCTTAACCTTCTATATATCATGGACCCATTTTGTAGTCTGGTAAAGCATGTAAAGTTGATCTTTAAAAAAAAAAAATCATAACGGAAGGAAATGTGAAATTTCATTTAGAGATTAATAAACATAAAGATGTAATATTCCCCTCCTCCCGTCTCCTCCCCTCCAAGTTGATAAGAACTTGAAATGTACCTATGAGACCCAGGCTAAAAAATCCTGCCCTAGGCTAAAAGAATTTAGGAGTATGATAAATGGATTTTAGCAATTTTTTTATTTTTTGCTGAGGCAATTGAGGTCGAGTGACTTGCCCAAAGTCACACAGCTAGAAAGTGTTAAGTATCTGAGACCAGATGTGAACTCAGGTCCTTCTGACTTTAGAGCTGGTGCTCTATCCACTGCACCACCTAGCTGTCCCGCTTTTAGCAATCTTTTAAGAAAATTTTTTGATAGCAAATAATTGCAAACAAATTTAATGTCCATCAACTGGGGAATGGCTAAATAAACTGTAGTAATTCAATGTAATGAAGTATTTTGATCAATACGGAGAAGCATGGAGAGTTCTATATGAACTCATGCAAAGTGAACTAAAGAGAAGCAAGAAAATAATAGACTCAATGACTATAAACACACACAAAATCAAAAAATGAATATATCAAAACTATAAACTTCAAGCAGGACTAGAATGAAAAGATATGCAGGGACACTCCCAACTCAGCCTTTCATAGGAGTGAGAGGTCAAGAGGTGTTATGTATGTTTTTGGACTTTTTCAATGTATTAATCAGTTTGTGCTGATTTTTTGGAAGAAATTCTGGTAAACAAAAAAAATTTTGGAAGCTTGAAAATGGACATGTGTATCAATTTTTTTTTTTAAAGATAAGGTAGACTATCAATTATTTTCAGATAAGACAGACTGATGATGGCAACATTTTATAGAATGGATTATTAAAGAGATGATTTGTGAACACTTAGGAAGTGAAAATCACTAGGAAGGAGTCATCATGGGTTCATTAAGAACAAGTCATGACAGCCTAATTTCTTTTTTTAACAGGGTAAACCAGGGGAATATCATAAGCAATATTTCAGCAAGACAAAGCATCTCCTGGATAAAGTACTTATGAACAGTGTGCTGGAAGTTAGTACAGTTACTAAGACTGCTCCAAAGAAAACTGATTAATGGATTCACATCAATCTGAAGAGAGGTCTCAAGTGACTTATTATGCCATAGAGCTTTGTCCTAGACTCTGTTCTGGTCAATATTTTTTTTTTATCAATAACATGATGTTCTATCTGTAATTTTCCATTTTCTGTCCTCTATGCCTAGAATGCCCTTCCTTTCTAACCTGTGCCTCTTAGACCCCCTAATTTCCTTCAGGCTTGATTCAAATGCCACCTTCTATATAAAGCCTTTCAAAGTCTTCTCAACTCTGTCTCCCTCCTAGCTTCCATGTATCAATTGTATCAATCTACCTGTACACACACATATTTGTCTCTCCTAACTAGGCTGGAAACTTCTTGAGGGTAGATGTTATTTTATTGTCATCACCAGTACTCAGCACTATGTCTAGTACATAGGCATGTGAAAAATTCCTCCAGTGAATTCAATATAAATAGTGGGAAATGACTGTGAAACGAAACTAAACTACTTTAATACCTAAGTATAATTTCAGAACCATGTCTTCCCCATCCTCCCTGAAAAGATCATCTACAATACACACCTCCCCTTTTCTCTCACTTTTCTCTTAACCCTTTACAATCTGACTTCTTTTTTTTTTTTTTTTTAATAACTTTTTATTGATAGAACGCATGCCAGGGTAATTTTTTACAGCATTATCCCTTGCATTCACTTCTGTTCCGATTTTTTCCCTCCCTCCCTCCATCCCCTCCCCCAGATGGCAAGCAGTCCTTTACATGTTGAATAGGTTACAGTATATCCTAGATATAATATATGTGTGCAGAACCGAACAGTTTTCTTGTTGCACAGGAAAAATTGAATTCAGAAGGTATAAATAACCCGGGAAGAAAAACAAAAATGCAAGCAGTTTATATTTCATTTCCCAGTGTTCTTTCTTTGGGTGTAGCTGCTTCTGTCCATCTTTGATCAATTAAAGCTCTCTTTATCAAAGAGATCCACTTCCATCAGAATATATCCTCAAACAGTATCGTTATTGAGGTATATAATGATCTCCTGGTTCTGCTCATTTCACAACATCAGTTCATGTAAGTCTCGCCAGTCCTCTCTGTATTCATCCTGTTGGTCATTCCTTACAGAACAATAATACTCCATAACATTCATATACCACAATTTACTCAGCCATTCTCCAATTGATGGGCATCTTTTCATTTTCCAGCTTCGAGCCACTACAAACAGGACAATATGACTTCTTACCTTATCACTCCACTGAAAGTGCTCCCTCCAAAGTTACCAATGAATTCTTATTTGTCAAATCCAATGGCCTTTTCTCAATGGACAGATTCTTCATGACCTCTCTGTAGCCTCCGACACTACTGATCATTCTTTCCTCCTTGATACACTCTCTTCTCTCTAGTTATTTGGGGATACCACCTTCTCCTAGTTTTCTTACACATATATTTGTTTCTTCATAAGTCTCATTTGCTGGATCTTCATCTATACCACATCCTCTAACCAGAAGTGCCTTTCATGGTTTTGTCCTAGGTTTTCTTCTCTTCTCCCTTCTATACTACTTTACTTAATAATCTCATCAGTTCCCATAGATTCAATTAGCAATGATATGCTGACAATTCTCAAATATCTCTATCCTGCCTTCACCTCTCTACCGCCAATCTTTCATCTCCAACTATCTTTCAAACACTGTAAACTAGATGTCTAGTAGATCTCTTAAACCCAACATGTCCAAAATTGAACTCATTTTTTGCCCCCTAAACCTTCCCCACCACCTGCCTTCCCTGCTGATTGTAGAAAGCAATACCATCTTCACAATCCCTCAGGCTCTCACAATCAAGGAGTCATCCTAGACACTTCACTACCTTTCCTTTTTTGTTTGGTTTTTGCTGAGGCAATTGGGGTTAAGTGACTTGCCCAGGGTCACACAGCTAGAATGTGTTAAGTGTCTGATGAACTCAGGTCCTCTTAACTTCAGTGTTCTATCCACAGTGCCACCTAATTGCCCCCACTTGACTACCTTTCAAACCCACACTCCCTTCATCCAATTTGCTGCTAAGACCGAGCAATTCTGCCTTTGCAATATTTTTTAAATATGCTCCTTTCTCTCCTTTGACACTGCCAATACTCTGGTGAAGGCTCTTATAATCTATCGATCATACCTATTATACCTTGGAACACATGAACAAAATATGCTTATTTGAATGCATCTTTACTATCTCAAGAATGTAATTTCCTTCAAGCTTTTAGACCCCATGGGTTACAGGTATGAGTTTTGTTATGATTTATTATTACTGCTACAAGATCCACAAACAAGCAATTGTAATATTGCTTTCCCCATTCCAAATATCTCCCCATTCTAATCTATCCTTCATTCACCCAAACAAAGTGATTTTCCCTAAAGTGCAAGTCTGACAATGTCACTTGCCTAATCAATAAATTCCAGTTGACTCCCTATCACCTCCAAAATCAATACAAAATCCTGTCTGGTGCACAAAGCCCTTCACAGCCTAGTCTCCTCCTAGCTTTTCAATCTTCTTACATCTTATTTTCTATCATATATTCTTCAATCTTGTAACATCAGCTTCTGAACTGTTCTATGAACAAAACATTCCATTTGCAGACTCCAGGCACTTTCTCATGCAGGGAATACTTGCCTTTCTCATCTCCACCTGCTGACTTCCCTGGATTCCCTTAAATCCCAACTAATTGGGATGTACTCTTGTACTGGAAGTCTCTTCCAACCTCTTTTCAGAATCTAGTGCCTTCCTTCTCTTAATTTTCTTTTTATCCTGTATATAGTTCATCTGTATACTGGTATTTTTTTGTTTGTTTGTTTCCCCATTAGACTATGAGCTTGCTGAGAACAGGGACTGTCTTTTGCCTCTTTTTGTTTCCCTAGTGCTTAGCATAGTACCTGGCACAGAACAGGCACTTAATATTTACTGACTGACAGACTTAGAACAAAAGAGGCAATAGCCCTATCTCCTGGTCAAACCATATTTGGAGCACTGTGTTTAAGTCTAGGCACCCCATTTTAAGTAATACATTAACTAGAGAAAAAGATTGTTCATGAGTAATCAACAAAGATGGTAAAGGGGCTTTTAGGAGAATTTGCTGAAGAACTGGAAGGGTGGAGGTGGGGAGAGGGAGAAGGGACTTATCTTGGAGAAAAGAAACTCCTAAGAATCTGAAAGATTATTATTGGGCAGGGAATTAAATTTCTTCTGTTTAATCCAAAAGGGTAAAAGCAATATTTAGAGATGTTTGAGGGTGGGTATAGTGGTGTACACCTGTAATCACAGTTTATGGGGAAGCTTAGGCTATTGGATCTCTTGGGCTCAGAAGTTCCAAGCTGCAGTGTATTATGTTGACTGGGTGTTTTCATTAAGTGTAGCATAAGGATAGTGAGCCTTCAAGAGAGGGAGGCAATCTGGTCAGTTAGAAATAGAACATGGCAAAGTTCTCATGTCAATCTATAGTGGGATTTCATCCATAAGTAAGGCCCTATACTTTCAGCCTGGGTGACGTAGGATAGCCTAATCTTTAAAAAAAGAAAAAAAAGAAATGAGTGGGAAGGAGAATGTATGGAAGAACTTTATAACAAATGGAGCTTTAAAAAATGAAATAAGATTTTTTGTTGAGGTGAGTTCCCCATCTTTGGAGGTCTTAAAAGAGAGCTGAAGACCAGTGGTTGAGATTTTTGGAGAGGGGACTCTTGGTTCAAATACAAGTTAGGACCACACACTCTCTGAAATCTCTTCCAGTTCTAGGATTCTATGCTTATGTAAGACATGGTTCAACAAACAGTTCTGAGGCAGCAGAATGGGAAGACATGAGATGAAAGCTTTTTAGTTGTGAAACAGTTGGGCAAGACTGGATAGTTAGTTCAGAGGTAAAGATAGTATGGTCTCATCAGGGAAGCAGATTAAGTCCAGAAAAAATAAATCTCTAGTTAGTGAAAACTTGCTAAGGAGAGCAACCAAAGCATTATCCCATGACCTTTTCACACAGTTTGGCAGAAAACAGCAAAGAAACAGGGAAGGAAAAGGTCCAAGGAGAGGAAAAAGAACAATTTCACCAAAGGTAAGAAGGGAAATATTAATTCATCCATTTATGTAATTAGCATTAGTTAAATAAAAGAGATCAAGTTAAAATTGGAGATAGTGAGAGCTGAACAATAAATTACACCCAGAAACTCCACAACCACAGACCCAAGGTGTCCTGTTTCTTGATATCAATTTCAATAAAATGGTTCCCCTGGCTTCTGAGAAGGAAAATTTCCTCAGCACATTGGTACAATGTGGAAGAGATTTCTAGTCTGAACTAAGAATCCTTAACTAAAACCTTTAAAGGAGGATATCTTCATGGCACTTTTGCATAGGAACAAGAGGTACAAGATTTCCCAGACTTGACAGGACTATGGCCTGGAACCTGCAGTAATAATCCTTTGGGTTCTTCGATGGATGACATACTTAGTGAGCAGAAGCTTGAAGGAAAGTCCCTTCTTGAAACAGTAGAGATTAATTCAAATAAGCCTCTACTTTGTTCATGAGTTCCAAGGAAAGAGAAGTTGCCCATTCAATTTTGTAACCTGTAGAAACTTCTAAGAAGTTTCCATTTGGAAAGGCTGTGGGTAGTTTATTTTTTAAATAGCATGCTTCAGTCTGTATTCAATCAATATCGTTCTTTCTCTGGAAGTATATAAATGCTTTTTCATTAGTCCTTTGGGATTGTCTCAGCTCATTGTATTGCTAAGAATAACTAAGTCATTCACAGTTCTTCATCAAACAATAAATTACTGTGTACAATATTCACCTTGTTCTGTTCACTTCACTATGCATCAATTCATGTAAGTCTTTCCAGGTTTTTTCTGAAATACTTTGCTTGTCATTCCTTATAGCACAATAGTATTCCAAATACAATCATATGCCAAAACTTGTTTAGCTATTTCCCAAGTGATGGATATTCTCTTTGATTTCTAATTCTTAGCCACTAAAACAAGAGTTGCTACAAATATTTTTGTACAAATAGATCCTTCCCCCCTTTTTAAAGCCTGTTTTTTTTTCTTTTTTAAAGTAAATTATATAAAGAACATTTAGGAGCACTTTTGTGGGACAAAAGTAGGAAGGGCTAAGGAAATCCTGCTTAGTACAGAGTGCTCCCTGTCAGAAACAAGACCTCATTGACTCTAAACAGAAAAGCAGCAGCAATCACCACAGGAAAAAAATTTGACCAAGGGGTTGGGGGCTTAGGGACCACTTACCGCTCCTGATGAATGCTTCCCCCAGATGAAACAGTTCAAAACAAAGCAGATGCCAAAGACCACCCCAGGATATAGCATTGCCGTCTGTGGACAAGAGTGATTCAAGGTGACCAGAGGAACCTGACAGCACGCAGAGAGCATCTACTTGCCCTAAGCAGAGCTCCCTTTGCTGAGTGTCTGACCCGAGAGTGTCCTCCCTCAACAGGTAGAACAAACCCATAAGGACCCATTCTATAGTCAATGCTACTGCCTAAATAGAAAGCAGATTTAGTGCATTTAGTGCACTGCAAATTTCTCAAGTTAAATCATAGGTAGCTACAGTCTCCAGTTGCCAAAGTCCTTCCTAGTTAGGAGCAGATATTCCTGGCAGTTGTATATGAATGATTTTCAGGTCACTGATGAGCACAGTGTTTCAGTGCTTTGATGGATTGTTCCAACTCTAATATCTTATGAAACTGCAAAACTTAATTTGAAGAGCCAACGCCATTTCCCCAAAGGTTAAATTTTCTTTTGAGACAAGAGTCAATTCTTTACCAGACAGAGAACTGTCTGTTCTCTGACTTACAATTCTTTGCTGACCCTCCAGCAAACTTTCTTCCCAGGTCTATCTTTCCCCTAATATCTATCACAGTCCTAAATAAATGAATAAAAACCATTCAGGCCTGCTGAGGAAAATCTCTGCTTCCATGATAATATTGGGAAGGGTCTAGATAAGAAGAGCTACTCACACAAAAGGCTCCTTTTTTCCATCGATGACCCTTCAGGGTCCGGTAGAGTCGGCCAGCTGAAAATCCACCAAAAACCCTGTGGGAGAACGTTGGGAATTACTCTTCTTAGGGGAAGGACTATTTAGAAGAATAATGAACATAAAAATTTCCTCCTGACCCACCCTTCCCAAATAATGAATACATAACCTACCCCATGAACATGAAAAGGAAACAAGCTGTGGTCATTAGAGCACCCCGACTGGAGGGAGACAGCATTCCCAGCATAGCAACAACTGGGGAGGGAGAAGGCAGAAATGATGAAGCAGACATACTCCACACCTGTTCTTTGTAATCTTACAACTCCTTTGACCCTTTCTTTTCCCAAGATAGCAGGTGGAAAGATGGATGCTAACTACATCTTTGCAGTCACTCTGACTGTTTTGGAAGCCTTATTAGTCATGGGAAACTTAATCTCTAAGCTTCAGGTAAGAGAGAGACACACATACATACATATACATATACACGTGCGCATACACACACACGCGGAAAAAGAGAGAGGGAGACTGGGATCCCCAGAGAACATGTGATGATCACTGGTTAGTAAAAGAAACATGTGGGACCAATGTGAACAGCTTCTTCAAAGATGGCACTTTGTCTGTTAGGGACCTAGAATCTCAAGAAGTGGTGATCCTCTTAGCACCTGCTCTTACCTTTCTCTCTAAAGTGCTCCCTGGGCACAAGAGAGTGACTAACCACTGAATAAGCTATTCTGGCACAGAAAATGACATGAGCATCAGGACAACCATTACCCTTCCAGTCCCAAAATACCACTCACAGATGACAATCAGAATCATACAGAAGAGTTGAATTCCAGAGCCTAGCAGGGAGCTGAGAATCATGGGATACTGGGGGGGCCTGAAGACATCACCATGTACCAGTTTCCAGCCAGATTCCTCCATGGTGTCCTCCTATAGCAAAAATCCACAGAAGTGGTATTGTAAGTCCTATGTTACAGTGATTACCACCTAAGAAAATTACTTCCTTAGCTCAAACTCAGTCACATCTAAACAGCCCTTCTCCCTTCCCTGATGCTAGGAGGTACCCTCTCCCATTCCCCACCAAGGCCATCATACAATGTCGTCCTCCTTGTTATAGTTGGCAATGTCCTTTCGGAGAGTCCGGATGATGATCATACTGAGGATACCTGAAAGATGCACACAGGTGGATCTATCAGCTCCATTATGTGCTTCTCTTTCCACAGTCTGTCAGTGTTTCACTGAGGACTGATGGGATTTCTTCTGTTAGATGGACTATTAGAGGTAGGGGATCAGCGACTCCCCCATAGTTAGAAGACACATCAGAGGGAATCTCTAGTCAATCCGTATCTGAGCAGAGATCACCTCTTTGATATCCTCAACATGGAGTCACTCATCTATTACTTGTTAGAGCTCCAGTAATGGGAAAACCCACTATCCCACCTGAGGCCACCAAAAGCCCTTTTGGATAGCTCTAATTATTAGAAAATTTATCTTTATATTAAAAATAAAAACCGGCTTCTCTGCACTTTCTAAGATTTGTGCTTGTTCTGCTTTCTGGGACTAAGCAGAATAAATTTGATCATTCTTTTATAGGCTAACCCATCACATACTTAAAAGACAAGAGGCAGAGAAATCAAGAACCTTAAAGTTAATGCAGACCACTCAGCTCTGTCCTTAGGACAGGACGCATGGTGGCCCACTCTCCATTTGTGAGAAAAGGTTATGAGATGATAGATAAAAGGTAGCACAGCATGACTTTACTCTTGTGGGCTGTTATTCTCACCCTCCAAAGGCCCCACACCTCCCAGGCAATGCTCTTGTCCCAGTCTGTAAATGGGGAGAGGACTGATCCACAGATCTCCTCCACAATCAACACCTCTCTCACCTGAGAGGAAGAAGACCACCACAACAGAATTAATGATGGAAAACCAGTGGATCTGCACATCACTCATTGTCAGATACGTATCCCAGCGAGAAGCCCATTTAATATCACTCTCCTGGGAGGGGAAACAGACAGCAGGGTCAGGGCTCTTTCAGTGGAAATCCTTGAAAAGACCGATCATCTTTCCTGCCCAAGGACCCCAGCTCCTGCCTCACCTCCCAGTGCACAGAGTAGGTGAACAGTAGCTGGTTCTCCTTGGTGGGATCAATTTCTTGTGGGGCAGAGCCTGCAGCATCAGGCAGTGTACACGAGTTCTTCTCATCCACCTTGAGGTCTGTGGGAGATACAAACTTGGTCTGTCCCTGACAAAATATGCAAGTTCCAAAAGAGGCTGATCTATTAGTTTCTTGATACTGAGACTCTCTCTCTTTTACCCTACAAAAGATGAACATGGACTCTAGCAGCCTGGCCTGGTGAATTAGGGGGAATACTCAACTTGCTAGCTAAAGGAGAGAATAAGTTCACTCATCTCCCAAAAGGTTCCACAGCTGGGAGAAGAGAATGTCTATCTGATTGAGACAGAAAGTACCATGAGAAGCTGACTGAAGGAATATGGAGATTTTTAGAAAGAAGACTAGGATTTTTATAATTCTAACATGGTAACTTAGCTAAATTATCACATTCCTGATATGATACCTAGGCAAGGTATAAGAGCAACACATTCACAGTTCCATAGCATTTTTAAGGTTTACAAAACACAATTCTCTCCCATCTTACACATAAGGAAACTGAGACTCACAGAGAGGTCCCAAAACTAGAGAGCATTTGAACTGACATTTGAACCCAGGTTTCCTGACTCCAAGGCAAGGACTCCTTTCAGTACATTACATTCTGTAGGAGGCCACAGGGTCCAAATGTGACATGCCTCCCAAAACAGAGGTGAAGGAAGGGGCTCCGAAATGGAAGCTAAAGAATCCCAAAATTAAATGAATAAGATCAGCCTCTTAAAGAAGTCAATCATTCTAAGATTTTAAGTGTATTCTAAAGAGACCCAGGCATTGCCCATTACACAAAGCAATCTAAATATAATTAATAGATACTAAACTACTCATTTTTGGGGTATCACTTCACATATATCATCTCATTTAATCCTCATAATAACTGTGAAGGAGTAAAGCATTGTATTATCCATATTTCACAGCAGGGAACACTGAAGCTCAGAGATTGCCAAGGTCAGAGAAATCCAAGGCTTATAACTCAATGCCCCGTGCTCTACTTTTAACACACTGTAAGGTGTTACATACCTTGTTTACCAGTAAAACACCAGTGTCTTACACACTGACAGTGTGTTCTCTCATTCTTTAGGGCTGACCTAACAGTCCTCTTAGTAAGTAACACTACAGTATACAGTGAAAGGGTATTAGACCTGGGAGAAATCAGACCTGGATTCTGCTCTGGGTGGATCCCTTTGGCCCAAGAAGCAAACTTCTAAGAAGCAAATGCTCTTTGACCAGAATCTGGCCTTTCCCAGTTTTATGGAAGAAACCAGAGCTCAAGCTCTTACCTATCTCTGCATCTAGAAGCACTCTGGCTGCGGAATTCCAGCCTAGTCCTTCCCCTCTAATCACAGCCCCCCACTCACCCTCCAGTCTGATGCTCTGGGGAATCACCTCAAAGCGGACGACACGATAATTGTGTTCCTGATCTTCTTCTACATCCTCTCTGTGATAGTAAAGGATGAACGAGAGATGATTATGTAGATAAATCTGAAACAGAAAAAAAAGAAAAAATAATTATACATATCAATGGCTAGATGAATGCTTGTATAGAGTAGTAGAGTTGGTCTCAAAGCCAAGAAGACCTGGGTTCAAGTCTTGCCTCTTATAAGTACTTGTTCTATGGCCTTGGGCAAATCACTCAGTGTCTTAGCTTTCTAAGCAGTTCTCTAAGACTATAAATTATGTAGAGGAATTCCCTCACCTGGGAGTTCACAATACCACTGGAATCCCAGGTCCAGTCCCTCCCCCTATCTAAATTTTCTGTTAACATTCTTTTTAGGGAGAGGAGGAAGGATCCAGGGGCTAGAGAGCAACACACTGGGAGGAGCACAAGTCACTAGGAAGTACTATCAAGTGAAAAAGGCATGTACAGGCTCAGCAACACACTGTATCTATCACTTTAGTTTCAGCCTATTGTTGGAATTCAGGGAGGCTTCATCTCCAGAAGACCACCTGTGGTCTGATTCGCATACTGAGGAAATAATGGATTCATGTATGGAAAGTCAAATGAGATGCCTGCAGAAGTTAACATTTGGTGAGAAGACTGACAGGATGACCAGTTAAAAACAAAAATAAAAATACTTTAATTGATCTTCCTGACTCTAGACCCTCTCCATCTTTCAACGTAGTCCAGCTACATTGCCCTTCCTAAAATGCCTCCTGGGATATGTCACTCTCCTCTTCAAAAACCTGCAATGGTCCCTATTCTTTTTGGAAAAATTTCAAAGTCCTTCACCAGGCTTTCAGGAACCTACCTCCTTAATGTCGTCCTGTTTCTCTCTCTAAGCTTTCCCCATCCCTCTCTTACCTGAACTCCAGCTAGATGGATTTGCTTCGTCTTACCCCACCAGAGAGTCCTTCTTCTTCCAGAACTGAATTCTTTCTCTCTTGTCACTGCACTCCAGCTCATCTTTCCAAGTCTAACCCAATCCAATTCCACAACCTATCCCGTGATTACAGGGTACTCTTCCACCTCTGACTCATGAAAGTGATCCCTTAGCTAGACTGAGTGGTCCTTAATGAATGGACAGGGTTTTGTAATTCTTTGAATCTCCTTAAGCTTCTATCAATGTTCAGCACACAGCAGACTTTCAATAAGTCAAATTCAATTATAATAATTCACTATTTAGATTGCATAGTTATGGGTAAAGGAGAGAGGCTTGGGCTGTGAACCAGAAACCCCGGATTTGAGTACCAATTTCACCATTTACTAGGTATGGGAGAACCCCCTCTCTGAGACTCAGTTTCCTCTCCTATAATATGGGGTCACTGGACTAGATGGTCTCTTCTACTCTGTATAGATGATCCCTCATTGAATTTTCTGTGTTATGGATTTAGTCTTTAACATCAATCTTTCCTGATCCCTACCTGGCATCCTATGAATATAAGCTGTGGAAAGAAATTCCTGAGCACTTGGAACCTGTTTACCTTTGTAGCATCCGAGAAGCCTAGCCTGTAGCCGTGTTCAAATTGCACTTCCTTCTCCTTTTTTTTGCCCTCATCATCGCGGTTTGAGTACAGTTCCAGCCGAGTGGCCACAGGTAAGTTATCTGCAATGCTGAAATGGCAAATCCCCAGTCAATCCCTATAGGTCTGCCCCAACTGGAAGGCAATCCTCTTGGGCAAGGAGAAAGAGGAGAAGGAAGAAGCGAAGGAGGAGGAAAAGGAAAGTCACTCACAGGTGGACATAATAATCCTCATTGATGCGTTCAGCCACAAGTTTGCTCTGCTCAACTGTCAGCACCACCGGCTTTCGGAGCTGGTAACACAGAACCTCACATTTTTTCTCGCTGTTCATTAACACCTGGAAAGGGGTGTTGACAATCCGATCCCCTCTCAGCACCTCTCCTACCACATGAAAGAGACACAGAGAGAAGCAGTCCATCATAGAGTACCTGCTTGATCTCAACAGAGGCTTAGCTCTTCTCTATCCCCTAAGGACAACGTGAATTTGTAATAATAGATAAATGTAACATATAAATGCTTTATAGAGATTATTTTCTGCTTCTGAGGCAGGTCCAGCACTTTTTCCCATTATTTACTTAAACTTCTTCCTTTAAGAAAGGAAAAAGATAAGGGAAAAGTGAGAAAAGTTTAATAATACAAACATCACTTTTTGAAACAGAAAATGTACCAAGAACAAGAACATATTGGGTCACGTCTCTTTTTGACATGGGGCAGTCCAGTTCATTGTGCATTATCACTTTTTTCTGTTGCGAGCTGATGATTATGCTACATGAGCAATAATAAACTATGAAGACTGAATATATGAGAATAGAATTTATTGTCCCGATTAAATAAAAATGATAAAATTCATTTCAGCATATTCAATGATGGTCATAATACAAAATATGTTTCATAACAGAGCAGTGGATAGTGGATAGACACATTAGTGGTTAATTGATTCCGTAACACTTACATACATGGTAAATAGCCTGCTGTCATTAGTATTACTTTTTGTACACTCGAAGCAAACATTTTTTTTTTTTCTTTCTTCTTCTTCTTCTTCTTTTTTTTTTTTTTTCTGAGGCAACTGGGGTTAAGTGATTTGCCCAGCTAGGAAGTATTAAGTGTCTGAGGCCACATTTGAATTCAGGTCCTCCTTACTTCAGGGCTATAACTATAACATTCTATATATAGACTATATATACTATAACACTATAACACTATAACAACTAACTAGCCAAGGCAAGCCTTTCTTAAGCAACTAGGGAAAAGGAAAGTAGAAACTTCTCTGAGGTCTCTCACAAGATCCCTGGAGACATTAGTCAGGAAGACTTACATACAGGTTTTCCTACTTCTATGGGCAGAAGGGAAAAAATTAATAGGAAATTCTGGAAATAAAAGAGACCCAAAGAGTATTTGGGACTCTCAAGCCTTTTCCCTTGCCAAGGAAATTAGGAAAAATTAACCAGAGAAACAACTATCCCCCTTTCCCTTCTTCATTAGTTTCTTCTCCTTAATTTGAGGCCGAGGACATCTTATTTTCTATCTTTTAGTCAATCCTATTGAATGCTGCCACATCTAGCTGACCTCAAGACACTAGTATTTGTCCCACCTTAGATTCTAATACCTGGAAGTGGTAGTGCCTGGTGACGAAAGGTTCCAAAAACACCAGACCATGGGTGTTCTCTTCTTGAGAAGGAGGCTAAGTACCTGAATCCCCCAGAGTTAAAAATCTGATTCTATTATACTCAGTTCCTTTGTTCTTTCCTTCCTCCCATGTAGGAGGAAACAGAAGACAACAAATGCCCCTCCTTTCTCCCAAGTCAAACATATATTCTACTTAAAAGCCCACCACTTAAAAAGACTCATTTCAGTTAACAAGTAAACAACAGCAGATGATACAAGGGAGGCAATCCCCACCTTAGTGTGAATTTGTTTAATAACATTGGTTGCCAGCTGAAAAGCATTGTGACGGTCAACAGAATCTTAAGTGTTAAAAAGTATTTCAGATTCTTTGGTCAAATCTCATAGCTAATATAGGAATCTTCTTGGTAAAATAAAAACAATAATAATCCTCTTTATAATCACAAAGTAGAGATCCAGGCTCGCTTGAGGTTGCAGGGGCAACTATTAGCTACTTCCTTATGTGTTTTTTTGTTTGTTTGTTTGTTTGTTTGTTTGTTTTTTTTTTTTGGCGCTGAGACAATTGGGGTTAAATGACTTGCCCAGGGTCACAAAAGTGACTAGAAAGTGTTAAGTGTCTGAGGCCAAATTTGAACTCAGGTTCTCCTTATTTCCGTGCTAGTGCTCTATCCACTGTGCCACCTAACTGCTCTTTCTTCCTTATATTTTAATTGATATAGTTTATTATGGCACATTAACCAGTTCCCCATAAATTTCCCCCCTGTACATTTCTAGCAAAAATCTAATATAGTCATCATAATGACTCTGAAGAATTGATTATTTTAACACTAGTCACAATATTGGACGTGAAATCTGTTGCCTTTTAGTTGAAATATGTTGCTTCTTCACTTAACAATGCTGCAATCATTATGTACACAGTTCTTTTGGTCCTGCTTTCATCATTCTGCATCAGTTTATATATATTTTCCCACATTTTTCTGAATTCTCCAAATATTGTACTTAAGGAACAATAATAGTCCATGATTTTCTCATTTCACAGTTTGTTCAGTCTTTTCATAATCAATGGAAACTTCTTTTGTTTTCAGTGTTTTGTTCCCATAATAAATATGGCTAAGAACACTAAGACATATATAGGAATTATCAACTTCTTTAGGGTATGACACCCACTAGTAAGAATTATAGGGCAGGTAGGGGGCACAGTGGATGAGGGCTGAGCATATCTTCCTGTTCAAATCCAGCCTCAGACACTTACTAGCTGTATGACTTTAGGCAAGTTACTTAACTTTATTTGCCACAGTTTCATCATCTATCAAATGAGCAGTAGAAGGAAATGGCAAACCCCTCCAGTGTCTTTGCCAAGAAAACCCCAAATGGGGTCACAAAGAATCAGATACTGAAATAACAACAAAAACAATAACAGTAAGATGGACAGATAAAAGAGTATGATATACTTATAACTTTTTTCATAATTCCAAACTGTTAAGAGGAACACCTAAGTCAATTCACAAATCTGTCAGCAGTTAATTAGCATGTCTATTCAACACTGACTATTTCTCTTTTACCATTCTTCTTTTAGTATCTTTGCCTGTATGATGGGTCTAAGAGACAACAGATATTATATCCCATTGATGATCCACTGTAGTGAGCCAAAATGCCCAGATTTTTTTTAAACAGGAACTGATGGACACTGTCATATCTAATTTATCTTATACTTTTTATTTATTTATTTATTTTTTGCTGAGGCAATTGGGGTTAAGTGACTTGCCCAGGGTCACACAGCTAGACAGTGTCTGAGACCAGATTTGAACTCAGGTCCTCCTGACTTCAGGGCTGGTGCTCTATCCACTGCGCCACCTAGCTGCCCCTATCTTATACTTTTTAAAACCTTAGTATTAGACTTAATAACTAATTAATTTTTATTTTTTAATTTAATTTTTTTAGTTTAAATTAATTAAGCTAGTTTATTTATCTAACTTAGAGGCTTTTCTGAATCCCAATTCTGTCACCAAAACATACTAGTTTTGTTTCACTTGCTAATTCATCATCACTGATATTATGTCTCCTTGCAAATTGCAGATAAAATGCTGAACTCAACGTGGTCCCAGACAGAACCTTTAGCTACTATTCAAGATCTTTTTCAAGTTCAACTCAACAAATATTTATCAGATGCTAACTAGGTAGAAACCATTGCATCCAGAATGGGGGATATGTGGAGCAAAATGAAAGAGGCAGCATGGTATAGAGTATATAGTGCTAGAGTTGAAATATTTTTTTTAACCTGGAGATTATGGGTCACCCAATTTTTTTAAGCCTCAGTTTTCTCATCTGTAAAATAAGGGCCATAATATCTATAGGACCTATCTACAAAATTGTAAGGCTCAAATGAGATAATATATGCAAAACATTCTGCAAATCTTAAAATATTATGTCAGTTATTATCAATAAGAAGATAAAATTATATAGTCACAGTCCTCAAGAAGGTCACACTCTCACATGAGGGGGAAGTAGTGCTCCTCTGATGAAGATGGAATGTCACAGCATTAGAAGAGAGCCAGGGGAGGGCCTAAATAAAGCACCTTCTTCTGGAAGTATAGGGGAAAGAGTGGAAGTGGAGAGTTTTGGGCAGCAGATGATATCTGAGTGAAATCTCTTAAGGGAAGTGAAGGAGTAGGTTCCACGTATGGATATGGAATGAGATAAGAGGATCCTTCAACAAAGATGGGAAAAAAGGAAAAGAAAGAAGAAGAAAAGAGTTGTTTAGTCTGATTGGCACACAAAATAGATGGCTAGATAGATGGGGTAGAGCCTAACTTTCCCTACAATTACAAAATATTAAAAAGAAAAAAAAACAACAGTTCACAGATCTGTCAGTGTTGAATTAGTGTGTCTGTCCAGTAAAGTGACAGGGTCACTTTATTTAGTAGGTAAGGAGGAGAAACTAAAAAAAAAAAATTTTTTTAAAGGTAACAATTATGACAGTGCCTTATAGAAAGATTACTTGGGTAGGATGGATTGGAGAGGAAAGAGAACAGATAAGAAACTTTTGAAACAGACCAGGAAAGAAGAAACAAGATGTTGAACTAGGGTAGTTATAGGAGGAAAAGGCAGAAGGCGGTACAGGATGAGATATTGTAGAGATGGTAACTTGGGAGAGGTAAATGTATAGTAAAGGTAGGACTTGGGGAAATGAAATACCTACTTAGGTAGTATAGGGAAAGGTTGAAGATGGGGAGATGTAGAAGAGTAATTCTGGTCACCAGCCTAGATAAACTATGAGAATGGTGATACAATTAAAAGAGAAAGAGAGAACCTGGGGAGAGAAGCCAGAGGCAATCTTGGAATGTGGGGCAGTTTGGAAGAGGTCAGGCTTGGGAAGGATAAGGGTTTTGTTCATCCAGAGGATGACAAGCTGATTACAAAAGACAAACTCTTTTCAGCATACCAGTTCCCATCTCCACTTTCTCTTCATTTTACTCCTAGAGTGGGAAGGGAATGGAAGGTTAGTAAGGAAGATATTTAAAACAGTTGCAGGGAGCTACCTATTGAGTGATCAGTATACCAACTTTTACTGGGACAGGAGCAGATGTGGGCAGCCAAGACACATGCTGAGGCACATTGTATTACTTCTGGTTCCAACTTTGTTCACTGTTAGATTTAGGATAATTATTCTTTCAGTCTGAAAACCAGCATCTGACTGAGGGACCCAGAAATAGCTAAAGAGAAAAGACTTGAGAGAAAGTGACTCTAATGCCTCATTGGAGCAGGCTATCAGGAGGAAGGAAAGGCTTACCAAGATTCTCTGCCTTATATGTTATCTTCTTGGGCTGGCAGAAGGGCAGTGAGTAATATTCATAGGGTAACTGAGTTCGAGAACTGGTCAGCTTCACAGCCTGGAGGGAAGAAAATATAAAGGGCATCATCCTAAAATCAGACAAACCAATAGGATTTACAGTACTCTTCCTTCCAGATAAAGGATTTTCAATATTTTCTAACCCTTGGCACATTCTCAACTAACCTTTTCCAAGGGGAGAATGATAGCAAATATCCACTTTACAAAAATCAAATGTGACATTCAGACTTGAGTCCTTGCAAAGCCATATATAATGTATTCTACTGGAAGCAAACTGTAACCCCTGAAATCTTAATATATGGTTCTATGAGTTGCTATGACAACCCCTCCCTGCCAAAATCCTCTGGTGGCCAACACTTAGGGGATGAAACTTCTTTGCATTTAGACAAGCAAGTGCTTTTCCCTTGGCTTTACATAATTTACATACATTTATTAATTGCCTCCTATGTATCAGGCAACTTTCTAAGCATTGGTGATGCAAAAAGAAATAAAAGATAGTTCCTGCTCTCAATCCAAAGGGGGAGACAACATACAAATTATATATAGGATAAACAGAAAATAATAGGAAAGCATTAAGAAAGATTGGGAACAGTAAGAAGTGAGATTTTAAGTGGGACTTAAAGGAAGTCAGGGAGGTTAGTAGTAAGAATGGAGGAGGATAAACATACCAGGCATCAGGGCTCGCCCTCCACCAAATCATTTTATATATAAAGAACTCATGCTATGATGAGGGAGTACTTTTATGGAGGGAACATTAGAATATCATGTACTTAATGAGTGAATCTACTCAATAAAATGTACTTAATAAGAATACCAAATTGTACTTTATCACACTAAAGACAATCTCTTTGACAACCTCTGAGTTATAGAGAAAGCAAATATTATTGTCCCTAAATTTACAGGTGGAGAACCTGAAGCACACAGGAGTTAAGTACTTTGCTTTGACCAAGATCATAAAGGGAGATGGAAGAACTAAGAATAAATCCAAGGTCTCTTCTTTATTCATTAGATAAAACTACTCTCCTATAGCAATATTTTGGGGCAAAACTGAAACAAAGAGGGAGTTTAGAAATACAGTAGCAGCAATAGGAATCATTCTCACTTGTGACTAAACCATAGTATAAACAACCCTCCCTCCCCCAAATAAAACAAAACCAAAAACCCCCCAACACTAAAATGAGTTAAACTGCACTAAAGAACTCCAGGCCTAGTGAGTGCATTACCATCTAGATACATAAAGAGGTCAGGATAGCCATTTACCTGGTCTAAACACTAGAGAAATGAGAAGGCAGTCCAAAGTAAAAGCAAGTAGCACATCTAGCACCCTCCTCTCTTAACTAAGAGTAAAGAATTCTTTTGTTAACCCAAAGATTCTCTCAGTCCCACCTGTTCCTTCTTTCTCTCTCTGTAAGCATAGCATACACTTACCTTGATTTCTACAGGGTCATTCTGGTGGAAGTTGATTGGTGCAACCCCAGGGACATAGAAGGAGTTTGTTCCACAAACAAGTGAGAGAAGTCCGAGGGCTCGTGGCAGCAACCAGCCCTTTCAGGAAGAAGAAAAGTCAGGTTGGATGAAGCAGGAAGGATCATAGGATTTTGAGCTGAGGGGAACTAAACCATTATTTAATCTATCTCTCACTGTGATGGGGAAATTGGGGGACAGAAACATTTGATGTTCAATATTATATATGTGATATGTAGCAAAGCTTGCTCAAATTTTATAACTTTAACAGTTATACTTATAATTCAAGTTTTATAATTTTACATCCAATATTCTTTTCATCATGTTTGGATAGCTTGAAGAGGGATCATCATCTGATGGACAAATAAAGTCACCAAAATTAAACCTAAATCAATCCTAGCCACTAATAAAATATTTTTCTCTGTGAAGACCAAATCATTTTATATTTGCTGTTTTCCAGTGTCTAAAAGACATTTTTCTTCCCATGAAAAGGGTACCAAAATGAAAAATGAGTGATAAGGCTAGAAATAGAGGCCAGATATCTCGCTGTTATTCCTCTTCTTGAACCAGTTGACCTAGCAGAAAAAAACACTGAATAATGTCTTATTTCCCCAGGAAGCTGTCTTCTTCAGATATTTTTGAATATTTGCAAAAAATACCTGGAATCCCATCAGTCTGACAAAGTGTTTCTGCTATCATTTAAACAAATCAGAATTCAGATATTCAATTCAATCTGACCAACATTTATTTATTAGTCATCTACTATATTGGAGAGATGAGGCAGAGTAACGTTGTAGAAAAAGAATAAGAAAGGCCGCAGTCTTCCTTGGTAAATATGGACACATATGATAGTGATAAGACCATTGGCAAGTGACTTGAATTCTACAAATTACAAAGATGTTATCAACCTATATGGATGGAGATAGTTTCCACACTGATGATGTACACCAATTCTTCCCACCATTTCTCCAAACTGACGACACAAAGATGAAAAACAATATAATCCTTACTCTGAAGAAGCATCCTACTTTCTCTATAAAACTTGCTTAGCTTCACATTAGAAATGAATCCCGTTATGAATCCTGTTTCCCCTCACCCTGTCCCATCCAGTCACAGAAATTCTATGGCTATTTTCCCTCATCACCAATAATAATTATGCCTTTTACCTTTAATAAGCACCTCCCTTTTGACTACATCAGTATCATATTGTCTAATCGGGTAAATATATGAATAATCTTCCATATGCACAAATCTGACCAAAGTATTTCTCAAAACACTCACATGGCTCTCTATTCCTAGGCTTGACATTCTCAATGCAAAACAATTTGGTATCACCCTATCTAGTCTCTTCTTGCAATCTCATTTCCCTGATGCTTCAAGAAAACTAGATTTCTCTGGGTTCCTGCTAGAAGTCTTATTTCTACCAACAATTTATTATGAGATAATATGGTGAAGTTGGGGCAGAGGGGAAGGGAAAGGGGAGAAGAAAACATTAAATTTGGAGGCAGAAGATCCACCTCTAATATTTATGAACTATTAAGTGTTTTATGACCTTGAGCAAGTGTCATGTGCCCTTTTCTAAGACTCAGTTGGCTCAACTATAAAAAAGTGATTAATATTAAGAATAGCCTCACAAGCTTATTGTGATGAAAGGCTGAAATATCCTTTCCTAGACTTCTCTCTTCATCTTGAGTCGAGGATTTTTAAGACACAGCACTAACATTCCTTTAGTCATGAAGCTTTTCCTAATCCTACCCATCCTACAATCCTCCAAGGAAAACATGATTTTTTCTTTCTTGCCCCTCATATAACAAACAAGCATCTTCATACTTTTATATTTTCTAAAGCACTTTGTCTGGATCTCTTCTTTATCCTCATCTCATTTTTACCTTGTAATATAATTATCTGTATACTTTTCTCCTCCTGTTAGATTGTAAAATTCTTAAGGGCAAAGCTATATTGCTTTTTATCTTTGTAACTCCAAGGCCTATTATGAAATAGTTACAAGGTAAATAGCCATTGAATTGTCTGTGCTATTTCACATTACAGTTATATATGTCTCATTTTCCCTCTTAGACTATAAACTTCATGAAGGCAGGAAGAGCATCTTACTAATCTTGGACAAATTACTTAACTTCTTTTGGAAGTTCCTATGTATAGTCTTTAAGGTCCCCTCCACTTCTAAATCCTATGACCTTCTATACTATATGAATCTCTACAGGTCAGAGATCAAGTGCAATTAATTCAAAGATGGGCACAGATGCATAAGCACTTCATAAAAATTTATCGGTAAGGATGGTGATGAAAGTATGCCTTGACATTAAAGAGAATAAATACAGCTAATTAGAAGCTGATATAGTCCATTTTATCCGACTGACTACCAAACAGAGCCACTGCATTGACCTCATTATTATAGGCCAATGAAACTTGTACAGTATTATCAGTGGTATGCCAGAAAACTGCATTGCTTCTATTCAAATTGTCTTAGGAAGATTCTGAAGATTATCTGGCCAGATAACATTAACTTTCTGAAGGGCCTTTCTCCAACTAAACTGCCAAGCATTCCAATTCTACAGCAGAGAGCACTACTCTGTTGGGCTAGCCACATTGTTCGAATGCCAAATGTATGCTTACCAAAAAAATTATTTTATGGAGACTCGAAAGGCATTCAGAAAAAAATGATACAAGCACACTCTCACGGTATCTCTTAAGAACTTTAGTATGACAATGGAGACGCTGGCATAGGACCATCCAACGTGGTATGCCCTCATCAGGAAAAGAAACACAAGGTACGCAAAGTTAGAGAAGATACCCTAAATGTTCATATGGACTATTTGTGTCCAACCTGTAGCAGCAGAGTATTTCCAGCTTGTATCAGTCTGATCAACAACAGTCAGACACACTTTAACTTGTCTCTAATATAGTGATATCATTTTGGTCATCTTTGAGAATGAAAGGCAACCAAATACTAACCATACTTCATGTACCTACTGGGTGTGCTGTACCCTAATAAAACCTAATAAATACTTGTTAGATGATTAAAAATAAAAAAGTTAAGTATGAAACAAGAAAAAATTAAAAGTAAGGACGACGTTTAGGATAATAGACACTTGTGTGGAATAAAAATCATAGGTAATATGATTACTATCTTCAAATACTTAAAGGATTATTGCCAAGAAGAATATGAAAAAAGAATTCTCCATGGTCGTAGGGGCAGAATCAAGGAATTTAGGAATTGGAGGGATCCTTAAGATTATCTAATGCAACAATTCTAAGAAGAGTTCATCCCATTCACAATATTGCCAGTAAGGAATGTTCAGCCAAGTTTCATTCCATCCTTGAATAGTTCAAATTGGTAGGAAGATTTCTTATAAGACATTCCATCTCCCATCTCAGTGTCTGGCTAACTCTTCCCCACCTTTATCTTTTAGGATCCTTCATTTCCTTCAAAACTCTACTCATTGAATTTTGAGGAGGAAGGAGATATATGCAGAAATAATTATAATAAAAATAGAACAAAAGAAGTATTATGGGGAGGTCAGAGAAGGCTAAAACATTGGATACAGGGCAGGAATCATTTTAAGCCCAGCCAAGTGTCCCTTATCCATGAAGCCCTTCTTGATCTTTTTAGCTATTAGGTGACTATCTCCATATTCATTTTACATTTATTTTGCCTATATTGATTTGTGTGCAAGTTAAGTTGTTTCTTCCCCTAAAGAATTTAACAACTTTATTTCATTTTTGTTTCTGTATCTCCAGCCAAAGTAGATGTTTAATAAATGCTTGTTGATTTACTGACTGAACTATAATGAGCTGAAGAATGCTTTCCTGAAGCTTCATTCAACAAATATTTATTTAATTCAGCACCTATGATGGCTTTTAGTCCCAGCTCTCTATTCCCTTTGGAGAATCTTTGGAATATCAATTTCCTTTTCAGAAGTGTGACAGGTTGATCTAGAGCAAAGCTTCTTAAAATGTGGACTGCGATCCCATATAGGGATGTGTAACTGAACATGGGATTTGAGAAATTATGATTTATTATCAGTAAATGTTTGATTTGCATACCTATTTTATATAACACATATCCATGATCAATGCAAATATTCCTCGGCAAAAAAGAATCATGAGTAGAAAAAGTTCAAGAAGTTCTGGTCTAGAGCCTCTATAGGGTCTCTTCCCTCTTGGACATTCATTCTATTATTCTGTGTACATGGCCCTGAAATTGGCTATGGTGTGGTTGTGTCTGACTTCTGGAAGCTTACATTGAAGAAGAACAGATGAGATCTGAATAAATCTACAATATGAAGCAAGAGCTGATAAATGCCATAAGAAAGATAAATATAAAGCTGTTTGATGGCTTGTTACAATTTGGATGAGGTCTCATTTGTATAGTAGAATAGGAAGAACTAACCTTACACTATTGCAGTGGAAAGAGAACAGGATTTGGAATTAGAATATCTGATCTGAATATCTATTAGCTTTGCCGTTTTTGTTCAGATGTTTCAGTGGTGTCCCAATCTTCGAAGTTCCATTTGGGATTTTCTTAGCAAAGATCCTGAAGTGATTTGCCATTTCCTTTTCTAGCCCATTTGACAGACAGAAAACCAAGGCAGACAGGGTTCAATGACTTGGTCAGGGTCTCATAGTAGATCTGAAAAGGCATGTTCCTGACTTCAGACCTAGGCTGCACTGCCCAGGCAAGCCATTTAACCTCAGTGGTTCCCAACACTTCTAGGTGACTTCTAAGGCTTTAGAATGTGCTGTAAATGTGAGCTAGAATTATTAGTGTCTTAAGTATTACATTTCCAGGAAAAGTCCAGTCAAAGAAGATAACTACTCCTATAAGGAAATATGCAGTAGACACCAAGAAGATAGAGTAATTTTTAGTACTATATTTTACATCAAAAGAAAAATGAATGACATCATTTTCAGAAGTCCTTTTCATGAGAGAATGAAGAGGGGACTCTGAAACTCTAAAAATCCTTAAAGGAGAAAATTTCCTTCAACTCTGTCTCATTGAGGGGACTCCACCCCAAAGCACAAAACAGTTTAATCTTTGTTATCTGGGTGGAGTCAGCTCAGTCCTGAAACCAACTGAATTCAATACAAATTCCAGCTAAAAGCTGAAACTCAGCTAGGAGCCAACTTAAGACTCCACCCACAAGCCCCCTTCAGCTTGTGGCCAAAGCCCCCTATTATAAAAGAGCCAAACTAAAACCCTCTCTTTGCAGAGGTTCCAAACACGCCAGCCCCTATGCTTGGCATATTAAGTGGGCATTTCTCTGCCCACTGGAATACTGTTTCCAGTGCCATCCTCTCTTTACCCTCACCTATTTCCTTAACTAGACTTTAACCTTACTTCCAATCCTTATAATAAACCTCTTTCATCAATCTAGGTTTTTGGATCTGTAAATTCCTTTACAGAAAATATCTGCGCCACCAGAAGATAAAATTCCCTATTCTTGCACCGAATCCTGAGGGGGAGCCAAACCCCTCCATTTGATTCCCTGAACCCCGAACCTGTCACTAGACCTCATTTAACTCCCTGACCACCAGAAACCCTAATTTCATTTATGTACCCCAAATCTAAACCTCATCAGGCTTAGCTATGAAAAGAGAAAACTTGAAGGAATATGAATGATGTCTTCAAATTATATAGATATATAAATGCACATATACATTATATAGAAGAATGGAGGAGAAAAAGGAGGGAAGAGTGAGGGTAAAAGTAAAAGATAAGGTGAAAGGATGATAACATTAACATGGAGATAATAGTGGCTGCTGGGATGGAAATGATGTAATTATGAAAGAAAGCAACAATCTCTTAGAGTTTGAGACTGAGAACAATAGTTTTGTACCACATATTTTTGGAAAACACATTTCAAAGGGTTAATAGCTAGGACCTCAAAAATTAAAATTCTTTATAAAAGAAGTCAGCCCAGAAGGGTTGAAAAACCCTCAAGATGGAAATTCTTATACACACAGAAGGAAACAATTTCAGCGAGGAAAAGAAGTGAGATTTAACTGAAGTGACTGATGTGGATGCATAGAGTCCAAATGAGAGGATTCCTATAAATAATGAAGTTCTCAAGAGAGTCCTCATTATGGATGGCATTGTGCTCATGTTGTCTTGCTCCAGAACATTACATTGCCTCTTAAATGAGATCCATGATATTCTAATATCACACAAAAACTTAATAATACCTATTGCCTATGACTATCATGATACTTGGCTAGACAATGTATAGAATTCAGCTTTTAGTACTTATATCTAGAATAGTCACTGCAAAAGGACTGGGAACAAAAGAAAGAGCAAGCTGGATAGCCTCTGGGAAATTATCCAGTAATTTTCCAAACTTCTCCTACAAGTAAAAGTCCAAATTCTTTAAGTTTAAAAAAACAAAGTATAATACATTACACTGAACCCTTCCTTGTAAAAAAGGAAAACATTTAAGCAAAGCCACCTAAGTAGAGAAAGAATTCTATATCTGCAGTACACCTATCAGGGGAAGGTATTCTTTATCAGTTCTTCAGAACTGAGATTACTTATTACAATTCAAGTACAATAGCTTATTTAGTAATGTCACTGAAATTATCAGTTATTATTAGGTACATAGTTTTCTAGGTTTTGCTTTCTTTACTGTGCATTATTTCATCAACAGTCTTCCTATTTTTATATGAATTTCTCATATTTCTTATGCTGTAATACCATTATTACCTTTATATATTTCAACCATTTGCCAGTTGATGGACATCAATTTTTTTTTTTTTGGCTACCACACAAAAGAAAACTATCACTATTTTGTTGTATTTGGGGCCTTTTTGTCATTTACCTTTTTGAAGCATATGCTGGGTCAAAGAGTATAGACAATTTAGTCTACCTTCTTGTTTTATTTTAAAATTTTTCCAAAATAATTATAACCAACACAACTCCATCAATAATTTATTATGTTTGTTTTCCTATAGTCATGCTAGTCTTGGTTGTTTCCATTTTAAAAATCAACTTCAGAGTCTACCTTTAAAAAATACATTTTCATAAATGTTTTCTCTTTACATCATTCACATTTCCTGATATATCCCTCTTCTTTCCTCTCCTCATTGAACACATACATATATATAGAACATATATATTTATTAAAAGATAAGACTAACAATCAGTATATCAAAATCAGTTAACATATCAAAAAAATTTTCTACAGTCAAAGTCTCCTGCCTCTGCAAGAATTGGAGAGAAGCCTCTGCTGTCTCTTCTTTAGAGCTAGCTGGCTCATAATTTTAAATCATCTAGTTTTGTTTTGATGTTTTTTGGTCTTTCTTTTTTGAATATGCCAAATTTGATTTTCATCAGATCACATCTTCCAATACTTTAATCTATTACATATATTTATCATTTTCTACAAAGCAGTAATTGAACATGTATTAAACATTTACTATGTGTGAGGCATTGTGCTAAGTGCTGGGGATATAAACACAAGCCAGTAAAGCAGTCTCTGCTCAAAAAAACCCTACACATAAAGGGAACTAGAAATGTGAGATACTAGTATGGCAGCATGGTTTGTAAATAGTTAAGAAATGACATGGAGATCTAGTTCCAAGAAGATAAAGTGAGGGTTTATCCATCAGAGTTTAGGGTGGGTCTGGTATCAGAGTCTAAGGTTCCAATGGGAGAGGGATGAAGAGGTTGAGGACAGTAGCTGGAGTACAAGTAACACTGGAATATTCATTTATTACAATTTTGTCCAGCCATTTCCTCATCAGTGAGAATCTACTTTGTTTCCAGCTCTTTGCTACAAGTGATGGCTATAGCTATTATGTTGAATTTGAAACCTTTCTTTCTGTCAGTGACTTCTTTGGGGAAGGCCCATCTTTTTAACCCCAATATTTTTCCAGTGATAAATGGCTATGAGTAATGGAATGCTATGGTGTCTCAAAAACTGAAGTTGAAGATCATGTAAAGGGAAATAGATGGTATTAAAAGGCTACATGCATCACAAGAGACTACATGGGACAAGTATAAAGGATAGCATCAAAAGAATGTATGATTAGGAAAAAAAAAAGGATGGGCTCATCACATAGTAGGAATGTGGAAAAACCAAAAGACAGCCTCCATTGGTATCTAAGTATTGTCAGAATATTGTCAGGAAGACCCCCACCCCCCAATTAAGGTATGGAAGAAGATCACACCGAATAGACAAGACAGACAGACATGGATGTATTGTCAACTGCATTGTTGGAGGGAATACCCACTTTAGAGAGATCACATTTCCATTGGAATATTTAAAACAGAACTTCCAAATTATTTTTAGAGCCACCTTACCATAGTAAGTGCACTACCAGTGGAAGTATTCAAGAAGAAGTCTTGATGACTATCTCTTCTGGAAGTTGTAAAAGGGATTCCTGTAGTGGATGAAAGATCAGACTAGGGGACTTCAGAAGTTCCTTCCAACTCTGAGATTCTATGATTACCCTAAAAACAGGCTACAGCTAATACATTTTATCTCCCCCTACTTTGATGCTAGAGCTAAACGCTCACTTCCAAGCAGGATGTAACAAAGGATGTATGACTCTACAAGCTCCCAGTTATACATTATGACCCATTTCCCCCAGAAAGTAGGAAATCTTATCTTTCTAGGTCTCCTCATAAAATTATTTTCATATAAGCTCTGGAAAGAAATACAAGGTCAAGAGAATAGATAGCATTGACATTACTAAAAACAAACAAACAAAAAAAGACTAAAGTATTTTTCAAAGACTAAAGGGACTACTCAAAGAAAATATCAACTTTACTGATAAGGAATTCCTGTCAGTACCTTTTGCAGTAAAAATCTGCCACTATTAATAGATTGTCCATATAGTGGAAATACTGTATTCAACAAACATGTGTTAATGCACCTATTCGATGCTTTGTGGTGAGCAAAAGGAAGAAGAAAGGAGTAAGGTAGAGAGCTGCAAGGCTAGGAGTCTTTTCATTGTATCATGCTGTCTTTTCATCATGTCCTATGCCTTCAATTCTATAAGCTAAACATCTCCAATTATATGGTATGTTCTCCAACCTTTCACTGTCCTGGTCACTCTCCTCAGGGTACCCTCCAGTTTATCAATGTCCTGGCTAAAATGTGGATCTTAGAACTGAATATCAGATTACAACACTATCACCTCTAAAATCAATTACCTTGACATGTACTGGAGTTTTCTCAGTAGCAATAACAAAATACTTAATAAATATTTTTTTGATTTAATGACAATTTCATTTTTTTAAAAAGGATATATGAAGGAAGAGGAACTAAGAACTGGCTGTTTCCTAAGAAATGAGCGGAACTTTGAGAGGAAGTGACTTAACTCACTGTTGAGTTAAGATAAAAAAAAGGAAAAAGCTGGAAGTAGAATAATATGCACTCTAGATATTAGGAATAAAAAAGGCTCTTATTGCCTAAGTTGTCATAGGGAATGTGGCCTAAAAAGAAGCAATCTGATGAGACCAATGGAAAATGTAGGAAAAGTATGGGTTACCTACCTTAGATTTTAAGAAGATATAGTAATAATCATCCATTTATCACAAATATCATTAAAAAAATAAGAATTGAGAGAAATAAGGGAAGACATATGTAGTGATAGAAAATAAAGAAAGCAGGACTAAGAGAACAAAATAAAAATGAAAATAACAATGTAAATAATAATAGGAACAATACTGGTCTTAAAGAACTGATAGGAAAACACACCTTTTTCTTAGGAAAGAAGTAAGGACTATAGATATGAAATTCAATATGCACAGTTAATATACATTTGCTGTTGACTGGCTTTATGCCTAGCACAGTGTTTTAAAATAATTATCTTGAACATATAATTCTAACCAAATATCCACAGCAACTCTATGAATGTAATGTAATATTACTGTAGTATGAGAAACGAAGATGAGGAATTCAAAGAAACATAAGAAGTCTTTAGTGAATGATTCAGAATGAAGTAAACCTAGAAAAACTATAAACTATGACCACAATAAAATAAATGGAAAAAACAAAACTAATCTGTTGTTATAATGAACAATCTGGTCCAAGAAAAAGAGATGCACCCATCTTCTTGGAGAAGAAAAGGGAGAAATAGAGCCAGATAACTATTACTCACTTTGTTACAAGGGAAGCTTCACTGAGCAGAAAGGGAGGACAGCCCAGGCACAAATTACTGGTCAAGTGCTATGAGATAAACTGTAAAGGAAATCCTCAATGAGAAGTCTCTTCATCAATGCAAATGACAACTATTCTTTATTTTTTGTGTTATAGAGTTGCTTGAGGTATTAAGAAGTTAAGTGACTACCTTGGAGTAACAAACATCAATCTACAAGCAATTATTAAGAATCTATTAGGAATAAGGTACTGATAGAGATCCTAGAGTTTATAACTGGGGAAAACAACATGTGCAATCTGAAGATGTATAAATAAATACAATACATATACAAAGTACACACAAGAGAGTTGTGGGTGTGGGGTGGGGAACACTAGCAGCTGAGATTATCTGGGGAAGATTCCATGTGACTCTTGAGGTGGGTTCTGAGCCGAAAGAGAGAAGAGTTGAGGGTGGTTCTAAGGTAGCACAAGCTTAGGTAACTAGGAGGATGGTGGTATCCTCAATGGAAAGAGGGAAATTGGGTTTTGAGGGGGGGAATAATGAATTGTTTTGGATGTTTGGATGTTTCAGATGCCTATGGGACATCCCATGGGAAGTTTACATGGTGACATAATACGATGACAAAGGAATACAGCTCAAAAATGAGATGAGGCCTGGATAGATGGACTTTGGATTCTGCACAAAGACGATAAATGAAACCAGAGGAAACAATGAGATTGCCAAAGAAAAGAGATAGAGAAGGGCCCACAAGGACAGGACCTTGGATAAAATTATAGTTAAGGATTAGGACATGAGAAGATGCTGATTCAGCAAAGGAGACAAGGAGTAGTAATGCAGTTTAGAGGAAAAGAAAGAAAGAAAATGTCATGAAAACCCAGAAAGGAGAGAGTATCCAGGAAGGGAAGGTGGTCAACAATGTTAAATTTTGTTATAAGTTGTTATAAATTGGGTCTGATGGTCTTCAGATCATGATAGTTTCTCCTTAAGGGAGAGTGTAAATTTATAAAATATACTCACGGAAAAATATTTTTTGAGGGTTAGCACAATTGTGTTCCCCAAATAATATTCTGTCTACCAGCAGTTTTTCTTCCTGGTAACATAACCCCCAAATAATATTTTGCTCTGACCCTGCTATGCAAATCTGCCAGCTGAGAGTGGGAATGGAACACCCAAAATCATAGCATAAGAACTCCACTCTCAGAAATGGACCTTTTTCTACTTCCTACCACAGTGCCACCCTTACATTCTCTCTCTCTCTTTTTTTCAGGTCCTTATTTCCTTTTTTCTTTTTCCCCTTCTTCCCTACAGTTTGCAATAAAGCTTTACACTGAACTGATTCTCACTGTCACATATTATTTTCAGCACCCAACCTCATCAAGGGATTATTTTCTTCAGTGTCTGTGGTTAGCCCATGGGTCTTTCCTTAGATAAAAACTGGGTATCCAGAAGAGAACATAGCCTATTGACAGCCTCATCTATACTGTTGGAATATGGCATTGTGAGGCCAGCTACAAAAACCAAAAACCTGCTCTATGTCCTCCCAGGAAAGATTCTGTTATACCAGAGGACTGTCACAAAATAGAAGTCAAAAAGTAAGACTAACAGAACAATAATGAATTGAACCAGCTACACCCAGCAAAAGAACTCTGGGAGATAACTATGAACCACGATATCCCAATCCCTCTATTTTTGTCTGCCTGCCTTTTCGATTTCCTCCACAGGCTAATTGTACACTATTTCAAAGTCCGATTCTTTTTGTACAGCAAAATAACTGTTTGGAAATGTATACATATATTATATTTAACTTATACTTTAACATATTTAACATGTATTGGTCAACCTGCCATCTGGGGAAGGGAGTGGGGGAAAGGAGAGGAAAAATTGGAACAAAAGGTTTTGCAATTGTCAATGCTGAAAAATTACCCATGCATTTATCTTGTAAAAAAAAGCTATAATAAAAAAGTTAATATGCACATATAATTAGACAAAAATAAAACAATAAAATATTTTTAAAAAAGAAAACAGAGATTATCGAACAGAGGCAGGATATGAACTCAGAAGTCTTTCAAACTTTAAAGCTAACTATTACTCCATGCCATTTTTAAAATAATAAAATCATATATAGTATTTAACAGCAAACATGAGGTGTCATTACTATATTACCACAGTGATCAAGACATAAGGGGATATAATTTTGCCTTTGGAAAGAATGGTCTTGTTTGTACAAGTCTAGGCCCATTCATTTGATAGGATCATCAGGATAATTCTCAGAGAGTTTGACTTTTCATCAATGAGAGAATAGGAACTACGTGATAGATAAACCAGACAAATACAACTCTTGCTTCTTGGAGAAGTTTTTTTTTTTTTTTTTTTTTTAATCAACAAAGGAAAAGAATACTGAATTTAAAGTCAAGAGATCCCATATGTTTAAACTTCAATCTTGCAACTTACTAACTGTAGGCTCTTGACAAGTCAAGTAATTTCATAGGGTCTTATTTCCCTATTCTTAAACTGAGGGTGCTTAACTACATAATTCCTAAGGTCTTTTCTAGATTTAAGTCCCATGTTCCTAATGACCTTCATAATGGTCACAAACCTTAGTTTCAGAAATCAGGGTGATAAATACTTCTACTAAGTGCAACTCTTATCACACTTGTGGAGAGAAAAGGATTTTAAGAGATGTGAAGGAACAAGATTCAGGATTTTTTTGCCTGATTTCTTTCTAAATGCAGAGGTGATGGCATTCTGTTTCAAGATAAGGGCAACTTAAAGAGTTTACATGGAATGTAATCTAATGCATCATCTTTGACTTCAAGATGACCTAGAAAGTTAGAAAACATACGAGGCCCAAAAACTAAGATCTCTCCATCTTCAAGGGTACTCTTCTTAGGATTAAGATGTCCATGGAAACCTAACCTTGTGGAAGAAACAAGGTCTAAGTCTCTCAAGATATCAGAATTGGAAGGGACTTAAAAACTATCTAGCCCAATGTTTTTTTCACAACCACCATCCTCCACAATATTTTCCAAATGAGAAAATTGATGTATTGAAAAGGCAGATGTTTACTCAAGACTACACTGCCTTCTCAATGAAGGAAAAGGGAATGGGAAAAAACAAGACAGAATTAGGAACTCAAAATTAAAAAAAAAAAATTAAAAGTCATTTTTATAATTGGGGGAAATAAAATATTAAATAAAAAAGAGTACATAGGTCATGTAAAATTTAAATGTGAGTGCTACTCACCTTCTAACAGAGAGATGATAGACTCAACATGCAGACTTAGGCTTTTTTTTTTTTGGACTTGGCCAATGAGAGAATGTTTTGCTTGACTGTATATAATTGTAATAAGGGTTTTGTTTTTCTTGCTTTCTCAATGAAGGAGGAGGGGGAAGATGGAAGGCAAAGAACGTCAACATGAATATAAACAAAAATGAATTTTAAAAAATTAAAATAAAGCACAAAAAAAATGTGTAAGGATCAAAAAGTTTTCCCTTCCCCATCCTAATACTCCTGTCCCAGACTGGAGTATCTGAATAATTAAATATTAAATAAATAACTTCTATTAAAGGAAATTAGAGGCCTGAAAATTTAATATTAATTCATATGTCATAATATCTCAATTACAAGAGATGTGAAAGGCCCAATTTTTTACCCTTTGAATAAATCTGCTTTATGAAATATATATGACGTTCAACTTCTCTGCTTGAATACTTCCAATGATAGGAAGATCATTTAATAAGATAACCCGTTTGATTACAGAATCTCATAGAATATAAAAGAGCTAGAAAGGAATCTCAAGAAATCATCTAATCCCATTTTCTATTATAGATTAAGAAAGTGAGAGTAAGGAAAAGTAACATGCCCAGAGTTACAAAGCTAAAGCTAGTATTAAACAAAATTAAATTCTTCTGGTCTATGGATCTTTCCATTGAACCATACCCACTTCTTGCCAAAAGCGAAACTTCCCTTCCTTTTCCTTTTCAATACAAAAATTACATTTAAGCATTTCGATATCTCTTACTGGCTAGTACCAGTCTGATCCCTGGGAGATCCAAGGAATATATGTAAAATGATGACATGAGACTAGGTGCCCTTAAGCTCCCTTCCAAGTCTACACATCCCTCTTTGGAAAGAATTGCTTTTTTCACCATTATCTATTTCCCAAATCTCCACACTAAACCTGTTTCTTGTGGGAAAAGCAGCTAAAATTATCATCTTCCTCCTCAAGATCATAACAGCATGTGCCTCTCCATACTAGTCTCTTTAGGATCACTCTACAACTTGCCACCGAGCCCAGAAAATCAGCCTCAACTCAGGCTAGCTAGCAAGAGAAAAAAGGCTTTGGGGAGAAGGTCATAAGCAGTTAATGAGAGCAATTACCTAATCAATTAAAGCCTCTAGAGAATGGAGACACAAATGAATGACAGCAAAAATACACTTAGCAAGAAGACTTTGTAGAATAAAAGGAATCATGAAGGAAGAAAAAACCAAAAGCAAAACAACAAAATTCACCATGAGAAATTTGAACAGATATGAGGGAAATAAGCAACATAAAAAATCAAAACTATTTTGGAAAAGCACAAGAAAAATACAATACAGTGAAGGGTCCCTTTTATATAGAATTTAGAAGACAACAGACTACAAAGAGTTGTTTGATGAGATGATTCAGACCAATTCCAATAGACTTGTGATGGAGAGAGCTATCTGCATCCAGAAAAGAGGACTATGGGGACTGAGTGTGGATCACAACATAGCATTTTCACTTTTTTTGTTGTTTGCTTGCTTTTTGTTTTCTCATTTTTTTTTCTCTTTTAATGTTGAAAACTATCCTAAGCATATATTTTGAAAATAAAAAGCTAAAAATAATTGACAATTTAAAATAATAAATTACATGGCAAAAAAGAAAAAACAGTTGATTGCAGAAGATGTTTAACTGGAATAAGACTAGAACACACCTTCCTAACTAAAATCACAGGATCCTTTAACAGCAAAGCTCAAAGGAACCTGAAATTTTATCTGAACCAATGATATCATGTAACAGAGATGAAAATTGAAACCCCAAGGGAAGAAATGACTTGCTTGAGGTCACACAACTAATTAGTGACATAGCCAGAGCAAATTCTACTATCTCATGATCTTCCTGAAGTTCCTCAAGGAGGAGGAAGGCAATTGAAGCCTCCAGATCAATAAACAGGATCCATAAAATGAGCCCAGCTGGCCTCTGGCTTCTTCCAGATCTCTCTTGTTGGCTACATGGGAAATCTCGACTCTCCTTTTTGAAGCAGTCTTGGAATTTAATTATAGCCCATACTGTAGTGCATATATGTTTTTAAAAAGATCTACTGGCTACATTTAGCAAGATTCCTGAATCCCATAGGTTTTTCAAATTTATGTTTGTCTCATTATGCATACACATAGGAAGGAAGTATTAACAAAGTAATGAAGATTAACAGAATAATGCAAGGGACAGTAAATGAGATTGGGTAAAGAATTGTGGTAAACAGTGAGAAGTGATTGAAAAATTAATATTCTTTATGTAATGAAATGAACGTGTAAATAATTACCAAGTGAATTTTGTGAGCTAACATTTAATATTAAGTTTTTAATAAACATTGAATAAAAGACTATTAGAAGTCCCAAGTGTCATTGGTCCACATCTGGAAAAAGGTGGTTTAAGCAAATGGTTCATGGATCAAAGTGGATTTGTTGATGGGCAGCTTGTATCATTCAAAAGAAGGCAAATGGCTCTAGGTTCATCTAGTGTCTTCCCACCCTCCCAGATCAAAACTCTGAAAGGGAAGCACCATGACCATCTTCATTCTCCTGCCTGTTAGTTAAATGCTAGATCAAAGGAAAACTTTTGCTAGGGTTATAAAAGAGAAACCAGGTGAAGGAGGAAAGCAAGTAGCAACTCAATGTTATTTCCATTCTTCCTAGAGGTCCAATGTGAATGGACTGAAGGAAGATAAGATAAGTTTTGCTATGCAAGGAGAAATCACCACCTATCCAAGTATTTTATGTGTATACACACAGAAGAGAATGAGGCAATCAGTTAAATGTTCTTATAGTCCAGTGATGATTGCAGAATAGAGTATCTGGCTGAGCACAGACTGAGGGAGTAAATACACAGTGATACAACTAATAATTAACATGTCAGGAGAAAAAAAGCTAAATCTTTATTCAAAACCACAAGGGCATTAAGAATGAAAGGAATCAGAACAATTCATGCCTTTAAGCTTCATGGGGAAGCAGTCTTTAACATTGCAGCCCCCTACACAGAATCATGGAATGCCATAAAACATCCCTACATCACCCTGTCTCATTTACAAATGGAGAAACCTGAGGTCCAATGATAGGAAGAGACTTGTCCAAAGTATTGTGGCTAATTGGTTACTGGGTCAAGGTTGGTCCACTGGCACATTGCTCCTTTTAATGCAGCAACATTTGGCATAAAGTTCCCAAGGCTGCTTTTTTGGCCATGGATAAGGTAGTAAAATGCCTTTTCTTTGTGATGCTGAGCATCATTATAGCCTCCTTAATTCCAAAAGGACTTTGAAATCTTTTAATCATTCAAGTAGGACCAAAACTAAATACTAAAGACAGGGTGACCAGATATATCTAAAAGGGAAGAAATTGGGGCTTTATTCTTTAAAGTGAATCCCCTGAGGTAGCAAAACTAAAACAATATCACTACATGAAAATTCTCCAAGTTTACTAAAATAATATCACCAACAGTAGCTGTCTCCACTAAAAATTAAGACATGCTCCTTCTTCATGTTACATTGCTGGCTAATTTAACTCCTGATCCTGAAACTTTACAGTAATGACTCAAACTCAGGTTTAAAAGATATTTGGGAAACCAAAGAGAATGTATGGAATTATAGTTAGCACCAGTGCAACAGTGGAAAAGGTAGCACCAAAATATTCATTCATTTTATCCTAACACAGATGTGGTTGATGGCAGTCCAGAAAGGGGAAGAGAAAAGACAAACAATATAAAAAGGAGAGATAAGAAACAAACAAAAAGTATAGAGCAATATGTGCATAGGAGAGGATGAGAGGAAAGAGCAGAAAAAACAAAACAAAACAAAAAAAAAACTTTGAGAACTTTTAGACAAGCACTTAAACCTTAATGTTTCAAAACATCCAGCTCCCATAACCATGAGGCTACACAGTCACTTGCTTAGTTCCTGTCTGGTTGTCTTATAACCAAGTCTTGCCACAGGAACCTAGATACTGAAAGGCAAGTTTCATTTTACTAGGTTGTGAAATCTGTGTGTCAAAGGTAGAGTCCAGCTCCCCTATTAAAGACTGAATCAGCTATCCATTCTAGTCAATCTGTGACCACAATTTGCATATTACACACATCTTTTCTAACAAGTTAGTTTTTCAACTCTCACTATTGGACCTAATATGAAATCTCCTTCACAACATCCTTTATAAATTGTCTTACAATTTAGTTGCTAAAAAGTTCAAGTGACTATACACAAAATACACAATATACTGAGCCCAGAATGTGTTTGTTTAATATAATGTACACCTTATTTCCTTGTGGAATCCCAACAGTGAATCACAGCAGAAAGTTTTTTATGGTAATTTACTATTCCTTAAGAAAAAAAAAACTCAACCCAAAACTCCCCACCTATGAAAAGAATATTTTACCATGACCAAATACTGTCAATACAGCTTTACTGAACATCTTCACTATAGCAGGAACTGGTCTAATTTCCCATTACTATCTTATTCCACAGATTTCCTATGTCATTAAAAAAAGGAAAGATGAGGGAAATGGGTTTCTATGCACTCTTGTTTCTATAAACATATTTTCAATGAACAAATCAAAATGATCAAAAATATTAAGTACCTATGTTCAAACAATCTCAATTAAGAAATGTCTAATATTTCCAGACAAACTATGAAATAATTACTGAGGGACTTAAATTCCTTTCCAGGCAATTATTTCGATTTAAACTGAAAGGTTTAGTCATCTGTCCATTAATAAGGAAAGTAAGCCCACAACAATGTATCATTCCTGGAGAAGAGAAAACCAACACCCAGGGATATTCTTCTTTGATGAGTGACAAATGTCATTTACTTGCTATAGGCTTTGTTTCTGTAAATGTCCACGGAATGAAATTAACAGGTATCACTCCAGGAGAAGTCCCTATTGAATGACACTTATTATGGACCAAGTACATCTTTATTTGAACAGCTTCTGGAAGAGGAAGGTATGTGTGAGGGTGGAATGTTACTGTTCTCTTTTTATTTAGTAAAAGTAGTTCACATTTATATAGTGCTTTACAAACCAAAAAGCAGTTACCTCACGGTTCTTTTGTGATGAATAAAATGGTGGAAGCATCATCACCCATTTTACAAATGAGGAAACAGACTCTTAGAGGAATAAATACAGAATTATAAGGAACTATATAGACAGACAGATATAGTATAGTTCTACTGGAACAGAACTAAGGAATCAACTAGGAGAACTGCTCTGGATTTTATCTGCAACCACTTCCCATGGGTGGACCTTGGTTCCTCTTCTTTCTTTACTCTTTTCCTGGCCAATTTCCTGTACTCTAAACTTCATCCACCACATTAGAATGTGGACTACTCAGGAATGGTTTCCTTTGTACTTGTTTCTTCAACACTTGTCAGCTGATTGAGGTAATCCTGACATCTCTTTGATGCTATGCTGTGCATCTTTGTAGAGAGGGAGAGTGCCTACAGAACATTTCTACTTGGGTGTTCCACTGGCACCACAATTCAACAGAGCCAAAATCAAGTTTTATTATCTTTCCTCCCATATCTATTCCCTCTTCTGACTTTGCCATTTCTGTGTAACACAACCATTGACACCTCCATATTACTATATGAGGGACAGCTAGGTGCACTAAAGTCCTGGGTCTCAGGAAAACAAGTTCAAATTTGACCTCACATACTATGTTACCCTAGGCATGTCACTTACCTTGTTTGCCTCAGTTTCCTCAAAAATAAATGGGGATTCACAGGATCAAATAAGATAATTGTAAGAATACTTTTTACTTTTCAAAATACATGCAAAGATAGTTTTCAACATTCATCCTTGTAAAACTTTGTGTTCCAAATTTTTCTCCCTTCCTTTCTCCTTCCCCTAGCAAGTAATCCAATATGGTTTATATATGTGCAATTCTTATGTGCATTTATTATGTTGTACAAGAAAAATCAGATCAAAAAAAGAAAAAAAATGAGGGAAAAAACCACAAGCAAGCAAACAACAAAAAAGGTGAAAATGCTATGTTGTGATTCACATTCAATCCCCATAATTCTGCAGACGGTTCTCTATATCACAAATTTATTGAAATTGCCTTGAATCACCTCATTGTTGAAAAGAGCCAAGTCCATCACAGTTGATCATCACATAATTTATGCCCTTTGGATATAGTTGATATGATATATATAAACCATTAAGCATAATATCTGAGACATAGTAGGCACTTAAAAATGCTTATTTCTTTCCATATTCATAACTTTAGGACTATCTTTGGATTGAAAGATGAGAAAAGACTCAATTACAAAGTCTGTCAATTTTACTTGTGCTGAATTTCTGGCATCAAATACCCACTCTTTTCCCATTCCAACTTACCACTTACCCTCACCCATTCAGGCATTATATTAAACCCAAAATCTTATATAAAGATCTGAGCATGTAACAACTCTGCACAAAGATCTTTGATGGCTTCTTATTATTTAGTAAGTAAAGTTCAAAATTCCACCTGGTCACAAAGGCCCTCAACAATATGACGCTCGTCTTCTCTCATATCACTCTCCATATACTCTATGATCCCAGGCAAACTGGACTCCTCCATTCTTTGAATATGCGTTGTGTGCTCTTACCTCCATGTCTTTGATTGATTCTGGCCTCTTGTACCTGAAAGATCCTCCCTCCTCTCCCTTTTGCTTTTCAATTTTTATCTTACCTTTTAAAACCAAATTCAAAGGCTATTTCCTGTGTGAAGCTGAATTTAATTCCTTCCCCTTCCAATTCAAAACTTGCATATAGCAGAGTTTTGTAACTCTCTGATGTACTTTTCATGTATGCTATATCTTGTGGCTGCACCTTATCAGTTTGCTGTTTTTCAGTCACATCCAGCTCTTTGTGATTCAATTTGGGGTTTTCTCAGCAAAGAAATTGAAGTGGTTTACTATTTCCTTCTCCAGTTCATTTGACAGATGAGAAAACTGAGGCAAACAATGTAAAGTGATTTGTTCAGAGTCACATATGTAATAAATATCTGAGGCCAGATTTGAATTCAGGAAGATGATGCTTCTTGACTTCAGGTCCAGCACTATATCCATTATAGCATCTAGCTGCTCTATCTTATCTACTTACTAGACTGAAATTCATTGAGGTCAAGTTTTGTTTTTTCTACATTTTGTATCTCTCCCAGTTCCAGAATGGTACTCTGTAACATCTGGCACTTTTAATAAACGTTTGCTAAAATTGTGAATGAACTGCACAAACAATAGAACTGAAAGTAGCCTAAGAAACTGCCTCATTTAAAAGAGGCCCAAAAAGGGAACTGACTTTTCCAAAGTTCAATAAGTGATAAGACTGAAATTAAAATCCAAGTCTCCTAACTTCAAATTCAAAGTTTTTCTCCACATCTTACTAGCTCTCTCGAACAAAGAACAGTCACAAACCCAATTCTAGTTTGTCTATCTATGAGACTAAATTGTTGCCTGTTTGCATTGGTAAAGTTTCCTCATCAAGAATAAACTATGCCAAT
Organism: Antechinus flavipes; assembly: GCF_016432865.1. Classification (NCBI taxonomy): domain Eukaryota; kingdom Metazoa; phylum Chordata; class Mammalia; order Dasyuromorphia; family Dasyuridae; genus Antechinus; species Antechinus flavipes. Next base: position 451,637,600 of record NC_067399.1, read on the forward strand.
AATATATGTATGTAAATTGCACACACACACACTTTATAAATACCAAATAATATACCTGTTGTTTCATGGATAAAAGCTGCTTTTAGAATCAGAAAGACCCAAGGTTTTAACACTTACTAGTTTGGAGATATTCACTTTATTTCTCTATGGCTCAAAATATCATAGAATTTGGAATATAAAAGGATCTTAAAGAACTGGGTTTAAAATCTGCTTCCCAAGCTCATCATCAGTTGTGAAACCCTGGGCCTCAGTTCCTTATCTGTAAAATAAGGATCCTAGGTAGCTCCTATTTCACAAGAATTCTGATAAAAATCCAAAGAGATAATTCATGTAAAGTATTTTTATGAATCCTAAAAGATTCTACATAAATGTCAGCTACCTAATCCTTTTACAAAGGAAGAAACTGATCTCCAGAGAGGTTGCCATTGCTTGCTTTTCTCCTCCTTGAGATGTGAGTATTTCTGTACACTACAAAGTACTAGAGTTAAAGAGTTGGCCTTGGAGAAAAGACTTGATTTCTTAGTTAGGAAGACTGGTTCCAGTACTGGAACCTCTCAAACTGTGAAACTTCCTGGTAGTGTGAAGCTGGGCAAGTCACTTATTTCCTGTGCCTCCATGAGACTAAATTGTTGCCTGTTTGCATTGGTAAAGTTTCCTCATCAAGAATAAACTATGCCAATAATATATGTATGTAAATTGTACACACACACACTTTATAAATACCAAATAAAATACTATCTTCTACTGAAAGTCTTCCCCAATCCCTCTTAAGTTCAGTGCTTCCTATTTACCTAGTATAGAGTTTGCTCCTGTTGTAATTATCTTGTTTGCCTCAGTTTCCTCAACAATAAACGGGGATTCACAGGATCAAATAAGATAATTGTAAGAATACTTTTTACTTTTCAAAATACATGCAAAGATAGTTTTCAACATTCATCCTTGTAAGCTCCTTGAGGACATGGCCTGTTTTTGCCTCTTTTTGTATCCCTAGCACTTAGTGCTGGCACATAGTAAGGGCTTAATGAATGTTTACTTAATTGAATATATGTATATTTACATATACACACACATACACCTGGGTATCTCTATACCCATGTCTGCATCCCTTCTTCTCCAGCACTTTTATGATTTGCAAGGAGACAGGTAAGATAAGCTTGGGGAAGTAAAGTGACTGTGTCTCCGGTACCTTCCATTTAGCCTCCTAAGTACCTATTGCGTGCATTAAGCCTGTCGGGCAGTCCCCTCTGCATCAGACACAAGATTCTGGCACACCGAGCTAGAAGGAACCTTGGAGTCACCTAGTCTAACCGGTTCATTTTATGGATGAAAAAATTGAGGCCCACAGAAAGGACAGGTCTGATAGCGTCATTTTTACAGATGAGGAAACTGAGGCCCCAAAGAGCTGAAGCCACTCGGCCAAGGTCACAAAGGATCAAGTGGGAAGCACTTGGGATTCGAATTCAGGTCCACTCCCTTTAAGTCGGATACCAAAGCCCGGCGCCCCGGACCCGGACCCCGCCCCGAGCCGCCCCACGGGGGTTGGGACCAGCCGCCCCCAGGAGGCCGAGGGGCTCCACTAGGGGTCCGGCTTCTGGCTCTCCGGGGAGTGTCCAAGGCGGCGCCTCCGCTCAGGCCTCGGCCCCGGGAGAAGAGGTTCCTCGGGCCTGCCGAGCCTGAGCGGGGCGAGAGAAGGGCATGGGGGCCAGGCCGGGGTGGAGACGCGGGGAGGCTCGGCCGCAGGTTCGACCCCGGCCTTGGGGTCCCTACCGCAGCCCGCTCTTGCCCCGGCTCCGGCTTCTCCTTCACTCACCATCAGCACCGCCATCTTGGATCCACGTGTCGCCGCCGCCGACGTCAGCGGAAGTGGCGCCCACAGTCTGACAGAGTTTAAGCCGGGCGCTAGGGGTTGTTAGTCCAGGGCTGCCCCGGGGCTTCGGGCCGCGGTGACCGGAAAGGCAGAAGCGCGGATTCTGGGACTCGAAGGAGGACTGCGGTATAGCCGATTCGCCGCAGGAGGGGAAGCGGGGAGTAGGGGGTAGGCAGGTAATCTCTGGACACCATCTTGATTCCTGGCGACGGCTTCCCTCCCTTAGTCAGCCATAAATGGCTTTCTTTGCCATCTTGATTCCTGGCACGACCTCCTGCCTTAATGGATTAGTTACAGCTGGGTATCGGCGACATCTTGACTCCTGGCAACGACTTCCTTACTTAGTTACTCACGATTGGCTACTCTGCGCCATTTTGATTCCTGGCAGGAGGAAACGGTTCCTGGGCTGTTTCGAGCCGGATTTTCTCAGTCCGGGGCCGATACCTCAGACTTTGTGTGCTCCAGTTAACTTCGCCGAGGACTCGGAGCCAGTCCTGCAGTGACGTCACCTGAAGAGCTCTTGCTATTCTTGAGCAGAGAGCCTCAGTTTTCCTAATCTTAAAAATGGATTTCCGGATCTCACAAGTTCGTTGTTACGATAAATTATAATACAATAAAGGAAAGAAAAGCATAGAAAGAAACAGCGCTTCAAGAAGTAAATGGTAGGATTTAGAGCTGAAAAGATAATCATGACTGATGGGCAGTCAGAGAGTTGTGGAAATCCCTTTTTAGTCGACCAAGTCCTTCGTGAAAGAATTCACGAACCCAAAGAGTTTTAGGTGGCAAAAATGGAAGTTTATTCTTGGATGAGAAGTTAGCTTTTCTAAGGACTGACTTCCTCACTGGCAAAGGCCTATTAGGGAAATGAAGGCTGGCACTGAGAAGAGAATGCCTTCTCAGCAGTCAGGGTCCCGGTAGCTATACCAAAAAATACGATACTTTTGACCTTCTGCAAAGAAATGAGTAAACAGAAACTTATTATATGAGCAGATGGTGGGGAGTGGGGTGGGGCAGTTTGACCTCATCAGATAAGAGTCTGCCAATTGAAATTACTTTGAAGGCTTTTTCAGTCTGAATTTGAATGGAGATTCAGCTATCAATGGAGGTGATTTGCCTTAGTAATGTCCCAGCCTGAGAAGCTCTCTCACAGACTCCATGGAGTCGGGAAGGGCCAGGAATCAAGGGGGACAGAATTTGAGTGTTAATTTCAAAAGGGAACATAGTCACACCCCCATCAGGATCACAGGATGAAATTTATCTTTCGAAAAAGTCACTTGCTCAAGATCATAAAGCAATGATGATTACTGATATTTATGTAGCAACTTAGGAATTTTTTTCTCATTTATCCTAACAATAACCATGTAAACTATGGGGCATTATTATCTCCATTTTACAGTTAAGGAAACTGAAGCAGACAGTGATTAGGGGGTTTGTCCAGTGTCACAAAGCTTATAAAAATCTGAGGCTGGTTTTGAACTGAGATCTGTCTGATGGAAGGAACCTAGCTGCTTCATAGTAAACAGTAAATAAAGCAGGATCATGGATTTAGAACTAGAAAGCATCTTTGAGATAACCTAGAGCAATTTTCTCATTTTACAGGTGAGGAAACTAAGATTCAATAAATTCATGGTTATAAGAAGTGACAGTATTTTTTTTGTTTTGTTTTGTTTTGTTTTCTTCTTTCTCCCAATCTTAATTCAGGACTTTTTTAAAAAAAATTATATCCTGTCAGTCAACAAGCCTTTTATTAAATGCCTACCATGAGTCAGCTAATGTATAAGTCTTGGAAGATAGAAAAAAATCAGTCCTTGCCTTTGGAGGAGTTAAATTCTTTTTTTTTTTTGATTTATTTTTTATTTTATAATAACTTTTTATTGACAGAACCCATGCCAGGGTAATTTTTTACAGCATTATCCCTTGCACTCACTTCTGTTCTGATTTTTCCCCTCCCTCCCTCCACCCCATCCCCCACATGACAAGCAGTCCTATACATATTAAATATGTCACAGTATATCCTAGATACAATATATGTTTGCAGAACCGAACAGTTCTCTTGTTACACAGGGAGAATTGGATTCAGAAGGTATAAATAACCCGGGAAGAAAAACAAAAATACAAATAGTTTACATTCATTTCCCAGTGTTCTTTCTTTGGGTGTAGCTGCTTCTGTCTGGAGGAGTTAAATTCTGAGAGAAAGACAATGTGCTGAATTAAGACAACTCTGAGGTACTCTATACACCTCTCAGATTGGCTAGGGAAAAGATGATTAATGTTGGAGGGGATGTGGGAAAATTGGGACACTATTACATTGTTGATGGAGTTGTGAACCATTCTGGAGAACAATTTAGAACTATGCCCAAAGGATTCTCAAACTGTGCATACCCTTTAATCCAGCAGTGTTTCTACTGGGTTTATATCCCAAAGAGATCTTAAAGGAGAGAAAGGTGTTGAAGTCTAAATTTGGGGTACCTAAGTGAAATTAGAGTTTAGTTGAGGTCTAGTGGCAGGTTTGGGGTACAGGGAGTAAAGCAAAGCTCCCCTGCAACCCCCTTGGATTCGGCGCAAGGATACTGCAGTAAAGAGGATCTAGTAGTGGCAGGAGTCCCCAATAAAAGCATTTATTGGCCCAAGAGCTAGATTGATAAAAGAGGTTTATTATTGGGTTTGGAAGTAAGGGGATAGGTGAAGATAGAGATAAGGAGGGCACTGGACAAAGGGTCCAGTGGACAGAGGGTCCTCACATGGCTAGCATATTTGGAATCTCTGCAGAGAGGGTCCCAGCGTCTCCCTTTTATAATGGGAAATTTTGCTTGAGGGGCTTTTGGTGTAGTTCCAAAGTTGGCTCAGATCGGGTGGGGCTGGGATAGGCCAGATCTTCTATTGGAATTCGGAGGGACCAGGATTTGTGAGTTAAAGGGTAATTTACATTATTAACTAGGAGAGGGTGGGAATCTAAAAAGGAATCTTTCCCACATCAAAGGGACCCACATGTGCAAAAATGTCTGTGGCAACCCTTTCTGTAGTGGCAAGAAACTAGAAACTGAGTGGATGCCTGTCCGTTAAAGAATGGCTAAATAAGTTATGGTGTATGAATGTTATAGAATATTATTGTTCTATAAGAAACGATCAGCAGGATGATTTCAGAGAAGCCTGGAGAGACTTACATGAACTGATACTAAGTGAAATAAGCAGAACCAGGAAATCACTGTACGCAGCAATAGCAAGATTATATGATGATCACTTCTTTTTTTTTTCCAAGCAAGTTTGAGATTGCCCATGTTTTTTATGTTTTTGGGGTTTTTTTAAAAATGTTTTTTATTTACAAAATAATGCATAGGTAATTTTTCAACATTGGCCCTTGCAAAACTTTCAGTTCCAAATTTTTCCTTGCTTCTGATATTGGCAGTCAGAGAGTTGTGGGAATCCCCTTTTGGTCAACGCAGGTTCTTCGTGAAAGAATTCATGAACCTGAAGAGTTTTAGGTGGCAAAAAGGGAAGTTTATTGTTGGATAGAAACCCACTTTTGCTAGGAAGCCTGACTTCCTCAGAGGCAAGTCCTGTTAAGGAAATGGGGTTTAGTGCTGAGAAGAGAAGAGAATGTCTCCACAGCAGGCAGGGTCCTACTTTGGATTTTCTGCAAAGATGTGTTTGAAATTGCACTTTAAAAAGGAATCTTGAGGCTCAGGTTTCAGGTTGAAAAGAAAGCCAAAGTCCCCAGGCTTAGATACTTATCAGGCCCAGTTCCTGAAAAGGGTCTAGCATCCCCAAAAGATCAGTGGGATGATTTGCCTTAGAAAGGATCAGTTGAATGATGATACTTAACTAGCCTGGGGAGATATGCTTTCCAGGAGGGCCTGAGACTCGAATCTCCCTTCTTTGCAGATCAAAAGGGAACACAGTTTTAGATGTGAATTTTACAGATTAAAAGGGGACAGTTTCAGAATGATAATTTTTTAAAAATTACTTTTTGTTGACAGCAGAAAAAAGGGAATACAGTTTTTTACAGAGTTTACCTGATGATTCAGGACAGTTCCAGACTTCAAAGACTATATACTTCTTGGGAAGGAATGCACTAGTAGTGAGGGTAACTGGGAAAGTCTTCATGCAGAAAGTATTATGTAAATAAGTCTTTAAGAGAGCTAGGGACTCATAGTGCCACACAGAGAGAGAAAGTACCTTCAGATGTGAGTAGAGATGTCCTTAGAATTCTGCTGGTTCTCATGGACAGCTCTCTGTTCCCAGAAACTCTTCTAGTTCTTTCTTCAATAGGCTTCTAGTTATATAGTGACAATCTGACTGACTTATGATCTTAACACCATAACTATAGCAACTTTGGGGGAATGGCTGTGGATTTGGTTGTGATTTTTTTTCTTTAGAATGTACTTTCAGAATTAAACTTGGGTTTGTTATCTGTTACTATCTAGAACTGAGGTCCTAGTTATTTACTATTAGCCATAAAGTATGGTCATATTTCTTCCTCATTGTCAAAGGATAAAATGTCTTAGGTATTTCTCATTCTGCCTAGCTTTAGGCTTTAAGGAATTGACTAGGCTGCATAACATTAATAACTGAAATAATATATATAATCTTTAGTCCTGAACATCTGGAACAAGAATAGGCTAAATTCATTAAGGTCCACTTTTTGATAAATCACGTATCAATAAGAAAATATAGATCTTTGGTCTTGACAGGCTATTTATTCCTCTGCGGGAATATTATTCACTTGGATGTGTCCTACTAGATATGAAACTGTAGTGTAACACATGATAATGTGTAGCCTTCCTGAATGTTTGTCTGTTTTTAATAACGGATTTTTAAAATCCACATTATCTACCTCATTGATTCAATCTCTGTAGATCTGTTGGAGACAGGAAACAAAGAGCCAAGAAGAACGTGACTACCTGTGCGTAAACTCTGATACGGTTAGCTAAAACCTTATTGTGAACAAACAATACGTCCTAAATTCCTGAGACAAGATAATGTGTGTCCCAGGAAATTGGCCATATCCGCCCAGGAACTAGATAACGAGTATGCCCCATGATGTCAGCCACACCTGTGGTCTGACATTCTTCTCTTTACATTGCAACCCCCCACCCAGAAAACGCAGGCAGTCAAATCATATATAACTAAGATCCTTTTCTTTCAATAAATCGAGACTCTTCTCCACCGCAATGTAGTCTCCCTCCTCCTTCTCGCCCGTTTCTCTTACAGGTCTTTTTGTCTCCTCAACACCCCACAAATGACGAGGTCCTGCTGGTTAGGACATAGATCCTGAACCTGCATTTAAGGCCCAGTATGCATTAGGCCTAAGATGAGCCTAGGTTTTGAAGATCTTTAAATATCCAACATAGGCTTTTGATTGTACAGGTAATAGAGAACCACAAAAGAACTGAGGATAACAAGATCAGACTTGATCTTTAGGGAAATGAATTTGGGATATGTGGGAGAGATTGATACAGATAGGCCAAATAGGAAGTTATTGAAATACTCCAAATGAGAGACTACAAAAGATTTAACCTAAGATGGGAAGGGAGGGAAAAAGGCATTCAGAGCCTACTATGTCTTATTCCATGGATGCTTCTCAGTGTTTCTACTCTTGTGGTTGTTGTCCTTATTGTTGTTTTAAAGTCACTTTCACATCCATGTTCTTTGATGCCAGGAGAGAGGCAGGGCCAGTACTTTCATTTTCCTTTAATAGATGTTGAAAGTGAAGTCCTGAGTCCAAGGTAGTTCCTTATTTTTCTAGTCCTTGAACTTTGAATCTCCTTATTCATCCAAAGCATAAGGATCTCAAGGTTCTCAGCCCTGAAAAAAATAAAACACAACTGCTACAGGGGATCAGCTCAACTGAGGCATCTCCAGTCCCATATAACCACTGATCCTACAGTGATTTTGGAGAAGAGAAAGAGGGGAGATCCAACTGACCATAGAATGCTAGTGGGGAAAAAGGAGCCTATTATTATATCACAAAAGGCAAGAGCAGACTACCAAAGCAAATCTTTCACCTCTTTATTGATAGTTAAAACAGATGACATGGAACAGGACTATTGTAGTATTGGTGCCTTGGAGGTCACATGACAGGAAGAAGGGATTTGATAGAGAAGGGGATATTTTTAAAAAAAACATAATGGGAGTCAAAGGTAAATAAAAAACTTTTCATTTTAAAAGAAGTCACAAATTCATAACTCCATGCCAACTTTGCTTGTATCTTTCCATTACAATTGTCTTACTCTCCCTGCTTACTATAGCTATTCATATCCTATTTCTATCAATTAGATTGCAGACTCATTGAAGGCAGGTCTTCACCACTTCCATACTTGGGCTATTCTCTGTACACAGAATAATGTTTTTGGCCTTTTGAAGTCTTATCCCCTAAAACCCAGTTCAAGTAATACCATCTCTAGAAAGTCTTTCCTTGTCCCCTTAGTCAACACCACTTATTTTAAAGCTCTCCATCGTATTAAAAGTATCTGGATTTGTGTCTTGTACATCTCTTACATTGTGTATTCTTTGGGAACTGGGAACATGTCTTGGCAAACTTTCATATTTCTTCCACTTTGTGACACTCTGTTTTGGACACAAACGCATGGCATGGTGCTCTGTACTATTAATAACTATAAGTTAAATGAACCAATCCCCAAAGGCAGAATGCCCTTCCTTCACTGTCATTGTTTATTGAATAATCAATGAATCAGAGGATTTAAAAAACTTAATAAGACTTTGTAGTGAGACATTCAGATAAAGTGCCATGCTTCTTTGTGCACAGTAATCATGTTCCTGGCCCACCACCAATGAGAAGTGTGTTCTGAGTGGTTTTTCTCATGGCAGGTATTGGCTGCACTGGGCCATCTGCTTTCTTTTATCATATATCTCTCACAATTAGGGCAGTGATATGTTTGATGGATAGCCAGAGTTTAGGATGGTGGGGGTATAGCTACATCTGTGAGACTAGATCCCATTCTTGTCCCATTCAGTGACCCACCTACCAGTTCTCTGGCCTTAAATATTCCAGTTGCCATCTCAATGAAGAAAGGGAAAAGAAGCCCATCTCAAATAGAAGTGAATGGAGTGAACTGCATGCAGTGACAGATCCAACTCTGAAGTGCAGAATTAATTAAGCCAAGCAGGACTTCAGTGAGTTCTTGGGAAAAGTTGTGGCTGAAAATGTGGCCACAAATACAAATACAGTCTGAGTGGTCTGGTTGATCTGGAACCCCCTGGAGCCTGTCTTTGTATTCTTTCCGGGAGAAAAAACAGGAAGAGATGATTCAAGCTAACTACATTATCCTCTGTTATTTTTTTGTCTCCTCATTTCTCTCAGGAGAGGAATAGTGTCTTTGCCCTTGGAAATAGCAGCTCCCAAGGGGCCTGGAGAAACAATCTAGGAAAGGTCAACCCACTTAGTTCTCATCTTCTACTTTCTTAAGTTCCTCTTCTCCTTCAATGGAGCCAAGCTCCTCCAAAATCACTTTCTACCAATCCTAGCATCTTCTTCACCACAGATGGGTTTCTAACAATCACACTGGCCAATTTAGGATAGGAGTGAGGAGGATACAGCCACTCACCAGTCCTGATGAGAAAGCCAAAACCTTAATTTGGTGTGGTAGGAAGCCATGTGCCTCATTTCTTGAGAAATTTTTAACGAAAGGCTAAGTTCCCAGATCTCCTGAGACAAGAGCATGGACACTCTCAGACTTTGTTCCTAACACTGGTCCAATTTCTAGCAGGTTAAAGGAAAAAAAAAAGTCAAAGTTCCCTTTCTCCCAGGTCTGGTTTCTGGGAAGTCCATCCCAATTTTTTGCTTAGTTGTGCTAGGAACTAAAAAGACTTGGGGAGGTTGGAAGAAGAGGAATGTATGTTTATCTAGAAATTCTGTGACATTCATAGTGCTTGTATATGTCCATTTGACCCAGATCTCTTTAAGGCTATGGCTAAAACTGGACTATAACAACCATATCAGTCAATTGCCAATAGCAATAATGACCAATAGTTTTCCTAGGAATCAAAGAATCAAAGAATGTCAGAACTCAATGTTATGTCAAATGTTATAACTGGAAGGGACCTTAGAACATAATATTGAATGAAAGAGTTAGAAGGGAACTCAGAAATCATCTAATGCAACACCTTCATTTTAAAGAGGAGGACCCAGAAAGGGCAAGTGATTTGTCCAGTGATCCACTGAGTTAGTGACAAAACTAGAACTACAACATGGGTCTCCACACTCCCAGTCCTAGAGATGGAACTTGGAATGGAAGTGGGAATTAGGAAGATAAATAGAGCCCTTAGGGAATGTGCACGAAAGCAACATAATGGAATGCTGATATGACCCTAGAATTGGTCACAATGCTTGGGATGCTATTCCTCATGGTTGCTTTTGGTACTGGCTCTCAGTGGCAGTGTAGAAGTCCTCCAGCACACTCTGGAGATACTCAAATGTAGGCCGATCCTCAGGTTTATTCATCCAGCAGCGAGTCATGATGCTGTATAACTCTTCTGGGCAGTTTTCTGTGCGAGGCATCCGGTATCCACGATCCAGGGAACGGATCACTTCAGGGTTAGACATTCCTGAAAAACAGGGAAAGAATCAGATAGAAGCAGGGAAAGAATCAGATAGAAGCAGGGAAAATGGGAGCCAACTATATATTCTTACCATGAGTGAATTTGAGGGACACAAAACTGGGGTTTAGAGGGGCTATTCATGGCCCAGAAGTAACCCAATGCTTATTTTACCCTCAACTTTTCTCGGCATATGATTTACCTGCAAACTTAAAAGGATCTTCAAGAGTTATGATTTCCTTCTGTTCTCTATTTAACCTAAAGATGTTTACCCTGAAAAAGAAAAGGTTTTAGGGAATATCCTCACTGTTCTCAAACATCTGTTATGTAAAAGAAGGATTCAACTTGAACTACATAATCCCAGAAAGCAGAATTGGAACTCTAGTATGGAGGCTATAAAGAGACAAATTTCACCTCAATATAGGAAAAAACATGCTAAAAATTAAGGTGGTTTAAAAATATAATAGTCTGCCTTGTAGCTGTTGAGCTGCTTGCTACCAATGATGTTTAAGCAAAGGCTAGAAGATCACTTATCTGAACTAGTATAGAAAGGATTCATATTTATTGGACATGGGATTGGGCAAAATCTCTTTTTCAATTCTGGGGTTCAATTATTCTAGTGATCTGTTTATAGTATTTACCATAGCCAACCCACGCGCACACACGTATGTATATTTTATCTTTTCATGGTCACTTGGTATTCAAGAGAGTGGCAGCCTGACTCTACCTGGTCTTTATAGAGTCATCTATACTTTTAGCTCTCTCTTTTTCAACTGAATTGAATTTTTTTGACAGTAGGGTCTGGAAACTGATTTATAGTTATTAATATGATTTTTTTGGAGGCAATCAGGGTTAAGTGACTTCACGTCACACAATCCTGAGATCACATTTGAATTCAGGTCCTCTTGACTCCAGGGCCAATGCTCTATTCATTGCACTAGCTGCCCTAACAAGAGTCTTAAGTATTAAGCCAGAAAAGCAGTTCAGTATAAAAAAAAAAATAGTTATAATAACATACGGTTTTAATATAACCTTCTATGATTAACAAATAGTTTACATATATATCATCTCATTTGATCTTCATAGTACCTCTATGAAATTCATTGTATTAGGGGAAAATGTAAAAATGGCAATGAAGACCAATCAATTAGAATGTGAAAGGACATAAATAGCATTTATTAAGCATTTATTATATGCCAGGTGCCGTAAAAAAAAGTGCTTACACTTTACAAATATCTCATTTGATCCTCACAACAACCCTGGGAGGCAGATACAACTTATTTTACAGCTGAGGAAATGGAGGCAAATACTGGTTAAACGAGTTGCCTAGAATCACAAAGCTAGTATATGTCTGAATCTAAATTTGAACTCAGATCTTCTATACTTCAGAGTACACTCTCTACTGTGCCTGCTTCTAATGTGGTAGAGTCAGGACAGAAAAACAGATCTTCTGACTCTTAACTCTGAGGTTCTTTCTACTACAATAAAGATGACCAGGACATTCCTGTCTGCAGAGAGCTTATCCTTCCCAGAAGGAAAATCTACTTGGAAAAACTAATCAATAATAGAAGGTTGCTTGGCAACAGCACATTGAAACAAAGAAAGTTGAAAGGTCTGGAGTTCTTGGTATCCAGATACTTTATTCCAGCAGAGGAATAAGGTCACAGAGAGGGAAAAGTATTATGGTTTGGGATCCAGAAGGCTTGGATTCCAGTTCTGGCCCCTTCAATACTAGATTGTATTGTAACATTGTAACAGAATGTGTAACAATTCTGATTGTTATTTTCTTTTTCTGAGTTTCAATTTCCCACCTGGGAGGGCTGCTATAAAGATCAAATGAGATAACATATGTAAAATGTTTGGTAATTATAGAATATTCTCTAAAAATCATCTATTATCATAGAGTATTATCAATAAATTGCTATGTTTAAAAAATTAACCATGGCACTTGCTTTTTTTTCATTGTGACCTGGTCTCATTTTCTTCCTTTTTGGAAGAAGAATATTGGACCCAAATAACTGGAGAAATAATTGCTCATGGGTAGGCTAAGCTAATATTTTTAAAAAGATAACAGTATCTGAATTAGTTCACTTATTTGAGAATCAATTACCAAATGATTTCTTTGTAGAACTAGGGGGAAAATCATTTAGAGAAACAAATGATCAAGAATTTCGAGGGAAATAATTATTTAAAACCTCTTGGAAAACTGGCAGAAATTTTATATAGTCTAATCCTCACACTATATATCAAGCTAAGTTTCAACTGGATATGTGACTTAGATATAAAAAATCACATCATAAACATATTCAAGAAGCAAAAAAGGAAATTATCTTTTTATAACTACTGATAGGGGAAATTTGTGACCAAAGAAGGTATAAAGAGGGTCACAGAGATTATTAAATAGATAATTTTAATTACATACAATTAAAAGGCTTTTATATAAACAAATATAGGTTTATCAATAAAATTAGAAGGGAAACAGTTGATTAGGGGAAAAAACCTCTGTAGTGTTTCCCTAATATCTCATTTTCAAACTATATAATAAATGAGTTCAAATTGATAAAAATAAGAACCATTTCTTAATAAGTTGTCAAAGGATGTTTAACAGGTTGTTTTACAAAGAAATAAATCCAAGCTATCAATAACCATATAGGAAACATACCAGAGAAATACAATTTAAAGGGTTTTTTTTTACATTCAATCTCTCAAATTGATAAAAGATGAACCCTTCCCCAAAGAATATAACACATGTTGCAGGGGTTTTGGTAATACAAGTATATTAATACACTTTTGATGAGTCTGTAAATTGGTAGAGCCACTTTGAAAAGCACAAAGGAACTGTGCCCCAAAAGGCACTAAACTGCCTACCCTTTGACCACTACTATACCTATATCCCACTACTAATATCACTACTAATCCTATACCCCAAAGAGATCAAAGAGGGAAAAGACACATATATTCCAAAATATTTGTAGCAGATCTTTTTTGTATTGACAACTATAAACTAAGGGGGGAGTACAACAATTGGAGAAAGTCTGAGCAAATTATGGATGTAAATTTAATGGAATATTATAATGCAAAAAGAAATAATAGATAGAATGGCTTTAGAGAAACCTGTGATTACATGTTAATATATTTAGAATGAAGTAGGAAGAATTATGAAGACAATTTATATAATAACTTTCTGATGTCACAACTTTGAAAGCTGTAAGAAATCTTAAGTAATAAACAATCACAATCCCAGAGGACCAATGAAATTTGCTGCAGACCTCTTGACAGAGAAGTAATAAAGAAATAAATAAATGATTAAGAATGAATTGTCTATTTTTAGACACAATGTATTTTAGACACAACTATACATATTTGTTACAAGGCTCTTCTTTTTCTTTTTCTTTTTTCCCCCAATTTGAAGGGAGAATGAATAGGAACAGAGTTCTTTTTTCCCCCAGTTTGGAGGGAGAATGAATAGAAACAGTTTTTTGTCCACAAACAAAAAGAGATCAAAGGAATAATAGATTTTACAAATAGAACAGCTTTGAAAGTTACATGTTAAGTTTGTTATATTCTTTTTTTGTTTTTGCTGAGGTAATTGGGGTTAAGTGACTTGCCCAGGGTCACATAGCTAGGAAGTGTTAAATGTCTGAAACCAGATTTGAACTTAGGTCCTCCTGACTTCAGGGCTGGTGCTCTATCCACTGTGGCACCTAGCTGCCACCAGTTTATTGTATTCTTAAAATGAAAAGTGAGCTCTGTGTATTAGAGGTTCCTATTCTACAACATATAAGGAAATTCTCAAAATTAAGATAAATAAAATGAGAAGGATGAACTAGACAATAATCTCTAAAGTTTCTTTTAGTTCTAGTGCCAATGTAATAATGATTCACAACTTTGTAATATACACCATTTTCTTTATAACAATCTTACTGAATTGACCAGAAATTAATGGTGATCATTAATTACCCTCTTCTCTGGTCAATGTTAGGGACACAATAGTAAATTCTTACTGAGAGCTTTACTTTTCCATTATTATCATCAAAAGCAGCCCTCTATACTACTAACTTCATAGGGCTATTAAAAAAATTATTAAAAAGTTTGAATGTAAGGCACTTTACAATTGTAAAGCATTATAAAACTTTAATCAGTTTTGCATACAGACTAGATTTGTTCTCCATATTTAATTTACCTAAAACGTGAGGGCAGCCCTATAACAGGTATTATTTTCAAAGAGACTGTATATTAAGGATATGCCTTATATTTGGGATAATACAATATTATTGTACCTCTGGCAACTGATTTTCTTTTTTTTTTATTATAACTTTTTATTGACAGTACATATATATGGGTAATTTTTTTACAACATTATCCCTTGCACTCACTTCTGTTCTGATGGCAACTGATTTTCTTAAAGCAGTACATACACATATTACTTTGTATTCAACGATTTTTAATGGTTCTTTTGTCTCGTAACATTGAGTCCAAGATCCTCTGACATACTTTTTTTTTTTTTTTAATGCTGAGGCTTGCTCTCTATGACATACTTTTAAGGTCCTTTTAATTCTAGTTTCATAGTATTCACCTTCTCTTCACTTTTTCCTCATTCCATAATAAATTTTTCTTTGCTTTTAAAGGTATCATCTTTCTTACCTGGATAGGGAATCCGGCCATAAGTGACAATCTCCATCAGGAGGATGCCAAAGGACCACACATCTGATTTGATGGTAAAGGAGCCGAAGTTGATGGCTTCTGGAGCTGTCCACTTGATGGGAAACTTGGCTCCTGGTAGAGATAGAGTTGAATCAAAAAAAGTTAAATGCAGGGATAGGGTGAGGATTATGGTGTGAATAGGATCCTCAAATGATTCCCTGGCCCAGCAGTTATGGTATAACCCTGAAGATCTCGTGTCTATCGTACTCTCATGCACTTAAACACTTTCAGGTGGAGGTCTTAGAAAGCAATTAGGAACAAAATCTAACTGCAACTGTTGTTTTTCTTGAACACATCAAGAATCTGATTTTTTGGATAATATAAAGTTGCTCCCTACACTGAGTCTGATTTCAATACTTTTACTTAGTAATAGTTAGCTTTAGGAGATATTATCAGAATCAATTAATAATGTAGGTACGTATATGTATATGTATTACACACGTATTTGTACTTTGTGTAAGACATGTACTTTGTACAAAGAAAAGCATATATTTGCATAGATCAATACTTCAACGTTCTGAGGAAGAATTTTGAAAATTTGAAAATATTATAAAAATATGAATTAGTATTATTTTTGCACTAGACTTGTGATTTCATTGATATAGAGAATTCTCAACGAAGAGACTCTTTCAGCCAATAAATACTGGTTTCTGCTTTGTGGTTAATTGTCCCACAGGAGGAGTTTTAACCCTTTTTTAAGTATCATGGTCCCCTCTAGCATCTAGTAAAACCTATGGATCTCCTCTCAGAAGAATGTTTTTAAATGTATAAAATATAATAGGATTACAAGCTCACTCACCTCTCTGTCCCTAGCTGTTCCGCAACACTGAGGCCTGAGAAAAAGGAGCTGTTGGACTGGGCACAAAGAAGATTATGGCAGGAGAACTAAGGGTGGTTCAGGGAGTGGGAAGAGGCCGGGCAGTACCTACCTTCACGGGCATTGTACAGGTTGTCCTCAATGAGCCGTGCTAAGCCGAAGTCAGCAATCTTACACACCAGAGCCGAGGACACGAGGATGTTGGCTGCTCGGAGATCGCGGTGGATGTAGTTCTTCAGCTCAATGAAGGCCATTCCTTCAGCAATCTACAATGCCCCAAATAGACAATCATCCTCCAACTTAAGCCATAATCCAACCAGCAGAAGAGGAATTAACCAAAAGTTTACCCATCATCTTCCTCTTCTCTCAGAACCCTTCTGGGCCGGAGTCCAGGGAGATCACCTGGGCTTGGAGCAGCTATTGAACTTCTAGACTGTTAATTTTGAGAAATGCCTCAAAAACACAGCTAATTCAACCCACATTTAAACAGGATTTTTTCTTCTATTACATCTTGAACAAATAATCATTCAGCCATGAGGTGACTATGTCAATTTCTGAACAACTTCAGTTTCTTTCCTACACTGAACTGAAATTTGCCTCCTTATAACTCCGAGCTATTTGCCTTAGAGCTGCAGATAGCAAAACAGGCTGCTTGGAGGGTCGTAGGTTCCCCATCCCCGAAGGTCTTCTAGTGAGGCTGGTTGAGCACTTTTCAGGAATGTTGTAAAAGGCTTGATCCCTGCTCATTATCTTCTCCTCCCACTCCCAAACTTTTCCAGGTTTGAATATTCACCTCACCACATCCTTGAAATTACTCAATATTGGCTGTTCATTTTTTATATTTACCAGGATACAGGTTTCTCTCAATGGAATATAAGTTCCTTGAAGGTATAGGTTTTTTCCCCTTTTCCCCATAACCTAAATCCTGCCTGAATTGTAAGAGCATTTAAATGTTTGCTGAATTGAATTGAATGGACCTAGGAAATCACATAACATAAACATATTCCCTCTTTATATAGATATATAAAATAGGTATACAAACGAAATATTTACTGATAAAGAATCATAATTTTGTGACTCTCACATTCAATTAAGAAACCCCACATAAAGTTGTGAACCACAGTTTAAGGAGCTGGGCTTTAAAACAGAGAGTATTAAACCTGGAAGACCTCAGGGAATTGGAGATTCATATCTAAACCTTGACTCCAAAATATAACGTTCTTTCTATTGCATGAAACTGCCTTGGGATGCAAACACAAAAAGAAACTTGAATAGAACTTGGACCATAGAGTGTTAGAGCTGGAAGAGCACTTAGAATTCTTTCTAATCCAACATATTCATTTCACAGAGGAGGAAAAAGGTCTAGAGAAGGGTCATAATGTACCTGAGGTTGGAGACTAAGAAGCAGAGCTTGACTTTCAAACTCATGTCTTTTAAGCCTAAAATTCAGTAAGTTTCAAATATCTTATGCTGTCTCATTCAGGAGGAACCCAGGTAACCATCAGATAACTGGGAATGTTTTCCTACTCCACTCTAAGGGAATGGAAGCAAAAGTCAAGGAAATCAGCTCATACCAGGGGTTAAGTATAAAAATCAATCCCTGGGCCACAGGCTAGGTACCCATGTAGACTAGAGAGCTATGTGGCACAATGGCTACAGCACTGGACTCATGTCACAAAGATGTGAGTGTGAATCTTGAATCAGACATTTTTCTGTGTGATCCTAGGAAAATCACTCCATTTCTCTCACTTAAGTCTCTTTATCTTTGAAACGAAGATAATATATACTGGTGATACCATAAGGAAATTAGAGGAGCAAGGAGGAAATTGACAGGAAGATCTTGAATAAGGAAAGAGTTCATGATTAAACAGGAGACACAGAGGGATCACATAAAGTAGACAATTTTGATTATTTAAAATTAAGTTATTGCAGCTAAAATTAGAAAAGAAACAGGTAAATGGGGGGGAAAATTTTTGCAACAAGTTTCTCTGATAAAAGTCTCATTTCAGATATATAGGAAATTGATTCAAATTGCATTCCCCAGTTGATAAATGGTCAAATGATATGAACAGCCATTTTCAGAGGAAGCAATCCAAGTTATTAATATAAAAATATGCTCCAAATCACTATTTTGGGAAGTGCAAATTAATATAATTATGAGATTTTCCCTCATACCTTTCAGAGTGGTAAAGTTGACAAAAAAAGAAAATGACACATTCTGGAGGGGCTATGTGAAAACAGGTACATTAATGTACCCTTGAAGGAGCTATGAACTGCTCCAATTTGCAAAACAATTTTAAGAAATATATCCAAAACTTATTAAGTTGTATATACCTTTGACCCAGTAATACCATTATTTGGCCCATATCCCAAAGAAATCAAAGAAAAAGGATAAGGAATTATGTATACAGAAATATTTATAGCAACTATTCTAGGGTAACAAATAATTGTCATCTGAGTAGGTGCCCCAAAACTGGGGGAATGGCTGAACGAGTTATGCCATATGAATGTGATTTAGTACTATTACATTGAAAAAAATGAACAAGGTGATGATTTCTGACAACTCCAGGGAGACTTGTATGAATTCATATGGAGTAAAGTGATCAGAATCAGGACAACAGTTTATACAATAAAAACAATAATATAAAAACAGACTACTTTGAAAGTCTTAATAATTCTGACCAACCATCATTTCAGAGGACTTAAAATTAAAGTTTATTTAGTTCTATATAGTTAGAGGATGATAATTGAGATACTTAAAAAAAATAACTAATATAGGAATTTGTTTTGCTTGACTTTCTGTGTGTTTTGTCACAGGGATTTTGTTTTTCTTGATTTCTCACTGTGATTGAGATGGAGTAGTTGAAAAGGACAGGAGGGAAAGAAGGTAGATCTTCATAAAAATAAAATTTAGTTTTAAAATAATAATACCTATCTCACAGGGTTATTGTGGATCTAAGGGGATAAAACATGTAAAGCCCTTAATAAATTTTATAAATACTATAAATGTTAGCTAGTATTCTTATTAGGATTGGAACTGTGATTTTATTAATATAAGAAACTCTTGGGTGAGAAAATTCCATTTACTAATGCAGGATGTTTTCAGAAAATCCCAGGGAGATATGTATGAATTTATGCAGAACTCCATTTACTATTGCAACTTGAGTTTGAGAGAGTCAAATGATTTGTCCAAGGGGTACATAGCCAATATATATTAAAGATGACACTTGAACCTCTCTTCCTGGCTCTGAAACAATTTTAAAGCTCATTAGATCAATTATTATTGAATGAAGATTTCTGGCCTTATCTGAGGAATTCAATTAACTGGAACACCTCTCTCAAGAAATCTTCATAATCTGAGTTTTACTCTATTTAGTGTAGAGAGAATAGAGAAAGCATTCTAGGTGTCCCGGAACTGGAAAACCTACAACCAAGATGGTGGTGTCCTAGGTAGGTTACACCAGCAGATGGCAGCAAATGAACACTATTGTCGCAAAGCCAATCGATCTGATTCCTGGCTTTGGATTTGCTGAGAATCTTTTAGGACCAAAGGACTTGGAAATGGAAGCAGCTTTACAGCCCATCTGTTTCAGGCATAAAGAAACTGAGCCTCAAAGAGCTAAGATTACAGAGTTAGTATATGGCCAGATTTGGGTTTTAAACGCAAATTTTGGAACTCCAAAAACAAGTGTTCTTACCTTAAGCATCATATTCTTAACCTAGGGCTTACTAAGCTCTTAAAGGGAATATGGAAAGATTTTAGGGGGCCCTTTGGATGGGAGGAAATTATATCTTTGTTTTCAGCAACTACTAGGTGAAATTTATCATTTCTTTTTTTAATTAAAAAAAATTATGGTATTTTATTTTTCCAAATACATGCAAAGATAACATCCAACATTCACCTTTGCAAAACCTTGTGTTCCAAATTTTTCTCCCTCTCCCTTCCTCCTCCCCAAGACAGCAAGCAATCCAACATAGGTTCAGCATTTGCCTTTCTTCTAAATATGTTTCCATATTTGTCATACTTCACAAAAATCAGATCAAAAGGGGAAAAAAACACAAGGAAAAAAAAAGGCAAAGCAAACAAGCAATAACAACAAAAGATGAAAATGTTATGCTTTGATCCACATTCAGTCTCTATGATTCTTTCTCTGGAAAAAGAGCTTCTCTGGAAACAGATGACACTTTCTGTCCCAAATCTATTCTATTGGAATTAATATTTCTTTTAATTATTTAAAACCATTATTCTGAAAGGGGGGTCCATAGGCTTTACTAGATTGCCAAAAGGTCCATGACACAAAAAAGGTTCAGAACCCCATTTTTGCACTGAATGCTGACTTTGTACTCAGAGATTTGAGATTGGGCTTTGGCTGTTTCACTTACTACCTATGTAATTAGGGAAAGTCATTTATTTAACCTATCTGGGATTCAGTTTTCTCATCTGTAAAATAAAGATGACGATTCCAGTTTCTTAAACTGTGCTTTGCAACTTCATATGGAGTTCTATAAATTGTGATTTATTATCAGGAAATGTTTGATTTGCATACCTATTTTTACGAAACTATATACCCAGAGTCATGTAAAAACTTCTCTGGCAAAAAGGAATTTAAGAACCCCTGAACTAGAGACTTCTATGGTTTCTTCCTACTTCAAATCTATGATTCTGTATTCCATACCTTTTATAAGCTACTGGTTGCTGTTGGCCTCTAGAGGCTCAATTCAATTTAATAAAGATGTATTAATTTATTAAGGGTTCATTTGTTAGGGTCTGAATTCTCAGGAGAGTCTGAATCCTCAGGATGTTCTAAAGTAAGCTATTATCATCAACATCACTGATGAACATTCATTCACCAGGGTCTGGGATTGACTTTAAATCAGATGGTATCCATGGAGGAGGAAGGGCTCTCAGCTAAGAAAGAAGCAGGCGACCTGAGTTCTGGGCCTGCCTCAAATTTGGTGTGTGATGTTAGATAAATCTCTTTATCTCTCAAGGACTCATCTTCTTCCTCTGCCAACTGAGGTGGTTGACCTGTACACCTATCAATTTTTTCATTTTCCTAATAGAGTGAATTAGTGATAGAGCCAGAACTGGACTGGAGGTGATTCCAGTGGTTGTTATTATTGGGTTTCCTCTCCAAACATTTTATATCATAAGGACATTCCTCCTCTGACAGTATTTTGAAGTTAGAACAAAGCAGTTTATTGTCTTTCTGGAGCAAGACTGGAAATTTCAGAGCCTCATTTCCATACTCCTCTCCTGAGAGTCCCCTGGAAAGCAGGTCCATTTATTGTGCATAGTTCACCAACCTTAAGTTTGCATAGTCAAAACTGCTTTTTCCTCCCTTCATTGTTCTTAGGTGTACTCAGAGATCCAGCCCTTCCCTGTACTCATTATGGAATTTCTAGGATAGAAAATCTTTCATTTTCGGGGGTGCTTCCCATTTATACCCCTCCTCCTTTCAAGGCCTTCTTTGATGCCCTTAGTAGAAGTGCCTTTTTTCCTTTAAATTCTCATGCCATTTCTTTTTGGACTTCATGCAGGGTTCATATTACATCCTACCTTGTATTTATATTCCTATTTCATCTTCTTACTAGAAGATAAGTTCTTGAAAAGGATAGTATGTTACTAGTGTTCATATCCTCACAAAGCCTCGTACGTAGTAGGTGCCCAATTAATATACACGAATGAATGATGCTCTGGAGTCCAAATGCAATCCACTACACTTTATAGAATTTAAGCTCCCTGAAAACAGGAATTGTTTAATTCTTTGTATTTATATCCCTGGGACAGGTGGATGGTACAGTGAATAGAGTGCTAGACCTTGAATAAGGAAGATCTTGAGTTAAAAATATGGCTTCAGACACTAGATTGTGACTCTTGGCAAGTCACTTAACCCAATTTGCCTCAATTTTCTTATCGGTAAAATGAGGTGGAGAAGGAAACGGCAAACCACTCCAGTATTTTTGCCAAGAAAACCTCAAATGGGGTCAAGAAGAGTAAGAAACAACTAAATAACATCACATATCCCTAGAACATAGGGATAGTGTATGGCAAATTCCGGGTGCTTAATCAATAATTGGTTATTGATTGATCTTTACTTAGCTCATAGTTATTTGAGTACCTGTCACTACTAGGGGAACCCTTCTCCCATACTGTCCTCTCTCCTGGTACCCTTTCCTATCCCTACCCTAACTATCTAGTTTGTCTGTATTCTCTACACTCCCCTGGCATTATTATCTGACCTATTTATGAACCCTGGGCCTTTCTCTCCACTTTATCATTGCACCTTTAGGACTTCAACTGAACTTTCTTTGCTACATTATCTCTCCCAATTACAGTGTAACCTTCCTGAAATTGGAAACTGTCTCACTATTTGTTATTCCCAATACTTAGCACAGTTCTTGATACACAGTAATTGCTGAGGATGCTTTTTTATTTATTCAAGTTATCTCCCCTACATTTGTAAAGGTGATGAGGCTAGGAACTGTATCTTATTTATCTTTATGTGTTCTCCATGGTCCAGCACATAGCCGGCACTATTAAGTTTGTTTAAATGAATTCAGAAAAGCAGAAAACAGGAGGAAGAAACTTCAGGCAGAAGAAACAGTGTGAGACTAGACACAGAAGTTATAAGGCATAAGAGTGTAAAAGGCAGAATGGAGAAGTGAAGAATCCAGTCTTCCTGGAAGAGAGGATTTACATAGGGGGATGAGTGGGAAATAAAGCTGAATACATTCTGGGATATACAGTGGAGAGGTCTTGAAACCACAGATAAATACACTGTATGAGGATCAGATGAAATGGTATATGTAAAGCACTTTGCAAACCTTAAAATACTACATAAATGTCAAATTATTATTATTATTATTATCCTATAGACAATGGGGAGCCATTGAAAGTTTTTGAGAAGGGAAGATTCAGTGAAAGAATTGCTTTGGGAAGATTAAGATTTTTTTTTTGGTCAAGATTATTGGTACAGTATGAAATTAAGAACTAAAAGTTAACTTAAAATATATGCAATGTAATGTCAGAGCTGAGAGAAACCTCAGATATCACCTAGCTCAATCTCCTTATCTCCAGAGAAAATATTGAAACCCAGACACATGAAGTGTCTTACTTCATGTCATACTTAGTATCACAAGAGCCAAAATTGACTTTGAGTCAAGACTGTCTCCCTGAAGTAGAAGGGGCGCTTCTCTAAAGAACAAGAATTAATAATAGACACAGGTTCCCAATCCCAAGTACTTCTCCCACTGAATTTCCATTGTATGGAGACTCCCAAAGGACAATAGCAAAGGGGTAGTTGGGATAGAAAATGGGTCTTCCCCATGACACCACTGAAAATGAGAGGGAGGAAGTTAAAGAATTTCCCAAGAAGGGTACCCTCTCACCTGGGCTGAGAAATCGATGAGTTTTGGCAGGGGTTGTTTTCGGCCTTCATCAGTTTTCAGAAAGTCCAGCAGGCTTCCTAATTGGGGGGAAGGGATGGGAAAGAACTGAGCTAGGGTTCAAGGACTAGCCAGACTCACTAATCAACCCTGGCTCCCCAGCCCTACTGTGTAGCTCTTCCTAGGCTATATCAGAGCTGGACTTCGCCTCCAGGTCTCCTGAATCCAAGGCAATGCTCTATGCACCATACCTCAGTCATTTCTTTCTAACTAGATTATCAGCTTCTCTTGTTGGGAGTCTCTGCAGTTCCCGGCACTGGGCAAGGTATAAAGCCTTTCCTACAGCACAGTGAATTGGGGAGATGATCTCAGATACTCGCCCTCTCCCCTTCTCACCAAGAACAAAGATAATTTTTTGGGGGAGGAAGAGCAAGGGTATTTTTATTCCCCAAAGTAGTTTGATCATAGAAACATAGAGTCTCAAGAGTTGGAAGGGCATAAACATAGTGTTCAGAGTTAAGGAATTTCATAAAAGAGGGACCTAAGTACTATGTCAGAGAGGAGGGAAGAAATGACTATTTCTATTTTTCTGTGACTAGGATGGGATCAGGAAGTGAAATTGTCTGGGGTGAAAATAATGAAGGCTTCCTAGAGAAGACATTTGATCTGGGTCCTGGTGGCCACATCTACCTTTTGCCATGAACTCAGTGATAATGTAGATGGGCTCTTCCTTGGTGACCACAGCATGCAGTTTCACCAGCTTGTCATGTTGCAGAGACTTCATCAGATTGGCCTCAGCCAAGAAGGCTTCCACGGACATGCTCCCCGGTTTCATGGTCTTCACAGCCACCTTAGTGTGCTTGTTGTAAGTAGCTGAAAGGTGACAGCAAGGGGTGTAAGAGGGGTGCCAGAATGGGGATCCTAATGGGAACTCCCACCAAGAACCTTTCCCAATTGATCACAGCCAAGGAGAGAATCACCAATTCTGGACTTCGTTACTCAGAATGTTAGGGACACAACTTTAAAGACAAATTAACTTTTGGCCAAGCTAGAGAATTTGGTTTCTTATCAGAGAAATTACTTTTTAAAAGTCATTATTCAAATCCTCCCTTTGTTCTTCCACTCCTAGGTCCTTCCCTAAATCTCCCATCCAGTCCAGCCCAGGAGTCTTACCCATCCAGACTTCTCCAAATTGCCCAGCTCCCAGTTTCTTCTCCAACCTCAGGGATTCCCTGGGGATCTCCCAGGCATCCTTCTCCCAAGGTTTCTGGGGCTTGGGGACCACACAGGGCATTGTTAGCTTCTGGCATAAGCCATCACTTCCTTCTGCAACAGAACCCAGGTATCAGTTCTAGGTGACAGCCATCAGCTGGACAGGGAATATCACTAAGGGTACCCAGTTCTTTTTAGGTCAGGGAGCCCCAACCAAGAAAGCCCAATCCATTAGTCGATTTTAAATTTTAACTCAAATGACTTCTAAACCATTTGTTGCTGCTGTACCCACCCTACCTCAGAGACATAATAGACATTCACAGTTAGAAAGGACCTGAGAGATCATTTCCCCACTTCCTTATGACTAGTTCAGAGTTACACAGTTAATTCTGAACTAAGTAGAACCAAAATTTCCAACTCCAAGTCCAATGCTTTTATCTCTACAGCTTCAGCCCCTTCAGATGTCTGGGATTCCTTGAGGAGGACCTTGCTCTTGGCCCTGGGATGGGCTGCATACTCACTCTTGTAATGAGCCACTAGATCCTGCAAAGTGCTGAAAGTGTTCCTTGGGGAGATATAGAAACCGCCATTGTCCAAAGTCCGGATCTTATAATGTTTCACTGCATCCTGGTGCTGGGGATCATAGTCTCGTATCGATAAGGAATAGCTGCCTAAGTGGGCAGGAAAGGAAAGATCTCTTGTCATGGGATTTAAGAACCTCATCATCCTTCTTTAACCCCTTCTTCCTTCTTTAAACTTCTTTGTGGGCAAGGGCTCCTAGTACCACTCCCATCAATTCCTCAGATTTTCCTTAGGGCACATATCCTTGGAGAACTGCTTTAGCTAGTGGGTTACAGCTGAATGAAGGAACTGATAATGCCAATTTAATAATTTCCCAGTTTGTCATAAATAAGATTGTTAATTTAAGCTTCCCAGTGTCCTTTTACCCCACAACTTGCCATCCAGGCAGGCTCTTTTGGGAGCAGTGGCTTAGAAGTGCCTTGGTACAATCCAAATAAATTGAAGAAGACAGAATCTTATACCTCAAATCATTATTTGCTCACAAATTATGTGATGCTTAGAAACAATAACTCTTCAAATACTTTACTAACATATAATTCTTGAAAATCATGATGGCCACGCTGGTCAAGACAAGTTAAATCAATGGTACCATGGACTCCCATTTTCTTAACTCTTTCACAATCATTTTCTACTCTCATCTGAAACACACACCATGATCCCTGACTCTTCCCCAATGCTCTCTCACTCTATTCTCTGGCTGGCTTCTAGTTCCCATCCTTATCCCTGACTATGCAACTTCTACCCTTCTCTAGATAGTTCCCCTCAAAACTCAGCCACTCTTAGGGCAGGGGGTAATTTTGGTGCAACAGGCAGCAACAGAAACCTTTCCTTCTTAACTCTAACATCAGTCAACTAGATGAAAAACAAATTGGATGTTGACTGTGGAATGTTACATATGGTATCGGACAAGGTTACAGTCTCAGTGATTTTTGATTCACTGTTTTTGTTACACAGAAGGGTTGTGTGGAGACCATGTGGTCAAATTGAGTCTTGTTTTTAAATCTTTTACATTCAGCCTATGAACCTGCTAAGTGAAGACTGTTCCTCTCCTGCCTTCTACTACAGCATCATCTCCAACCTGTCATTTGTCCAGCCATAATCTTATAATCACATATACCTCTATACAAATACATAATATCTACAAATAAAACAACATAAATAAATATCTACAAATAAAAGAAATAAAGTCTATCCAAATAAAGCCATTCTGATTTCTATAGCACTTTTATGTTCATGAACTACTTTTCTCATAACAGTTTTGTGAGGTAAGAAACAAACATTATTATTCTCATTTTGCAGATTAAAAAATAGTCCTAGAGATGGGACTTTCCCAGAATCATATGGTTGATTAAGTGGGATATCTAAAATTTGAATCCTGATTTTTCTGGGTCCAATTTCACTTCATCATACAGTATGCACACATAAACAAAAGCACATATATGCATGTATATGAAAGCATAGATACACAGAACATTCCAGACACATTCATATGCTCACTCATGCAGCCATTCTTTTTTTATTTTTTAATCTCTACCATGGTTAACACTCTTCCAACCTGATCAAATACATTGAGGAAACTGGGCATCCTAGGTCATAACAACTTGATTGGTTCATAGGGGTATAGACATAGAGATCAATTAATCCAACCCCCTGTTTTATAGATGAAGAAACTAAGACTCAGAGTAGGATAATAGCTTGCTTAAAGCCATTCCAGCAGCAGTTAGACAGAAACTCAAGTCCTAACTTTAATCCAGAGCTTTTTCTGTTTTATCATTTAGTTCAAACCTCACAGTGTTGCATAACAAATGAATTCAATTCATCACTATTTACAGAAGGCTCCTCCTTTTTTTCTTTCTTTCCTTCTTTCCTTCCTTTCTTCCTTCCTTCCTTCCTTCCTTCCTTCCTTCCTTCCTTCCTTCCTTCCTTCCTTCCTTCCTTCCTTCCTTCCTTCCTTCCTTCCTCTCTCTCTTTTTTTTTTTTAATAAAGCATTTAGGATTAAGTTTCTTGCCCAGGGTCAAATAGCTACAAAGTATTTAGTCATATACGAACTCAGTTCCTCCTAACTCCAGGGCAGGTGCTCTATCCACTGCTCTATCAAGTTGCTGCCTGCCTTTATTTTCAACCACATCTTTTACATTTTCTCCTCATCCCCCTCTCTCACCTCAGAGGACTTTTCTTAAAATTTTACTAGGAAAATGAAGGCTATCAAATGTAAGCCCCCTCACCATCTCTATTTCACACTTCCCAACTTCTCTACACTTTTACCTACCTTCTTTTCCTTCATAATCTCTGAGGAGGGGCTGCTAGGTGGCTCCTTGCATAGAGCACTGGGCCTGGAGTTATCTTCCTAAATTCAAATCTAGCCTCAGGCACTTACTATCTGTGTGATCTTGGGTAGGGCACTTAGCCCTATTTGCTTTTATTTTCTTATCTGTAAAATGAGCCAAATGGAGTTATAACTCAACAAGAAAATCTTTGAGGAAAAAGTAGTTCTTCTTGTCACTCAACTCAGCCTCTCTATTTTCTACCCTTGATCCCCTCTCTTCTCATCTCTTCTAGAAACATGCTCCATTGCTAAGTCCCTTCCCCTCTCTTACCTTTAATCTGTCACTTTCTCCAGGCTCGTTTTCTGCTGCTATGGATGTTCTTTGTGTTCTGCACTTAGAAAGCCTTTCCTTGACTCTGTCACCCCTTAAGTTAGTATCCTTAAGATCTCCTCTGTTTCACTACCAAAGTTCTGGCCATCTCTCTAGCTATCTTTACTTCTTTACCACCTACACACTCTTCCCTCTTTTAGAAAGTCTCTTCAGTTCCTACTTCTTTGCTGAAACAAATCTCTCCCAGATTACTAATGATTTTTTTCCTTCTAAATCCCAATGCCTTTTCTCAGTCCTTGGTCTCCTTGACTTCTCTGAAGCTTTTTGGCACTATTGAACACCATTTTCTCCCAGATATTATTTCAGTCCATAGTTTAAATGATTTTTGAAATTTCTTGGTTTTCCTCATAGCTGTCTGATTGCTCCTTTTCCCTCTCCTTTCCTGGTTTAGCAATCTTCTCTTAATCCCTAAATATGATTGTTTTTATAAGGCTCTGTCTTGGGCACTCTTTTGATTCTATATTGCCTCTCTTGGTGATCTTACTATTCCCAAGAATTCAGTGATCACCCCTTTGTTGATGAGTCTCAGCTCTATTTATCTATAGATATACATCACCAGATATTTGCTGAGTATTTCCACCCAGATATCCCTTTGGTATATCAAAATCTATATGTGTCAGTTTACCTGATCATTTCTCCCTTATATCTGACCTTCACCTAAACTTCCTTTTTGTTATTTCTGCTGAGAGCATTAAAATTCTTCCAGTCACATACCTTCATAATATCAGAGTCATCCTTCCCTCTTCCCCGTCTCATATTCTGTTGTTAATTCTTGTTATTTCTACAACTACATCTTATGTATATCCCTTTCTTTCTACTCAAAATCTAGCTGGAGGAATAATCTATACCTACAGAAAAAGTTATACATTGGGGTCTAGACAGTGCAAATCTATGAATGTGAGAGATGGAATGTCTTCTATGAAGAACAATAAGAAAGTCAATTTGAGTGGTAGAAAGAATAGAGGGGAATAATCTAGAAAGTAATTCTAATTTGGTAGTTGGGAGTCAGGCTGTGAAGGATTTTAAGTGCCAAATAAAGGAGTTTATAAATTTGATTCTGAATGTAATAGAGAGCCATTGCAGTTTGCTGAATAGAGGAATGACATGAGCAGACTTATTCTTTATGAAAATCATTTTGGCAGCTGTGGGAAGTATGATTTAGAGAGTCAGGGAGAACAACTGAAAGACTGTTGCTGTAGTCCAGGTGAAAGATGGTGACAGTCTGAAATAGGGTGGCAACTGTGTGAAAGGGAAGACAAAGATAATTTGAATGATGTGGTAGAAATAAAAACAATAGATTAGACAACTAATTAGATATGTATGGTAAATTAGAGTGAGGAAATAAAGATGGTGATAAGGTTGGGGACTTCAGTGACTGGAATAATCCTCCACAGAAATAGGGAAGTTTAAAAAAGGAATAGATTTAGGTAAGATAACTAGTTTATTTTTAAACTAGTTGAATTTGAGATATCTTCAGAACATTGAATTCTAAATGCTCAACAAACAATTGATAATGCTGGACTAAAACTCAAGAGAGAGTCTAGGGCTGAATAGATAATCTGGAAGTCATCTGCTTAGGGATGATAATTAAATTTATGTGACCTGATGCATTCAGTGAGAGAATATAGAGTATGTAACAAGGTCTGGGGTAGAGTCTTGAGGATATCCAAAGTTAGGGGATATGATTTTAACATATTTAACATGTATTGGTCTACCTGCCATGTGGGGGAGAGAGTAGGGGGAAGGAGGGGAAAAATTGGAACAAAAGGTTTTGCAACTGTCAATGCTGAAAAATTACCCATGCATATATCTTGTAAATAAAAAGCTACAAAAAACAAAACAAAACAAAAGGGATATGGTATGGATGATGATCCAGCCAGCAAAGGAGACTAAGAAGAAATAATCACACAGGAAAATCAAGAATAGTTTTAAGAAAACCCAGAGGAAGGAGCTTTCAGGAGGAGATTATAATAAAGAGTGTCAAAATATGGAAAAGAAATCAAGTAAGATAAGGAACAAGAAAAGGCCATCAGATTTACCAATTAAAATCGGTGACTTTCAAGAGACTTTCAGCTGAGTTATAAAGTATGAAACCAGATTGAAGAGGTTTGAGAAGTGACAGGAGAGAAGTGGAGGCAATGAGGATAGATAGATTTTTCTAGGCTGAGAAAGGAAGGAGAACAATGGTCAGAGAGCAGGAGAGGACCAGTACTAGGTTTTTTAAAAGTGGTAAAGATGGATATATTTGCAAAAAGGCAGTAGAAAGGGAGAGATTAAAAACTAGAAAGGTCCATTTGATAATTACGTGGGCACTCTATTGAAGAAGAGAGGATGAGATTCAGAATACAAACACCGAGGGACTGGTTTTGGAAAAGGGATGAATGCCACCTTTTTATTGAAGTAAAGGAGGAGAGAAATTGTGTGTGGGGTGTAGATCATGTTAAGGGGTTGTGATATGAAGAGGGGAAAGAAGGATCTTAAGGCAAATGAATTTTATTTTCTTGAATAGTCAAGATCTTCAGCTGCAAAGCAGGGATATGGTGTGAGAAATTTAGAGATTTGCAATAGCTATTGTGGGGCAGAAAATCAATTAGGAAGGAGTAAAAGGATTATTTTGCAATGAGGGATTGGTAGAGATTAGATAGCAAATTATACTGGACTCTTCAAAGTTGTGTGATTTCCTCCAATTCCATTCAACAATATGTAAGTAGCAACCTAGGAGAAAGCCAGGGCTGCAGTTAACATTGTCTATGTTGTTCTCCAAAGTCAAGGTTGCATCTTCCACCTCTGCACATTGACACAGGCTGTCCAATGAATTTCCACTTTGTCTGTGTCTCTCATAATCCCATATTCCTTTAAAGTATACTTTAGGAATTTCCTCTTCCAGGTAACTTTCTCTTATTTCCTCACTTTTCTGTGCTCTCTCCCTATTCAAATTACCTCATGCTTACTTCTGTGTATACATGAATGTCTCAAGCAGATGTAAACTCAATAAGGCAAGGACAATTTTGTTTTTGTATCTCAGTGTCTAGCACAATATATGGCATATAATGTGTGCTTGTAATTCCAATAGATTTGTGATGGAAAGAGCCATCTGCACTCAGAGAGGAGACTGTGGGGACTAAATATGGGTCACAAAATAGTATTTTCATCTTTTTTGTTGTTCTTTGTTTGTTTTTTTCCTTTTTGTTTTGATTTTTCTTATGCAGCATGATAAATATGGAAATATGTATAGAATTGTGCATGTTTAATTTATATAAGATTATATGTTGTCTAGGGGAAGGAGATGAGGGGAAGGGAGGGAGAAAAATTTGGAACAGAAGATTTTGCAATGGTGAATGTTGAAAACTATCTTTGCACATATTTTGAAAAGAAAAAGCTGTTATTTAAAAAAGGGGGAAAGGCTGTTATTTTAAAAATATATGCTTAATATTTGTTGAAATTTGAATAGTAGAAATATTCCTGACACAGAGAAGAAAACCTATATTCAAATTCTAGTAGGCCTTTCCTATAAATCGTTTCACTTTTGAATTTCAGTTTTTTCATTTTTAAAAGGGATAATAGCATTTATATGCTCTCTCAGGACTTTTGTGAAAAAAGCAGTTTGTAAACTTGAAAGCTCTAAAGAAATAGAAACTGCTATTATTATTCCTCACTTAGGTACTTGACCACGGAAAGGGTTATGTCCAAATGGTAGGGCTGGGCTGTTAGGGGGATCCCTCCTCAGTTGATTTCCAGGAATAATAAGACCATAAAATATTAGAACTTCAAAGAGCCTTAGAAATAATCTAGTCGAACTCTCTCATTTTATATATGTAGAAGCTGAAGACCCAAGAAAGAAAGAGGGTTATCCCAAAATCACACAGGTTAGAATCTGAACCCCCAAGCTCATGACTAAATCCAAAACTCTTTTCACTGTGGCAGCTAAGGACTGGCTGCCACCCACATTCTAACCTTTGGTGGTTTCACTGTCCCGAATCATGAAGGAGCCCAGTACATTCCCAGGTGCCAGCAGGTGACGCTCTGCACCCTTCCGACTGATGTCTTTGAAGAACCATCTGTGAAAGGAGAAAAGCAAAGTATGTGAAAGGTGTGGGGGCTGAGAGCCAAGAGAGCCCACAGTGCATCCCTAATTCTTGGGGCATGCTGGGGGTCACAGTAAAAAATCATAGTAATTCTGAGTGACAAAGTAGACTCTGAGCAAGATAACTGGTCTAGGATTCAAAGAAGATAGTCCCACAGGTAAGGAATCATTGAATTAGATCCTTTCTATTCTTCAGGGCTCAGCTCACATGTCACCCACTCGGATCTCACAGACTTCTGGGTTTTCCATATTCTGATGTGTCTTGTATTCCTTTGAGTCCACATCTTATCTGCCTACTAGACCATTATCATCCTCAGTGAGGACTGGCATGAAATATTATTTTGTATTTCCCCGAGAGCTGAGCACAGAGCTCTCCAATTAGTAGCTTCTTAGTAACTGTTGGCTGAATGGAGTTAGAATCCATGATCAAGGATAAAGGGGTGCCTGAGATGAGAAAATGGGATGTTTTCACCTCCAGAAAACAAGAGATAATGGAAAGATTTCACAGAGCACCATGCCTTAGAGTACATCACAAGGAATTTAGTTTAGCCTGAAAGCAGAACTTACTATTTGGGAAGATGAGCTTCACAGAAAGGCTGTGACCCTTTTTGTCTGGGAAGACATTTTAGAAGATGGTAGATCTTCATCTGTCTGAGATGGTCTAAAGCATCCCTGATGGGTATAGATCACAGCGACCCTCTCAGCCACGTGAATCTCTAGACTTCTTTCCCCAACGATCGGCAGCAGATATATACTTACTCCTCTGTCTCCAGTGAGTTGATCTGGGCTACATAATTACTTGGAATATAGCCTTCCTTCCGGGTTGCAAGGGATCGGGCTTTCCACCACTCTCCAGATCTGCAGGAGGAAAAAGGAGGGTCATCCCATCAATTAGAGTGCTTCAAACCAATCCTTAGCTCTTTTTTTTTCCCTCCCGAGGGAATTAGAGAACTCCAGACTTGACCTGAGGGTCAAAGAGTGTCAGAGTTGGGCATCCAACATTGAAGGAGGTTGGGCTTATTATTTCTTAATTATTTCTAAGGTCTCTTCCAGCTCTAACATGAATGAGTCACATTTTCACATGAATAAGGAGTTACATTCTCCTTTGAAGTTCTCTTATGAAGTTTTCTTGAATTGCAGGTGACTCTGGACTCCATATTAGGTCTAGCTGGTGTAGATAGCTGAGAAGATTTCTAGTAAAGGTGATAGCCTGAATGACTCCTCTGAGGACCAACCAAAGTGGTGATGGACAGGCTCAACACCAAGAGGATGGATCTCAGGAGATGAATTTTGTGACCAAAATAACTGGGGGTGTGTTGGCTAAGATTCCTCGGGAGGCAAGTCTCATTCAGGGAGACAGACACCAGTCTAGGACCTACTTTTCTTTTCTTTTTTTTTTTTAAACTTTGTAAAGAAAACTTTATTATTTATTTATTTATTTAAATTATTTTATTTTATTTTATTTTATAGTAACTTTTTATTGACAGAACCCATGCCAGGGTAATTTTTTTTTTACAACATTATCCCTTGTACTCGCTTCTGTTCCAATTTTTCCCCTCCCTCCCTCCACCCCCTCCCCTAGATGGCAAGCAGTCCTATATATGTTAAATATGTTGCGGTATATCCTAGATACAATATATGAGTGCAGAACCAAACAGTTCTCTTGCTGCACAGGGAGAATTGGATTCAGAAGGTAAAAATAACCTGGGAAGAAAAACAAAAATGCAAATAGTTTACATTCATTTCCAGTGCTCTTTCTTTGGGTGTAGCTGCTTCTGTCCACCATTTATCAATTGAAACGGAGTTGTAGGACCTACTTTTCTAAGACTGCCATCTGATCACCCTTCCGGAAGCTGAGATCCTCATTGTGGATGGCCTCGTAGTCATACAGGGCCACGACTGTGATGTCCATGTTTTCTGAACCTGCTGGAAAATTGATTCACATGGATCATTAGGAATTATCAAGTGAGGGCTAGGTCTATCTTCCCTTCTCCCCGTGAACTTCTCCAATATTTCCCTTCCCTATGTGTTTCCTTTCTCTTTACAAAAGAACTATAAATTTGCTATAAATTTAATAAAGATTTCAACAAATATGAAAAGAAAACACAAATTAAGTAGAATAAGAAAGCAACCTAGTATAGTAGAAAGAATATTACACTGTGAGTTTGCAGTCCTGAATTCTATTATTAGCTTATTAGCTGTGTGACTTTGGACAAGTAGTTTCTACCCTACCCTATCTTCAATTTCCTCTTCTGTAAAATGGGGATAAGAATACTTATACTTTCTGCTTTATGGGACAGTTGTGAGAAAAGCAAATTCCTACCAGAATATGAGCAGCTATTATTATCACTATCCTAAGACCTGTCAATAAGATCATCACTTGAGAGAGCTGTGTATAAGGTATATTGTGAAGAACAAAGTAATAATAGGAATGTGATGCTATTTTTCCCCACAATCATCTTTTATACTTTACAAGACTACATATAATATCTATTATACAAAATTAGAGGAAGATCTAATTTGTTCAGTATCCCCATCTGAGCTTTTGTAAGTCTATAGAAAGGTTTGGTGTTATTGTTTAAGACTTTAAAATGTTTTCTGTCAAGTGGTGAAGGGTTTAGTATCATGGTGTCATATAAAGAGCACTGGGTGAGAAATGAGGAGACTTCAGTTCTAGAACTGGTTCTATCACCAATTTGATGTGTGACTTTGGATCCTCTCCTTAGGCCTTAGTTTCCTCCCTCTGGAAAAAGAGCAGATTGGTTTAGATCATTTTGGAAGGAGGAGATGGGGGAAAGAAGGAAGGAGAGAAGAGAGAAGCAAAGAAGGGAGAGGAAGAGGGAAAAGGGAAGAAGGGAGGGAGAAAGGAGAAGGGAAAGGACTCAGAAAAACAAGGAAATCTTGGTTTCCAAAGCAAGATACTTCCTGTCTTGGAGCTTCCTTCTCTGTGTAACTCCCAGTTCCCTATCCCATTCCACCTCATCACACCCCTGTGTGACTCTGGGATCACTTACCATGAGAGGAGATGACCTGGCTGACACCAGAACCATGGTCTGTCTGTAGAAAATGAAGAAGAACAGGATCAGGATCAAAAAAAGAATGAGTCTTGGACTTGATGGGGACCTCAAAGTTGAACCTCTTTATTTTGTAAAGGAGGACCCTGAAACCCAAATGGGAAACAAGACTTTTCCAAGGCTAAATTCAATGGCAGAGATAGAACTAGAAGCCAGATGTCCAGACTCCCAGCCCAAAGCTCTTTGCACAGTTCTAGCCTGCCACCTGAAATCCTCAGCAGGTCTTGAGAACCAGCAGAAAATATGCCAGTTCCTGGAGGAATGGGAGGAAAGGGGGGGGGGGGGAGGAAGAAGGGGAATACAGGAAGAGTAGGGCAGCCCTGGATTTGGAGCCAGAGGATTTAGATTTCCAATCTGTCTCCTGTGAATTTTGGCAAGTCTTAGTTTCCTGCTCTATAAAATGAGAGGTGAACTAGATAATCTTTGAGGTTCTTCCTAGCTCCAAATCTTGTGATTCAATTATTATGGAGGATGGGGTACCCAGTATAGGGAGAAATTATATGCTGTAGCAAAAGATAACCAAGAGTCTGCGACCTTGCACAGTAGGTGATAAATAAGGAAGGGTTTCCAACTTTGTGTGGGATTCATCAGTGCCTTAACAGGCTAATACAAGAGGATACTGGGGATTTGGGGACAAAGAATCAGTCACCTTCTAGAGACTTCACAGCAGATCTATCCAAGTGACTTGGAGACCAACACATGGATTAAGGACTTTCTGGACTTGTCCCCCACAAACAAGGTAGGGAAATGATAGAAAAGAAAGGACTGCTTGTAGCACAAGTCTAAGTCCTAACATAATAGGGAACTCACTCCTCCCACTAAATCCGAAAGTCTTGCTCACCTTTTTTCCAGGGGATGTTGGATCTGGCACATATACAGGACCCTGGATGTTTGTTTCAGATTCTTTTTTGAAAAGCTTCCCT
The DNA here is from genome assembly GCF_016432865.1 of Antechinus flavipes. NCBI lineage: Eukaryota > Metazoa > Chordata > Mammalia > Dasyuromorphia > Dasyuridae > Antechinus > Antechinus flavipes. The sequence continues at coordinate 451,673,466 of NC_067399.1, forward strand.
CCATTCTGGGTAAACTTGGATTTCACACACCCCATCCTGGGATAGAAAAGAAGAAATGTAGCTCTGAGACCATAGCATCTCCATAGACCCTATCAACCCATTAATAAAGATATCCTTTTCTGAGTATCCAGCATAAAAGACTGTAAAAGTCAATGTTTTTCTAAAATAATTGCCATAATTAATCACATAAACAAAAATCCCAATACCATATAATTATGTTAATGGATACAGAAAAACATTTCGTCAAGATATAACATTCACTTATTTAAAACAAAAAACCAAAAGCACAGACCTAGATGAGTCCTTCTTTAATGTAATAAAAAATACAGATCTAGAACTAAGAGCTAGCATTATTACTAAGATAGAAGCATTGAAAGCTTTTCAAATAAGCAAAAGGGTAAAAGATGGATTCCTTCTATTCCTACTATTATTTGGCATAATACTAGAAATACTAATGATAACAATAAAAGAAGAAAAAGAGATGAAATATAAAGACATCAGCAAAGAGAAGGCAAAATTATTCTTTTTTGCAGGCAAAATAATCACTTATGTAGGAAGCCTCAAAGAATTAACAAAGAATGAACCACAATGAGTAATAGTCTTAACAAAATAACAGGATCCAAAATAATCCACAAAAATCCCCAGAATTTTTATATAGCATAACAAAAACACATTACATTACATCCCTAAACAGTGAGAAAAGAAATGCCATTCAAAATATCTAGAAAATACAGAAAATATTTGGGTGTTTACCTAATAAGACACACAAAGGATTTATAGAAAAATATTACTAAACACTCTTTACAGATGTAGCCAGAGGGGTATATAGTCTCTCTCAGAAGGAGTCCTGCCCTACTATTTCTTGGGCGTCAGATACTCTGATTAATATTACCCCCACCTACTGGAAATTCCATTCTTCAATTCATCATATTATTAATGAATTCCTTAGACCTCTTAGGATAGTGAATCCAAGACAGTTTAATTAGTGGTAATATAAAAAATAATAGGCATAGTAGCAGAAACTCTGTGTCTTCTCTATAGAAATAAAGGAAGGCTTAAATAATTTATTATTCATGGTTGGATCACACTAATATAATTATATGATTTTACCACCTAATTTAATTTATAGATTTTAAAAAATATTAAACCAACCAAACTGCTGGGGATTTCTTTTTCATTAATTTAAATGATAGCAAAATAAATTAAAAGAACAAAATATGCAAAAAAAGGGAAGAAGAATGAAGAAGAAAAGGACTAAAGAGGATCTAGATTACAAGGACAAAAACTATATGATAAAACAGTAATAATCAAAACTATTTGTATTATTTTAATAAATTGAAAAGTAGATCAGTGGAACACTGAGAAAATAAAGAGTCAAAAAGCAAACACAATACCCCAGAATTCTGTAATCTCAAGAGCCTAAATTGCAGGGGAATAAATCCCCTAATAAACAAGAAATATTGGGAAAAAATGGAAATTATAGAAGTAGCTGCTGGTGCAGTGGATAGATTGCTGGGCCTGTCAGGAGTCAAGGAGTCCTGAGTTCAAATTTGACCTCAGACACTTAATAGGTGTATCCCCCTGGGCAAGTCACCTTACTACTGTCAGTTTCCTTAATTATAAAATGGAAATACCTACTCATGGGGTTGTGTGATGATCAGATGAGATACTTGTAAAAATCACTTAGCACACTCCCTGGAACATTATATATTCTTTTACTATTAGTAGTAATAAAAGAGGCACTATTTGTTTTTTTTTTTTGTTTTGTTTTGTTTTGTTTTTTAAAATATTTTATTTTATTTTATTTAATAATAACTTTATATTGACAGAATCCATGACAGGGTAATTTTTTTTAACATTATCCCTATCCCTTGCACTCGCTTCTGTTCCGATTTTTCCCCTCCCTCCCTCCACCCCCTCCCCCAGATGTCAAGCAATTCTATATATGTTAGATATGTTGCAGTATATCCTAGATACAATATATGTTTGCAGAACCGAACAGTTCTCTTGTTGCACAGGGAGAATTGGATTCAGAAGGTAAAAATAACCCGGGAAGAAAAACAAAGATGCAGATAGTTCACATTCGTTTCCCAGTGTTCTTTCTTTAAGTGTAGCTGCTTCTGTCCATCATTTATCAATTGAAACTCAGTTAGGTCTCTTTGTCAAAGAAATCCACTTCCATCAGAATACATCCTCATACAGTATCATTGTCGAAGTGTATAATGATCTGGTTCTGCTCATTTCACTTAGCATCATTTCATTTAAGTCTCGCCAAGCCTCTCTGTATTCATCCTGCTGGTCATTTCTTACAGAACAATAATATTCCATAACATTCATATGCCACAATTTACCCAACCTTTCTCCAATTGATGGGCATCCATTCATTTTCCAGTTTCTAGCCACTACAAATAGGGCTGCCACAAACATTTTGGCACTTACAGGTCCCTTTCCCTTCTTTAGTATCTCTTTGGGATATAAGCCCAATAGAAACACTGCTGGATCAAAGGGTATGCGCAGTTTGATAACTTTTTGGGCATAATTCCAGATTGCTTTCCAGAATGGTTGGATTCGTTCACAACTCCACCAACAATGCACCAGTGTCCCAGTTTTCCCGCATCCCCTCCAACATTCATCATTATTTTTTCCTGTCATCTTAGCCAATCTGACAGGTGTGTAGTGGTATCTCAGAGTTGTCTTAATTTGCATTTCTCTGATCAATAATGATTTGGAACACTTTCATATGAGTGGTGATAGTTTCAATTTCATCATCTGTTCATATCCTTTGACCATTTATCAATTGGAGAATGGCTTGCTTTCTTATAGAGTCAGTTCTCTATATATCTTGGAAATGAGGCCTTTATCAGAACCTTTAACTGTAAAGATGTTTTCCCAGTTTGTTGCTTCCCTTCTAATCTTGTTTGCATTTGTTCTGTTTGTACAAAGGCTTTTTAATTTGATATAATCAAAATTTTCTATTTTGTGATCAGTAATGGTCTCTAGTTCATCTTTGGTCACAAATTTCTTTCTCCTCCACAAGTCTGAGAGATAAACTATCCTATGTTCCTCTAATTTATTTATAATCTTGTTCTTTATGCCTAAATCATGGACCCATTTTGATCTTATCTTGGTATATGGTGTTAAGTGTGGGTCCATGAAGAGGCACTATTTGTATATAGCACTTCATGACTATAAATAATTTTTACATTCACCCTTGCTGAGGTAGAACAACCAAGGCAGCTGAGAGTGAACGACTAAGGCTTCTCTGTCCAAATGAGTGCCAGGATGACATAGTGGATGGATGCTGAAACTGGCATCTGGAAGGCTTGAGTTTGAGGCTCACTTCTGATATTATCTGTGTGACAAGTCATTTAATCTCTCTGAGCCTCTCTTACCTATCTATAGGAATAGCCTATATCTCTATATATTCTATATATAGAATATATATATATCCCTATCTATAAAATAGGGAATATAGTTCCTTTCCTCAAGTATCTTACAAGGATGGAAAGAGATATCAATTAGCTCTCCCTCAAATACCCAGGAAGAAGGAAAAGACTGGGTTAGGGGAGAGAGATCCTCTTCTTAATGGTAAGAGGAAAGTTTCTGCTGTGCCCAAAGGGCTATTAAACTGTGCATATCCTTTGATCCATCAGTGTTTCTCCTGGGCTTGTGGATCCCAAAGAGATCTTAAAGGAAAGGGACCCACATGTGCAAAAATATTTGTGGCAGCCCTGTTTGTAGTGGCAAGAAACTGGAAAATGAATGGATGCCCATCAATCGGAGAATGGCTGAATAAATAATAGTATATGAATGCTATGGAATACTATTGTTCTGTAAGAAATGACCAGCAGGATGAATACAGAGAAGCCTGGAGAGACTTACATGAACTGATGCTGAGTGAAATGAGCAGGACCAGGAGATCATTGTACACGGCAACAAGAAGACTATATGGTGATCAATTCTGATGGATGTGGCTCTCTTCAACAATGAGATGATTCAGACCAATTCCAATAAACTTGTGATAAAGAGAGCCATCTGCACCCAGAGAGAGAACAGTGGGAACCGAGTATGGACCACAACATAGCATTTTCACTCATTTTGTTGTTGTTTGCCTGTATTTTGTTTTCTTTCTCATTTCCCCCTTTTTGATCTGATTTTTCTTGTGCAGCATGATAAATGTGGAAATATGTATAGAAGAATTGTGTGCATTTAATATATTAGATTATTTGCTGTCTAAGGGAAAGATGAGAGAAAGAAGGGGAGAAAAAATTTTGGACACTAAGCTTCAGTGACTGTTGAAAACTATCCATGCATATATGTTGAAAATAGAAAGCTTAAAAAAAAAGAAGAAAGTTTCTGAGGCTTTGGTCTGAAGGTCAGGAAGGGCCTGCTGTTTGAGATTTGGGGCCTAGAGATGAGACCTCATGTCTGAGTCAAGAAAACAAATACAATTTTTGGTTTCATGAAGAAGAGATATGGCATCTAAAATGAAAAAGTCCACAAACTTTGCTCTGATTTGATTATATCATAATATCTTGTCTATTCATTCCCCATCTCCATTCCCATTTCCATATTAGTCCAGACCCCCATCACCTCTTGCCTGGCCACTGAAATAGTTCCTTATCAGGTCTCTTTGCCTCCAATCTCTTGTCCTACAATCCATAGTACCTGAGTCAGATTCTTAACATAAACCTGTGATTATGTCCTATACTTCATCCTCTCAGACAATGAATGAGTATTTATTAAGCACTTTACTATGTACCAGCCATAATGAAAAGTGTTGGGAATACAAATACAAGCAACAAGAAAAACAAGGAGCTACTGTTCTAATGAAGGAAGAGAACATCTAAAAATGGAACTGAAAAGTAAGGGGTAAAGGAAAAGAAAGTTTATAGTCAATAAATGTTTATTAAACATCTACCTTCAATGTTTCAGGCACTGTGTCAAGTGCTGGGCATACAAAGAAGGGCAAAAGATTTTGTTTTCTTCCTTTTTGATCTGATTTTTCTTGTACATAATTGTGGCTATTTGTGGATATATGTATAGAATTGTGGATAATTGTGGAAATGTATATATGTAGAAGAATTACACATATTTCACATATATTGGATTACTTGCCTGTGTAAGGGAGGGGATGGGGAAAGGGAGGGAGAAAAAATTTGCAACATAAGGTTTTGCAAGGGTGAATGTTGAAAACTATCTATGCATATGTTTTGAAAATAAAAACCTTGGGGCAGCTAGGTGGCACAGTGGATAGAGCAAGAGCCCTGAAGTCAGGAGGACTGAGTTCAAATCTGGTTTCAGACATTTAACGCTTCCTAGCTGTGTGACCCTGGGCAAGTCCCTTAACCCCAACTGCCTCAGCAAAAAAAAAAAAAAAAAAAAAAAAAAAAAAAGAAAGAAAGAAAATAAAAACCTTAAAAAAAAAAAACCACAAAGGGCAAAAGGCAATCCCTGACCTCAAGAAGGTTACAGTTTAATGGGAGATGTTTGTACATAAAAAGAAGCTAAAAGGGAAGGAGGAGGGGAGAGGAGAAAAAAGGAGAGGAAAAGGATACCCTACAAAGGAGTAGGATGAATTCTGGTAGTCAGGTGAGAAATGAATGTTCCTTATCTGGAATTCATCATTTTCTCCAGAAACTATTTTCCTATATGATCACATCAGTCCTGAAACACAGCATCTCAGGACCCCTTGCCTTCTGATTAGAGGGAGATATCCAGCCTAAATCCAGAGAACTGGAGATGACTGATCTGACCCCTTCTCCAGGAAGGATTCTAGGAAGAACTCACTAAAAAGAAAAGGGTCATGTTGGAGCAAAAGGAGAAGTTGAATCATGGTGTCTAAGTCCCTCGTTCCAAAAAACCTTCAGTAGCTCCATAGTGTTGTTCTTTTTTTTTTTTTTTTAATAACTTTTTATTGATAGAACGCATGCCAGGGTAATTTTTTACAGCATTATCCCTTGCACTCACTTCTGTTCTGATTTTTTCCCTCCCTCCTTCCACCCCCTCCCCCATATGGCAAGCAGTCCTTTATATGTTAAATAGGTTACAGTATATCCTAGATACAATATACATGTGCAGAACCGAACAGTTCTCTTGTTGCACTGGGAGAACTGGATTTAGAAGGTAAAAATAACCCTGGAAGAAAAACAAAAATGCAAATAGTTTATATTCATTTTCCAATATTCTTTCTTTGGGTGTAGCTGCTTCTGTCCATCCTTGATCAATTGAAACTGAATTAGCTCTCTTTATCGAAGAGATCCACTTCCATCAGAATACATCCTCATACAGTATTGTTGTTGAGGTATATAATGATCTCCTCGTTCTGCTCATTTCACTTAGCATCAGTTCATGTAAGTCTCTCCAAGCCTCTCTGTATTCATCCTGCTGGTCATTCCTTACAGAACAATTATATTCCATAACATTCATATACCACAATTTACCCAGCCATTCTCCAATTGATGGACATCCACTCAGTTTCCATCTTCTAGCCACTACAAACAGGACTGCCACAAACATTTTGGCGCATACAGGTCCCTTTCCCTTCTTTAGTATATAGTATTTAGTATTTAGTAAAAACACTGCTGGGTCAAAGGGTATTTACAGTTTGATAACTTTTTGAGCATAGTTCCAAATTGCTCTCCAGAATGGTTGAATGTGTTCACAACTCCACCAACAATGTATCAGTGTCCCTGTTTTCCCACATTCCCTCCAACATTCCACTTTATCTTTCCTTGTCACTCTAGCCAATCTGACAGGTGTGTAGTGGTATCTCAGAGTGGTCTTAATTTGCATTTCTCTGATTAATAATGATTTGGAGCATATTTTCATATGTCTATAGTTTTAATTTCTTCATTTGAGAATTGTCTGTTCATATCCTTTGACCATTTATCAATTGGAGAATGGCTTGATTTCTTATAAATTAGAGTCAGTTCTCTATATATTTTGGAAATGAGGCCTTTATCAGAACCTTTGACTGTAAAAATGTTTTCCCAGTTTATTGTTTCCCTTCTAATCTTGTCTGCATTTGTTTTGTTTGTACAAAACTTTTCAATTTGATATAATCAAAATTTTCTATTTTGTAGTCAATAGTGATCTCTAGTTCTTCTTTGGTCATAAATTCCTTCCTCTTCCACAGGTCTGAGAGGTGAACTATCCTATGCTCTTCTAATTTATTTATAATCTCATTCTTTATGCCTAGGTCATGAACCCATTTTGACCTTATCTTGGTGTATGGTGTTAAGTGTGGGTCAATGCCTTATATTCATTTTCCAATGTTCTTTCTTTGGGTGTAGGTGCTTCTGTCCATCCTCGATCAATTGAAACTGAATTAGCTCTCTTTATCGAAGAGATCCACTTCCATACTAATCTCCAATTTTCCCAGCAATTTTTGTCAAATAATGCGTTCTTATATCAAAAACTGGGGGTCTTTGGGTTTGTCAAACACTAGATTATTAAAGTTATTGGCTGTTTTGTCCTTTGGACCTAACCTATTCCTTTGATCAACTAGTCTATTTCTTAGCCAATACCAGATGGTTTTAGTAACTGCTGCTTTATAATATAATTTTAGATCTGGTACAGCTAGGCCACCTTCATTTGGGTTTTTTTTCATTAATTCCCTTGAAATTCTTGACCTTTTGTTTTTCCATATGAACTTTGTTATTTTTTCTAGGTCATCAAAATAGTTTTTTGGGAGTTTGATTGGTATAGCACTAAATAAATAGATTAGTTTAGGTAGTATTGTCATCTTTATTATATTTGCTCGCCCAATCCAAGAGCATTTAATATTTTTCCAGTTGGTTAGATCAGACTTAATTTGTGTGGAAAGTGTTTTGTAGTTTTGCTCATAAAGTTTCTGATTTTCCCTTGGCAGATAGATTCCTAAATATTTTATACAATCAGTAGTTACTTTAAATGGAATTTCATTGTGTTGTTCAAAGCAATGAACTCAGGCCTGAGAAGCCAAAAGTCTTGGCTGTGATCATAATAACTAGCCAGATATTGAGCAAATTACTCTCCCTCATTGAGTTTCAGTTTCCTCATATAGAAAATAGGGGTGAGTCTCTTCCCAAATTCTGTGTTCTATGAATAAAATCTAAACTCCTTTGTCTGGCCCTTCATAATTTGTTCTCGATTTACCTTTCTACCCTACCTGCCCTCAAATTCCAACACTGCTTCTCTTTACACAAACTCAGCTTTAGCATAGTTTCTTAAACTTTGTCCACTCATGACCCCTTTTAGCCTGAAAAATGTTTATACGATCTCATGTATACAGATATATAAAGAAAACATTTACTGATAATAAATCATAATTTTATTTGCAGTCAGTTACCAGACCCCATAGAGGGTGGAGAACTACAATTTAAGAAGCTGGAAATTAGAGGACCATTTATTCATCTCTGAGCACATCTTTTGCTTTCACTATCCCCTACTTCTGAAATTCCTCTAGTCTCTCTTCCTCTCATTAACCCCCTCCCCCTTTTTTAAAACAAGCTCTATCTTAGGTACCTCCTTCTCCCAGGAGACTTCCCTAATTCCCTCCCCCACTCACTTGAAGTGATCTTACACAACTTTGTTTGCCCCTCTCAAGTTCTCTTCACATTCTACCATGTATTGTGGCTTTTTGTATTCTTATCTAAACCTTCTACTAGATCAAGTTTCTTCATCTTTTGGAGAAACTCATGAACTTCTCGGAATAATATATTTAAATGCATAAAATAAAATACATAGAATTACAGAGGAAACCAAAAGTTAGTGAACATAAAGATGTAATTATTTCTCATTGAAATTTATAGGCTCTTTGAGTGTCTGTGGACCTTAAGTTAAGAAATACCTGTACTAGACTGTGTAAGGCTGTGAACTCTCAAACACTCAAAGAATGTTAGAACTGAGAGAAACTTTAGAATGTTAGATCTGCAAATGATTTTAATGCACAAAATGTAAGAACTGGAAAAGATCCTTGAGCATATAACAGTGATTTCTAACATGTGGATTACAGATTTTTGTGAGAACTCATAGAATTATTGCGAGGAATCCACAAATATAAAGGCAGTATAGTTATATAGTACACTGGATTTGGGAGTTTAGATGCTTACTAATTATGTGTCTCTGGGCAAGTCACTAGATCAATGTCAGCTTCAGTCTCCTATCTGTAAAATGGGTATAATAATAGCATTTACCTCCCAAGATCGTGGAAGGATCAAATAAAATAATATAGGTAAAGCACTTTACAAACTTTTAAGTGATATATATATATATATATATTTATGATTGTTGTTGTTACTATGTGCACATTATACTTTGTCATTTATATTACATTTAATTTGGGGCTGAGAGAAAAAAATCCTTTGAAACTAATCTTCACACACAAAAGCGTCTGGCTGACTTGTGGCTATCTGTTTGTTCTGATTGCCCAGAGCCATCTATAAGGCTATGACTATCAGCTGCCTTTTTCTCCACAACATATATTTGTGAAAGTGGATTTTCTGCACTTATATTGAAATCTAAAATCCTGAAGCAAGTGGCATGTGCAACCATAATTTCATCCCTTCAACTAGACTTCCAATATTGAAAACTATAAACTGGGCTCTATCCAACAAAAAAGTGTCCTTTGTGAACTGAATAAAGACTATCTCCTATCACAATGTTTCAAATATACACAGAAGTTTCTGTAATTAATAAAATATAAATTAACTTACAAGCATTACCAAATTTATTGTAACTTTTTGTCAGAGTCTGCCTATTTTTTCAGTCAATATGTTAAGTGGTGGTCCTTAAAATTATTTTTATCATTAAGAAAGGGTCCTTAATCTAGGATATACTGCAACATATCTAACATATATAAAACTGCTTGCCATCTAGGGGAGGGGGTGGAGGGAGGGAGGGGAAAAATCGGAACAGAAACGAGTGCAAGGGATAATGTTGTAAAAAAATTACCCTGGCATGGATTCTGTCAATATAAAGTAATTATTAAATAAAAATAAAAAAAAATAAAAAAAAGAAAGGGTCCTTAAATTCCAAAAAGTTGGGATCTATTGTCAAACAACATAAAATATCACAACTGTAAGAGTTCTTAGAGACCATTTGGTCCAATTAGATAATTTTTCAGATAAGTAAACTAAAGAAGGGAGAAGAGATGCTATGGACTCACGATTTCCTAGCAGACCACATATCCATGGCCACAAGTTCACTTGCTCTCATATTAACCTTAAAACCCTGGGATAGGTTTAGATGGATCACTCTTATTTCCTGAGGTGTTAAATTGAAATCCAAATGGCAATAGTGACTTGAACAAAACATATAGAGAGCAAGCTAAAAAATCCTGAGTAGTTAGGTAGTGTACTAGATGGAATGCTGAATTGGAATCAAGACTTCAAAATCCACACGCCAGATACTTATTAGCTGTATGATCCTGAAGAAGTCACTTAACCCCTGCTTGCCTCAGTTTCTTCAACTGTAAAATGGGAATGACAATAGAATCTACCTTTCAAGGACTGCTATGAGGATCAAGAGAGAATTTTTGTAAAGCACTTGGCACATAGTATAGGCTAACTAAATATTTATTTCCTCCTCTCTCCCAGTCTTTTTGTACCCACATAGTTCTCATTTAGTTTTCTTGAAAAGAAAAAAAAAAGAAAGAAAAATGGACCAAACTTGTAGTCTCCATCTACCATTCTTACTCTAGGGAAATGAAGGTGAAAAATCAGCTATATAAGAGAGGTCTATTTCTACCACTCTCACCACACCTGCCTGTGCACCACACCCACCCACCCACCAATCTCAGTACGCTTTGTCCCAGAAAGAAGCTTTTACAAGGACCTAGATCTAGAGGTTTTTATACCTTTTTTGTTACCAATGATCAGATAGTACTTAGGCTCTATACACAGCAAGAGAATAGAATCGACTTTGCCCTCTAAAAGCTTCTGATCTAAATCAGGGCTTAGAAGTAATACTATGGAGAGTTCCAGCCTGAGAACTGGGAAAACTGTGCTCTACTACAAGGGAAATATGACCTTGAAAAATTCAATTCCCCTTTCTGGGCCTCAGTTCCCTTCTCAGTAAAAGGAAGGGATTAGATTAGGCAATTCAAAGAGCCCTTCCAATGTTGGCATTTCATATTCCTAGATTTTTTTCGTTCTACATTCCTCTGATTCTGGTTCTAATATTTACACTTCTGGTCCATCTGCCACAATATGTTGCCAGATAACTGAGTTCTAGGTTTCTTAGTACAGTTGACTTGAGCTTTATTAATGGGGACAGGTTGGAGTTAATCTCTAAAAGAAATCATTGTGTTGGAATCCATCTCTGTCCTTCAAGGACAGGAGCTCTTCAACCTTCTCCCTAAAATAACAGTATATCCTCTTATTTTTATCAATAGATGGAGTAAGAATAAGGAATAGATGATTAGCTCATAATAGGAGAGATCCAGCCCTGAAAACTGGGATTCCTGGGTCTTATTCACAGATCTATCTTTTGAAAGACAATGACGGGATTGGGGATAGGATTTTTCTTCTCTGGACTCCAGGAGTCTATTTGATTTCTTCCCCACTGGGACCTGTGACTGTTTTCTTCTTGTAGATAGATGAACATGGGGCAGGAGGACAGGATGGAAAGATTACTCAAAATCCTCTGGGACTCTGGAAGGAAGGTCTAACCCAAAAGAAGAATCCAGCTAGAGTTTACCGAAGCCACCTACACACCCCCTAACCAAGCACCCAGCCATTTCCAGCAGCCCCCAGCTGCTTAGCCCTTCAGCCCCACACACCACTTCTCTAATTTTCTCTAGTTCAGGGGACCTCAAAGCCCCTCACGTATACTAGTTTCCTGAGAGGAACAGTAAGAATCTATGAGTTCTTCCCATTTTGTAGAAGGGAAACCTGAGACCCAGAGAGATTAAAATTTTAATCTCAAATCACACAGCCAGGACTTCTGGTTCCTGTTTAAAGCCTTCTCCATTTAATGATCCTAAACCAGGGCTATGAAACTGGCTTCTCCCATTCTGTCAATATTCTAATTTCTTTTCCCTTTATTTTTTATCCACTCTTCTATCATTCTTTATATCACTTTCCTCTCCTCTTCCCATTTTCTCACGCTTTCTAAGGCACCCAATGCACACAGCTCTTCCATCCTCTTCCCTCTCGAATTAGTTTTATATCACCACCTCCCCATAATTAGCCCGGGTCTGTAAATACACCTGCAGGAACATCCACAACTCGCTGGCCCCGTTTACATTACTCATTTCTTCCGAGTAGAAAGAGTGGTGCGGGTGGTTCTGGGTATCGCCCCCACGAGCCTTTAGGACTCACCTGACCTTCAGTCTTCTAAACTGTCCCAAGATGTGCGGCTCCAGCCCTGCCCTAGGCGTCCCCAATTCAGTCTTCTGGGGTCTCCGCCGCTCCTGGGGCATCAGGCTACTCCAGTGCGGTTGAGGGGAGGCTGGCGCTGGGGTCTCTTGACAATCCTCCGGGACTCAGTTTCCTTTTGCACAAAGAGTCTAGGCTCCTCTACGCTTTTCCAAAGTATGGAAAGGACGAGGAGTGGTTTGGCCACAGGTGGAGTGATATTCAAACGGATATCCTGGCGCGATCTCAGTTCTGTTCTTTCTTTTCCCTTCCCTCTTGCTTTAGTCTTAGCAGGATCACCTTGAGAGAGGCGGGGAGGCGGGCGGACAACTGGAGCTACAAGAAAATGAACCTCGTCTTTAGGTGGTCCCTTACCGCTTAGCTGAGCATCTGGGTTCTAACTAGCTGGAGGCAAACTCCGCCTACACTTTCACTAGTCCGGGAACAATTCTAAAGGCACCTTAAACTAGCGCTCTGACAACTACCCAAAAGATCCTAGTCCCGCCCACAGGAGTTCCGACTCTGTACAAAATATTCTAGCCTCGCCCCTGAAGCCGTCCAACGTTCCTGTTTTGGTTTCTACCCCTACCTCATTTTCCCATAACACCTCCCCCGTCGGAGTCACCACTTCCCAGATCCTTCGCTGTTTTCTCCGAGGTTAAAGATAGCCTCCTCTCGGCCCCTTTTGTGGGTTATTCAAACATCATGCAAAGGTCTCTAACGCGAGAACATTCGCTTTGACATTTGGGGCTATTGATGGCAACGTCAGGACAGCTCAGAGGTTTTCTGAGAGACGGAGATCAAGCTGTCACCTGTGTGGTTTTTCACCATTCGATTGCTAGGTTTATTTCTTTTGAGAGATTCCCAACAAATGGTGATCTGTTTATGATCCTCTAGGGGAACCTGTTTGTGGGGTTCGGTTCAAAGAAATGGCGTCCTGTGAAGAGCCCTGGATTTAACAGTCAGAAGACGATAGGAATTCACTTCTCGGCTCTGCCACTCAATACTTGTGTGACCACAGGAGAATCATTTTTCCCTCTCTGGGTCTCAGTTTCTTCACTTGTAAAACTGTGAGAGTTGGACCATATGATCTCCCCTGTCACTTCTAGTTCTTAATCTAACACTGGGGAAAGGAGGAACAAGAATTCAATCATTATTTCTATCCACAGTAACAGAAGCTCGATTACTTCATGAGTTTCCTATTTTTTTCTAGACCAATCCTCTCTCCACGTTAGAGGACTGTAGAAATAGAATATTAGAGCTGGACAGTTGAAATTCCTTTGCAAGGTTACACAGAGCTGAATATCAAGGGCAGTATGAGATCAATAGTTACTTGGGAGAGGGTAGAATAAATAGAAGAAAAAATAATTTCCAAAGACTTAGAACTGACCCAAATCCTTTCTTGTTCTAGCCGCCTTCCTTTGGACATGCTCTCAGTTGTCTTTTTTTTTTTTTTTTCCTGTCTAGTCTTGCGATTTCAATAATGCAGGGAATTCCCAAAGAGGAACTTCTTCTTCTTCTTTTTTTAATCAATAGAGATAGATACTTGCTCTGCAATGTATAGTCTTAGAGAGTTATCTGGGGGCTCTAAGAATGTAAGTGACTTGTCCAAAGTCACACAAGTAACTAACTCACTCTCTCTCTCTCTCTCTCTCTCTCTCCTCCTCCTCCTCCTCTCCTCCTCCTCCTCCTCCTCCTCCTCCTCCTCCTCACCTCCTCCTCCACCACCTCCTCTTTCTTTTCCTCTTCCTCTTCTTCCTCCTCCTCTCTTTCTCTGTTTCTCTTTCCTCTTTCTCTTTATTTCTCCCCTCTCTGTCTCTTTCTGACTTTTTATCTCTCCTCAATAGCTCTCTTTGTCTCTGCCTCTGCCTGTGTCTGTCTGTCTCTCTTTCTCTCTCCTCTCTCTTCCCTCTGCCCCTTTCCTCCCATCTACTGAGAAATTGCTTCTCCAAGCTGTCAATGTCCTTTCTAAAATATGAGGGCTAGAATTAAACATCTGGAATGTAGTGTTCAAATTTTGTAAGAAATCCATAAAACCTAAGAGTTTAGATGAACCTTAGAGAAATCCTTCTAGTCATTTCCTCTACAATATCTCTAAACAGAGCCTCTGTGTAAACACATCCAGTAACAGGGAGTTCCTGACAGTGAACTACCTTTTTTTTTTCATATTGATATATTATATTTCCCCATGTTAGAAGTAAGGAACTATAGGAGCTGAACAGGTCTTTGGGTAATCAAATGCAAAGAAAAATATTAAAAGTATGTAACTAAAGGAAGAAATCTAGAAAGGTAATTTCTAAGGTTCTTTCTAGCTATGATATTCCAAGTTCTAAGACCTAAGTTGTCTTTGAACTCTGATGTTCTTGGGTAGGAAGAGGGGGAGAGGGAAGCCACAATTACTGTTACTTGAGGCTCTTTCTGCTTTGCTAGATACTACTGCTGTCACCCCACAAGGTGTTCACTAGGAGATGTTAGGATTAATTAATTTGTTCACTTAAAACTTTGAATTGGGAGGCAGAAGATTTGGGGTTGTCCAACTTAGACACTAATTTGCTGTCTGAGTTTGGACAAACCTTCTATCAACTCGCATATGCCATATTCTAATGTCAATCTAAACTCTAACATTGTGTTCTAAAGGATCCCTTCCAGTTCTAACATACCATGTTGTATGTTATATGGTCTCTTGGAGCATTAATATCCAGTGTTCTAAGCTGACTCACAACTCTGATATTCTGAGTATAGACCTCTTTATTCCTTAACTAGGGCACATCCTGAAATAATTGTCTTAAATTCATATCCCAGAAAAAAGCAAATTGATATTGGAATTTCATTTTAAAAAATTAATTCCTTTGCATTTCTTTATGCCTGGCAAAGCACTGAGCCCATTAGTGGACAGGCAGACAGACAGACACACATGAATGCATACACCTCATATGTGTACCATATGTGATTGTATCCTCATATGTGTTCAGACAAACATATTGGTAAATATACCTTTGCATGCACATGAGGCCCATTCACATAGATGCACAGTGCACAAAAACACATCCATGTGCACACACAGGTATAATTACAAATATGCACAAATACACATACAGGCAGATAGGTATGTATACCTACATAGGTATACTCAAATGTACACAAACCTACACATAAACACAGACAAGCAGGTATATACAACTTGCACACCTACATAAATACACACAAACACACAATACATGCATATTCCCTGTATGCACACATAAATATACTCACATATGTGTGTGTGTGTGTATATGTATATATATGTATATAAAAATATATGTACAGACATACAGAAATTTCTTATCTTTAGGGAGCTTACAGCTTCTTTGTTGAATCAAGGTGAGTATACATGCTTGGAATAGATAACAAGATAAGAGATTAGATATAGAACATACATTGTTAACAGTAGAGATTCAAAGAACTGTATATGTGGTGTACAAGTCAATACCATAGGTGCTCAAAGTTGGGTCAGAAGAAGAATTCCTGTGGATAGAAGTGTTCAAAGAATACTCAATAGGAGCTGTGAAGACACTTGATCTGATTAAGAAGGGAGGAATGAAAGAAAGGAAAGAAGGAAGACAAAAAGAAAAAAGAGAGGAAAGAGATTGAAGGGAAAGAAAGGAAAAAAGAAGGAAGGAGGGAGGGAAAAAGAGAAAGAAAGAAAGGAGAGAGGGAGGAAGAAAAGAAGGAAAAAGATGAAGAAAGGAGGGATAGAGGGAAGAAAAGAAGAAAGAAAGAAAGGAGGGGAAGGAAAGAAAGGAAGGAAGAAAAAAGAAAAATAGAAAGAAAAAAGGAAGCAGGGAGAAAGGAAAGAAAGATAGGAAAGAAAGAAGAGAGGAAGAAAAGAGATAAAGAAAGAAAGGAGGGAGGGAGGAAGGAAAGAAAGAGGAAAGGAAGGATAGAGAGAAGGAGAAAAAAAGAAAAGAAAGGACACCAAATCCAATTGTCTAAAGATATCATGTTCTTGTTGTTAAATCATTCAGTCACATCTGACTCCTTGTGGACACATGTGAGATTTTCTTGGCAAAGATACTGGAGTGGTTTGTCGTTTCCTTCTTCAGCTCATTTTATAGGTGAGGAAACTGAGGTAAATAGGACTAATTGACTTGCTCAGAGTCACATGACTAATAAATGGTTGAAATCATATTTGCATTCATGATTTCCTGGCTCTAGGGCTAGGCTCTTTCATGTGCCACCTGCCATGTATTCACTCTTATACAATTCAGGGGTTGACCTACATGATCTCCATCTTTCAGGCCAATGTTTAGGGATTAGTGTTCTTGGCTCCTGCCTCCTTCATTTTCATTTGCAGTCCCTCCTGTTAAAAACAGGCCCCAGAAGATTGATTGTACTCTATAGCAGGGTTGCTGCCAGCTCTTTAGAAAAATTATTTTCATATTTCCAATAGCATTTGCATTCAATATTTTACATTCCCTTGAATTCCTATTGATTATCCAGGTAGATTATCCAGGAGAGGAAGGACAAGGGAAGATACACTTATTATGGCATAAAGTGCCTTTGCTTCTTTTGATTTGCCAGATATTCCTGCCATCACATCACAAGACATTCCCTATGAACTGTTAGGATTATCTTGCTTTGGATTGACAGGCAGGAGACCTGGGATGAAGACCAGATAATGGTTGCTAATTTTCAGTGTAACCTTAGAAAAGTTCACTACTCCCCTCTGAGACTTACTTTCCCTCCCCTATAATATGCAGGTATTAAACAACAGCCACAACAACTTGTTGTGCTTCCGGCATAGAACTAAGATAAGATTTTGGTAAGATGACAGATGGGAAAACTCTATTAGCAGAATGTGAAGCAGAAAGATCAATGGAGACAGGAGTGAGTTCTGGCATTGCCACCAACCCCCCTTTCCCTGTGGGACCTCAGCCAAACTGGTTCCCCACTTCAGGAATCTTCTCCTTCCTTCTCCTCCTTCTCCTTTTTCTCTTCTTTCTTCTTCTCTTCCTTCCCCTCCTTTTTCTTTTAAAATGAGAAGGTTGAATAATACTCCCAAGTCACATTTGTACACTTTCAAAGACATTTTTTTCCTTTGAATTGGGTGTGCTCTGTGTGTCTATTATTGCCTCCCCTCTTATAGGACTCATGGAGAGGGGAAAATGAATTGTCTGCAACTAAGAAGTATCAGGGTAGAGTTGGCTATGTATGTTTGGATGTACACTTATGTGTTTGTTCATCATTTGTCCATCGTTCTCTAAGAGAGCTATGGCATCGGGAAGGGGATGTCGTCACTTGCAAGTGAGTTGGATTTAAGTGAAGGAGGGCTGTGCAAAGTTACCAGTCTCATTTTCTCCTGTAGCTATCTGGGTCCAATGGCAAGGTATAGATCAGGGTGACCGGAGATGGCTCTGGATGCAGTGGGAGATCATGTGTGTGTGTGCACTGAATCCCAAGTCCAGTGTGATTTCCAGTACCAACTAGATAAGCTCTCTAAATAAGGTTCCTTTTAGTTCTAAAATATTATGACTGAAATGCAAGTTGCTTTTTACTGTTTTAGCATATATATCCTGAGGAGAGACTGGTGAACTTCAGAATGGCTGGAGCTATCTGCCCAAGGTCACACAGCAAGTCAGAGGCAGAACGGAAATTAGAACCCATAGCCCTGTGTAAAAGGAGAACATGATACCCCATGGGAGTCCTTTGGTCAACTTGTTTATGATCTTCTCTGCCTCTGGTGTTAACCATCTTCAGCTGTACACCCTGTGATGTATGAATTGAACATTTCTTCCCTTAACAATTTTTTAAAATAGTTTTTGTTTTTACATTAAAGTTATTTGCAAATATACTTCCACCACATGCTGAGCAAACATGAAAAAAGAAAAACAATTATATAAAATCAATTAATCCAGAAATTCAGTCTTTAGCAAGCAATAGTTTTTCACCTCTTCAAGCAAAGTACATTTCCTTATCTTCCTGGGTTTGTTTTAGGATTCTTTTAGTTTATATTACTGCAGTCTCCTTTTAAGTTCCAGCCAAAATCCTATCTTCTATAGGAACTCTTATCCCAACTTCTCTTAATCACAAGACCTTCCCTCTGTTAATTATTTCTTATTTATCTTGAATATAACTTGTTTGTATACATTTGTTTGCTTGCTGTCTCCCCTTTTACATTATAAGCTCCTTGAGGACAGAGACTGTCTTGTGCTGCTTTTTGTATCCCTGGTGCTTAGCACAGTGCTTGGCACACAGTAGGCATTTTCACTATATTTTTCTTGTAATATGGCTAATATGGAAGTGTTTTGCATAACTTCATACATATCTTATGTATCATAGCCCTTGTCTTTTGAATCAGTGGGGGAGCAGATAGAACGAGGGAGAATTTAGAATTCAAAATTTTAAAATATAAATGTTAAAAATAAATTCCTTAAAAAATAAAAAAAGTTTATTGGTTGAGTGATTGTAACTACATATTTCTTTTTCCTTATTCTTTCCAGCTTAATAAAATTACATAATTGCACTTCTCTCTCAGTTGAATTCATTCATATCTACCACCATTGAACTCCCTCCTCAGATTCTGAGAGAGGCTGGAAAACAGCTACAGATCCCAAGCTATTGAATGGATCATTTAACTTGTGTGATTTGGAAACTTGCCTGGTGGTCAGACTTTTCTGAGCAGGATTGATGTTGAAATGCAAACTAGATTTAGACTTCTCATATTCTGAAAACTCCATAAAGCTTCTCCCTTGCTCAGCCAGTTCCTCACTGCTCCCTGGGCCTGCTTTGCATTTTAATCCTCTCTTCTCCTCCCCCTAACTCTTGACCTCATCTTTGTTTAAAATATTTTCATCCTTCAAGGCTCAATTCACATCTCATTTCTCTGGGAGACCTTCTCTGATCACCATGTCCCACAATACTCTCTCTAATTCCCATAATTCTTAACTATTTATATTACTGCTGAGTCCTGATTATATAATTCCTAGGAATGTGAATGATGATATTATAGCAATGGTTTATATTTCTATAGCACTTTAAAGTCTGTGAAACTCTTTCCTCAAAACAATACCTTGTGAGAGGTCAAACCAGTGTTTTTATTTCTATGTTACAGATGGGGAAACTGAGTCTTAGAAAACTTATATACTTGAATTCACACAGGGAGGGACAGAGGCAAGACTAGAATCCAGATCTTTTGACTCCTAATCTTATTTTTATTCCAGTACATTGTTGCTCCTCCTCTACTAAGTAGATATTCCATGTCCATACCTGTGCTAGGTTTCATAGAAGACAGAAAGATGTCCAGTATCTTTCCTTGAGAAACTCATAGTTTTTTTGGAGTATATGATGATCTAGATTTCGATTTAAAGAAGAAAGACACAGGAACCTATATGAGTTATAATATATTGATAATATAATAAGGCATTATGACAATGGAGCAATAAACAGAGTATTGGACTTGGAGTTAGAAAGATCCTGCCAGAAAGTGTCCTGTCAGACACTTACTAGCTGTGTGATTTTGGATAAGTTGTTCCCCTCTATGAGTCTTACCTTTTTTAGTCTATAAAATAAGGCAGTTTGACTTGATAATCAATAACATCTCTTCTATCCCTGAGAAACTATCATGCTGAGATCTTTTTGCCCTGATTCACAACATACCTGAGCTCCATCTATAAGTGTTCCAGATATCCTAGGTGTGCAGCCTGACCTGAGTGATTCCTGAATGATGGGAATGAGGTTGGGGTTTTTTATACTCAGGAGAACAAAAATTACTAAAACCCTTTCAACCCACACTGACCTAAGGTAATTACATCCCAGGCACCTTTGAATATATTAATCATGAGTAAGTTAGTCACACACAGAAGTTGATAGAGTTCCTTTGGTGATTAATGATTACACCTTTTGATTGTATTTCCCCTTCTCCTTTTATCAGAATGGGGAAGTTTGAACAAATTGTCTCAGGGAAGCAAAGGGATTTGCAAAAAAAGCAAAATTCTATCAATTACATGGAACCTGTGCTTCATGGTCAAGTCAGAGATATAGAAATTCATAAGATAGAGAGCTCTTTGGGTCCACACAAATCAGAAAGTCTTCATGAATGAGGCAAGGCTAGAGTTGGGTCTTGGAAGATGGAAGAATGTAGATAGGTAAAAAAGGAAGAGAAAGAGCCTTTTAGGATGTATATGAACAAAGACTGGCTTATTAAGCAACACTGTCTGCTCCAGAAATAGACAATCTAGCAGAACTCTCTTTCAACTCTGACCTAACTCAAATCTTTTTTTTTCAATTTTTAACATTTTTATTTAAAGCTTTGAATTTCAAATTTTATCCCTCCTTCCCCTTCCCCTTTCTGAGACAATAAACAATCAAATATAAATTATACATGTATATTACATGTACATTAGACACTATATTTTACATGTGCACATATATGAACATTGCCACATTAGTCATTTTGTACAAGAAGGCTTGAATTAAAAAATGAAAAAAGTGAAAAGTAGCATTTTTTCTATATTCAAACAATATCACTTCTTTCTCTGGAGACAGTATAGTATGCTTCATCATTAGTCCTTTGAAGTTGTCTTGAATCACTGTATTGCTGAGAATAGTAAAGTCATTCATAATTCTTCATTAAACAATGAATATTGTTGTTGTTGTATAAAGCATTCTCTTGGGTCTGTTCACTTCATTATGCATCAGTTCATGTAACTTAGGTTTTTCTTAAAATCATTCTGCTTGTCATTTCTTATAGCACAATAATATTCCATTACAATCATACACTATAGCTTGTTTGGCCATTTCCCAATTGATGGACATTCCTTTGATTTCCAATTCTTAGCCAACAACAAAAAGAGCTGCTATAAATATTTCATAAAATAGGTCTTTTCCCCTTTTTTGGATGTTTTTGGGATATAAACCTAACACTGGTATTGTTGGTTCAAAGGGTACATACAGTTTTATAACTCTTTGGGAATAGTTCCAAATTGTTCTCAAGAATGATTGGATCAGTTCACAACTCCACTAAAAGTGCATTAGTGTCCCATATCCCTTCCAACATCCAACATTTTCCTATTTTTGTCACATTAATTAATCTGACATATGTGACCATAAATCAGACTAACCCAAAACCTAACCATTGACTAGGAGATAAAGTACAAGTTTGACATTAAAATTCCTCTATAACCAGACTCCAAACTCCTCTATCTATTTCTTCTGCTGCTCCCATATCCTATCCATCCTATCTAGATTTATGTCTCTCTGACTTGGAAATGCATTATTATATCTCATTATTACATCACTCCCCTACTTATGCTCTATGGTCTAACCAAACTAGTCTTCCCTCTGCTCTGTCTTGTGTAGCACTTCATTGTCATCTCTAACTGTTACATGCTTGGAGTGTATTAAACATCCCTTCCCACCATCACTTAGAATTCTTAATTTCCTTCAAAATTGCACTCAAGTGACACCTTCTACTCTGAAGCCTGATCCTCTGGCTGCTAGTGTTCTATTCCCCTTTTCCCCAATACCTTTTATTTCTTTTGTATAAATTTATTTTTATATGTGTTATTTGCCCTGCTTTTGAGCCTTCATACCCACTTCATATTAATCTATTTGTACACATGCCTTATGAACCATATTAGATCATAAACTCCTTGAGGACAGGAACTGCTCTTGAATTGTTATATCTTCAGGACTAGCAGAACACATGATGCAAAAAACACTCTAATACATACTTATTGATTAGTTCATGAATCTTAAACACCAAAGAAGATATGAAAATGAAAAAGTCACAATTCCTTTCTTCAAGGCATTAACAACTAGTATGAATGATAAGACAAATATATGTATATGTATAAATATATACTTTTAGGCACTTATATAATATAGTAGCTTGAAGCAGAAAGTCATATGTCATATTAACATGAAGTAGAAAATGAAAGTTGTGTAAAATGAATCGTTTGAAACTGAATGAAAACAGAGTGGGCTAGATTGTTTGGGAAACTGGATATCATTTTCAATGATCCCAAGCTGATAATTGCCACAAGAGCTATCTCTTTAATACCAACATTCTCTTTGTGATGCTCTTTCTGATGCTGAACTTTAATACTCAGAACAATTAAAATTGTGACCTCCTGATTTAATCCAGTTCCAATAGTCTTGTGATGAAGAGAGGCATCTGCACCCAGAGAGGACTATGGGGACTGAGTGTAAATCACAACATAGTATTTTTACTCTTTTGTTGTTTGCTTACATTTTGTTTTCTTTCTCATTTTTCTTTTTTTCTGATTTTTTCTTGTGTAGCATGATAATTGTGGAAATATGTATAGAAGAACTGCACAAGTTTAACATATATTAGATTGTTTGCCATTTAGAGAAGGGGGTAGGGAGAAAGGGAGGGAGAAAAAAATTTGGAATATAAGGTTTTGCAAGGGTGAATGTTGAAAATTATCTATCTATCTATTGAAAATAAAAAAGCTTTAATTAAAAAATAATAAAATTGTGACCTCTCCTCCCACCCCCAACACAATAGAGAGATGGATGGTGGCTGGTACATTATCAATGACAATTTGTATAAAGTAATGAAGACATATGTGACCCCAGAAAGAAATGGGTCATATTGCCTGCCTATAAAATATACTGGCTCTGGTGTCAGAAGGCTAGGGTTCCAATCCTGCCTGTGTGGCCCCAGGCAATAGATAAGAGTGGGAGAATCTACTCTGGAAACTACAAAATATTAACTGGTCAAAAGAAAGGCCTTTAGTATATTAGGCAGATCTTATTGAGTGTTTCTGGAAGGGTACAAACAAGAATCTGAAAGGATAAAAGGGTGTGGGTGGGTTTCATTCTGTACCAATAGAATGATTCTCAACACAGTGAGATCATGGACCCATCAAAGTATTCAGGTATAATTGCATAGGAGAAGAATGGAGAAGAATATAATAATATGAGGTAGGAATTATTTTTAGCTGGGTAGAATCAGGAAAAGCTTTGTGGAGGAAGCAACATTGAGCTTAGTCTTGAAGGATATAAAACAGATGTTCTTAACCTTTTTTTTTGAGCAGTTCCATGGTGCAGTGGACAGAGTACCAGGTGAGTTCGAGTTTAACCTCGGATTCTTACTAGTTGCAATATCTTACATGAATCACAATTTCTCTTTGCTTCAGTTTCCTCATCTGTAAAGTGTGGATAATAACAGCACCTATCTCAAAGGATTGAGGTTCAAATGAGATAATAAAGTGGTGTTCATAGTACCTGGTACATAAGTAAGCACTATATAAATGTAGCTGCTGTTTATTATTAGCCATGTTATGGATTCCTTTGACAGTCTAATGAAGCCTTTCTCAGGATTTTTTTTTTTTTTGCTGAGGCAGTTGGGGTTAAGTGATTTGTCCAGGGTCACACAGCCAGGAAGTGTTAAGTGTCTGAGGTCATAATCTGAACTCAGGTCCTTCTGACTTCAGGGCTGGTGCTCTATCCACTAAACCAACTAACTACCCCTCTCAGGATATTTTTGAGGAAATAAAATTAAAAGATATAGAATCACAAAGGAAATAAATTATATTTTTTAAAGTTATCTTTTTGTTATTGTTGAGGCAACTTGCTCAGGATCACATAGCTAGAAAGTGTTAAATGTCTGAGATCAAATTTGAACTCAGGTCTTCCTGACTTCAGGGCTGGAGCTCTATCCACTGGGCTACTTAGCTGCCCCCTAGTTATTATTAAAAAAACCAAAAAACAAATTTATAAACCTCAAATCAAAAGGCAGAGATGGGTGATCATGGAAGCTTTCCAGCCCTTTGTTTTTATTCAATTAACCTCTATCTTAAATGTCACCTATGAGACTGATGGGATGGAAGGGAGGGAAATGAAGGAGGAAGTGTAGAGAAAGAAAAGGGTATAATGTAAAGTTGTTTTTCTCTCCCAGCTGCATGGACTCCTCCAGCTGGTGGCCTGTCCCCCTAGGGGATGGCCAGTGGTGGGGAGGGGAACCAGGAACGGTTCAGTTACACAACTTTCAGGTTGCTCCCTTCCGAAAAGAGGAAGTGCCCACTGGACTTCCTCATTGCCTAGGACTGTCGAGTTCAGCACTATTGGGGGAGGGGAAGCCCCAAAGGCTTGGGGAGAGGAAAGGAAGAGACTGCCTGGGCTGGTGCTCTGGGCCCAGAAAGCAAAGGGAGGGCCGCTGGGACTTACCCAGCCCAAATTATTGTCAGAAATGAGCTAGTGTGAGTGGTGAAGAAATTGGTCCCTACTGAAAAACGTGGGTGGGGTGAGGATGTCAAAAGATAGTTTTGCCCTATTTCTGAGATCATCCTCAACATAAAAACAACATCGATGAGGCTGAGATAGCAATACTACTTTGAAATAAACATGTGGCAAATTCACAACGGCTATTCTCTTTGCCAAAAGGAAGGTTTAATTAGGAGAAGAATTTACAGAAAAAATAAGAGAGAAAATAGGCACCCGTTGTGACAAATATGAAATATAGTTGAGAGAGCATATAGTTAGAAAGGAAAGGGCTGGAAGAATCCATTAAAGGAATATGCCATGAGACCTAAGCATGCCATTGATTGGTAGGTTAAATCCATAGAGGAGTTTAGCAGACTAATCAGAGTTAGCCAGAGTAAGGAGAAAGGCGTCATTGAAGGGAAGGTACCGCTAGGGAGAGAGAGTACCTCCCAATGGGCTTGGATTTGAAAAGAATTTAGCAAAGATCTTCATCATAAGCATATTTGTAAGGGGAAATAGAGCTTTGGGAGTTTCTCAGGTGCAAAAGGAGGGAAGGTCTGCACCTGACAGACCTGGTCCCACACCCTTTAAAGCTGTGCTAATCAATATCTCAAAGGTTATTGTGAATATCTTTAAAGACCTTAACTAGATTGGAAATAGGATGGATGAATTAACAACAAGTTCTGACTTCACATTATTCTATACAAACAGGATTTGGGCGCATTCCTGTTAGGGAAAGATTGTCCTCATGAATATCAACTTTCACTAAATACTTTCTCTTATGCCTCCTTGTGGCCCCAAAGTGGACCATGCCAGTTGAGTCCAAATTCCAGGTAAATTCTACCAAAGTTCAAAGGCTTCCGTTTCAGAATGGTCTAGTGCTTGCTTTACAAAATGACCAGCCCAAGCTCATAAGTCATAGATTTGGAGCTGGAAAGAAGCTAAGATCATCTAGTCCCACCCCCTCACGGGGGAACTGAGGCCCTGAAAGGTGGGGCAGCTCTCCAAAGTGCAACAGGTAATAAGTAGGAGAGCCTGTATGAAGACAGACCCCTGGACCACAAAGCCAGCATGCTTTCCTCTGCTCCGCGCTGCCTTTGATAATTTCAGGAAGCCTTATTATGAGGTTGATGATGCCTTTTTGGTTACATCAACTTTCTTTACATTATAAAATAGCATAAATGCTATCCTTTTTCAACCAAAATACATGTACAGTCAAGTTCGACTCTTCATGACCCCATTTGGGGTTTTCTTGGACAAAAATACTGGAGTGGTTTACCATTTTCTTCTTCAGCTCATTTGATAGATGAGGAAACTAAGGCAGAGTGAAGTGACTTGCCCTGAAGTTAAGGGGCTAGCCCTAAGTCATATAGTAGGAGCAGCTAGATAGTGCAGTGGATAGAGCATTGACATTGGATTCCGGAGGACTTGAGTTCATATGTGAATTCAGCTAAGTAATGCTAGCTGTGTGACCCTGGGCAAGTCACTTAATCCCAAGTGCCTCCCCACCCAAAATCTAGATTCCTACATCACAAGTAAGCAGTATATCAAGGTTTTGAACCCAGGCTAGTATTCTTTCTTCTTGACCAGGAACTTAGAAAAAGAAATGAATGTCCCTCACTTTTCTTTGCTTTCATCTGGAGCAGATAGCCTCCATCCTTGAAGGTCCAATTCAAAGCCTTCCCTGATGACTAGATGCCTCAGGGAACTCTTCCCTCACACTTCTAACCATATCTATCTTTTATAGGATTCCAGGCAGGATAGACTGCCTGAGATTACTTAACCACAGAGTCATTTCTCCTCAGGTAGAAGATAACTTCCCCTTTATAACCTGCCCCTCCCTCTGCCCATCCCTCTATGTAGGTAGGTAATAAGCCGGAACCGTGTCTGTTGTTGCTGTGAAGCTAGGTGGTGCGGTGGAGAGAACCCAACACCTTAAGTCAAGAAGACCCAGCTTCCTGGTTCAAATATGGTCTCAAAAATTTACTAATTGTATGACCCTAGGCAAGTCACTTCACCTGTTTGTCTCAGTTTCATCATCTATCAAAAGACCTGGAGAAGGAAATGGAAATGCAAATAACTCCAGTGTGTTTGCCAAGGAAATAGGGCCTCACAGAGTCTAAATAACAACCAAGTCTGGAGTAGTGGAAAGAGCATTGAATTTGGTTTCAAATCCTGGTTCTGCTATTATTAGTCCTGTGAACGTTTTTGGCCCTCCATTTCTTCAGGTATTAAATGAGGGAACTGGCTTCTAAGGTCCTGTAATTCAATGAGTAAGTTAACATAGTTTCCACTCACCCCCTCTATATGCCCATCTGATCTTTCTACTGGACCCTGCTGTGCATGAGCTCCATACCCCTAGGCAGGGGCAGCTTGATTTGGTGACAAGATCAAGTCAAGTCAACCAGCATTTATTAAACACCAGAATGTTCCAGGCACTGTGCTATTATCTCACCTAAGTAATAAATAATTATCTCACCTAAGATAATATTTGTAAAGTGCATAGCTCATTACCTGAATCAGTAAGGGCTTAATAAATATTTATTCATTCCATCCTCTTTCTTCCCCTCTGGTTATGTTAAATCAGGAGCTCCAGGAAGATCGCTTTTACTTTCTTTACCATCTCTACCTTAAACAGAAGGAAAAACCCTTCCTCTCTCAACAAAAAATCATGGACGAGGCAATAGGTATCTGTTTCCAAATTAGTCTCTAACAATAGTCCCAGATTTAGAGGGGACTTCAGAGAACTTCTTAAATGACCCCCTGTCTGAGCAGGAATCCCTTTTATAACAAGTAGTCGTTTAATTTGTGCTTGAGTTCCTCCAAAAAAGGACTCACTATCTTATAAAGATATTTTATATACATCAGCACCATTCCACTTTACAGTTCTTATTGGTAGGAACTTGTTTTTCTTTATGTTGAGATGAAATTTGCCTCTCTGTAGGTTGCACCCAGTGGATCTCTTTTTATCCTCTGGGTCCAAGCAGAACAAGTCTCATTCTTCTACAAGATAACTCTTCTGATCCAGGAATCACCTTGAGCTTTCACAGATTCTTGGCTCTAGCTGGTCAGCAGGTCTGATAAGCTGCAGTGAGGGAGGGTGAGTGAGAAGACAGAGGGCCTTGGGGACTTGAAGGAGAAAATTCTTTTTAGTGCTGGGAAATCTAGGAGGCAATGAATTGAGAATAAACTTCACCAACTTCACAATTTAGCAGCTGATATGGCCCTCTACCAGCCTGAGGGGAAGTTCCATGCTTGCTGCTTCTTTCACTAGGCTGAGAATCAGCTTATTCCACCAGTGGCTTCAGGGGAGGATGGGAAGAAGTGACTGTCAGGATCACTGTGAGTCAGTTGTGGGAAATGAAGTGGGGAAGTCCTGACCCCACTGGGGGCAGTAGGCCTCCATTCTAGGGGAGCTAGTTCATTAATTTTTTTTTTTATTATTCTTTTAAGTAAAAGGGAAGTTTGAGGTGGAGTGAGGACTTCCTCAGTGATGAAGGAAGTTACCCCATCCCTTTTATGGGCTGCTATGATGGGACAGAAACACAAACCCTTTCATCTTCTTGAGGGAGCCTGAGCCCCAAGTTATGGGAGACTGGTTAGGAAGGGCAGGGTCTATAAGCAGATCCTGAGCTTATACTGGTTCGTTGGCCATTTCTAGAGTCTTTAAGATTTACAAGCCACTTTCCTCACTATTAGTCTGTGAGTTAAGCAATGCAAAGTACCTTAGGAGCATCTGAGGCTCAATAGGATTAAATGATTTGCCCAGGTTCACACAACCAAGAAGTATGAGTGGGGATTTGAATCCAGGCTTCCTGGTTCTAAACTTAGTTCTCTTTTTGTTTTATATTCAACTTTGTCTTTGAGAAAGTCCTCAGGAAAATGTTCCCTCTGAAGGTTAACCTAATAGTCTTCCATTCAAGAACTAACAAGATTTCCCAACTTAACCTCTCCGAATCTGTTTCCCCATTTGTGAAATAAAAATATAAATAAACAAATTGAATATATAAATTAAATGGTAAAAATTTTAAAAATTAAATAAAAACAGGGTTGTTGTATCAAAGAACATAATGTATGTAAAGCGCTTTGCAAACCTCATAGTGCTACACACATGTGAGTTGTTATTATCATCATTGCTACATCATTTTCATCTTTTTAATGAAGTTACTATTATGACTAATATCTTTATTATCACTTCATCCCAAATTAAGTCCAAATTCCTCTGTTCTTCCAATCCAAGTACTTACATAACTTTGGCTCACTCTAACTAATCAACTTTTTTTACTCCTACTCCCCTATAAACAGCTCCCTGTTCTATGCTGGTAAGAGGATCCTCACCATCCTCTGAACACCCAAGGTCCAATAAAATGTAGGGTCCCTAAGGACAAGAAATCTGTTCTTTGCCTTTGTATCCCCAACGCTTAGCATACTTCCTGACATAATTAGTACTTAACCAATGCTTGCAAATAATTGAGTTTTACCTCTATGCCTTTATTCATGCTGGCTTCTCCTTCCACATCTTTATTGCCTTTCCACTATTCTCTGTCAAAATCCTACCCCTAACAAATCTTGTGTATTGTAGAAAATCTTCCCTAACTACATCATATCGATCATCTCTCTTTTCTAAGGCTCAAAACATTTGCTATCTTTTGCCTACTTTAACTCTCCATTGCTTTAAGTCTAGCATTTGATTCTGCATTATCCTAATTCTGTTTCTGATGTATGAATCTTCCTAACAGTCTACTTAAGTGAACCTAATAGTCTTCTTAAGTGAACTATGAATTCACTGTGATCAAAGATATCATTTACTACTTCTCTTGCTCCCTTCTTTCTGGGGACTGGACACTGGACCAGGCAAATAATAAGTAATCAGCAAAGACTTAGAAATTTCCTGGGTGTGGAGTATACCTGTGGTATCTGCTCCTGGGGAGGATACTGGTGGATTGCTTGAGCATGAGAATTTGGAATTTTAGTAGGGCTTGAATTTAGGAGTTCAAAGCAACAAAAAGGCCAAAAAGTCAATCCAGTGACCACACTAAATTTAGTATCAATATGGTGATGGATAGTAGTAGAGAGTCACTAGGCTACCTAAAAAGGACATATCAGCTCAGGTCAAAACTGTAGCAGGTCAAAGCTCTCATGTCAATCAATAATGGCATCAGGCCCATGAGTAGTAGTTGTATTTCCGGCCTGGGTAAGCTAGGAAGACCCAGTTTTCTCCATCACCATACCCCAAAGACAGAAAGCTAAAGAATGCCAGAGCTAGGAGAGACCTTAGACTGTGGAATATCAGGGAGCTGAACATAATCTTAGTACATAGAGCAGAGGATATCAGAGCTGGAAGGAATAATAAAGCAAATGTTCAAAGGGATTGCAGAAATCATTTATACCAACCCTGCATTTTATAGATGGGAAAACTGAGAACCAGAAAAAGGAAATCACTTCCCAAAAGTGACACAGTGAGATAGTGGGAAAGCTAGGAATAGAACCCAGGTCTCCTAATCTTCAGTTCAGAGTTCTTTTCACTAATCCCTTTGGACCTCAGTGGGGGTTGGTTTAGATCATCCTGAAGATCCTTCCCAGTCCATATTCCACAATTGCCATAGATTCCTTGGATTCCTAATGGAAATTATCTATAAATATTCATTCAAGAGATATGAGTACAAAAGTCTTTTAGTTTTTATTAAAACCAGGTTATTCCCCATCATCTATGAATTTCCTCCTTTACTTCCTTCTTGTAGCCTCAAGGAGACCCTGAGAACCAAGAATATAAGCTCTGATATTCCCAGCCTGGGTGAGAAAAGAAGACCCAGTTTTCTCCACACCCCTCCTCAAAAGAAAGAATGATGAAGAATGCCAGGAAACTGGAAGGATTCTGGGGCCCCAAGATGCATTTGTTGTTAAGCCTTGCCAAACTCATTATCTGACACCTGGCCACCACAGGATGGGTTTTTTTTTTTTTGTTGTTGTTGTTGTTGTTGTTGTTTTTGGTTTGTTTGTTTTTTTGACTACAGCAACTCTTGAACCCAGATCCAAAAGTCTGAAAGAGCCGGTGGCTACATCAGGAAAGAAACCTGCTCTAATGAGATAATGTCTCCTTTAAAGTCCTGTAGATTTTCCCCATAGTTCAACTTCCTATTAGGAGAGAGAGAGGATCACCTGAGTCCTATTCAGACTCAAGGGTATGTTCAAGGCGTAATGAATGTTCCCTATGTAACTCCCATGTCATTCGTGTCCAGTTTGCCCTCTTGGAGTATCAAAGCTGATGCAAGTTGGGAACTAAGAGAGTTTTTTCCAGGAGCCCCTTCTCCTTTCTCCCTTCCCCCACCAAAGGGACAATATCAGACTGGGCTGCTGAGAATGTGGTGAGATAGTTGTTAAACCATGAGTGACTAAGAACCGGACTCACAGTCCCCCTGCCGGCAAAACCCGGAACTGCAGAGGCACTGTAGTCCTAAAGGCAAAGGGCTGGCGGGTGGCGAGAGCTTCCCGCCCTAAGGCAAGGGGTCCTGGCGCCCTTGTTAGGGCTGGCTTTGGGAGTTCCCAGGGCTGTCTCTGTTATTGAAGTCCCCATTCCCTCCCCAAACTCTCTCACCCAGCCCCCACTTCAAGGCTGGGAACATTTTAAATGCTTTTAAATTGGGTATCTGCCTTTTCTGAGCATATAAATCACAACAGGACCTAGAGACTATCTGTCACAGAGTCGTGACCATTTTATGTCTGCTTCTTTTCCCATATGAACCCTTCTGAAATGTATTCACGGACTTTGTCCACTAACCCCTGGCTAAAACACTCTGATCTAGTCCAAATCCTCCCATTTTGCAGATGAGGGTTAAGTTAGGTTATTTGTCCGAATTCGAATCAAGGGCCTCTAACTTCCAACCTAATGGTGTTTCATTATCCGGCACCAGTGAAAATCTCCCAGGACGTCCCGCATCCCCCCCTTTCGTCAGGGCCTCCGCCGGTGTTTGGGGAGGGGCCTCTCACAGGTAGTTGTCCTCTCCTTCCTCCGCTCTCCCGCCCTCCTCCCCGCTGCCCTCCCCCTCTCCCTCCTGGGCCAGGGCCTCGATGTCCTGGGTGATGCCGGTGAGGATGCGATTGAAGGCCTCGGCCTCCGGGCGGGGGGCCCGGCTGTCGTAGCTGCGGACGGCCGAGGCCGACGTGGAACTCATGCTTCGCTTGATCCGGCCAAAGCTGTCGGTGAGGATGCCGCCTTCGCGGATGCCCACGCCCTCCAAGAAGCCTTCGAAGTAGCCGATGTCCTGGTCCGGGATAAAGGGCCGCATCCCTGTGGGGTCGAGAGGCCGCGGCTGGCTTGTGGTCCCCCCTGCCCAGCCCAGGGAGAAGGGGGCCCGAGCCCGAGCCAAGCCTCTGAATCGCAGGGCCGGCATCTCAGCTCTGTGAGCTCCTTAGAAGGGGGAGTGACTAGGAGTTAAAGGGTTAAATATCTAGTCCTGCTTTCCCATTTTATAAATAAGGAATCTGAAAGGGCAAGGGTCACTTGTAAAGGGCAGAAGTCACTCACAAAGGGCAGGGGTCACACTAGTCAACAGCAAAGCTCAAATTTGAACCACGTCCTCAGACTCCAAATCCAGGACTTTTCTCGTTGCTACCTGTCTCAGCGGAGGTGTCAGAGACGGAATTTGCACTGAATCTGTACTCCACCAGATTTCCTTATGTGCCGCTTTCTGTGTCCTACCTAGCAAGATCCCCCGGCAAATGTGCTTGTAGCCTATTTACGGAGTCACTAGAGGAAGCTTTGAAAGGTCAGGGACTACATCCTTAGTCTCAGGACGCTACACTAGGTTCTCACGCTCACCACAGCTGCTCGATAAGGCTGTTGAATTAAATATAGAAATGTTTTTCTTACGATGGTGAGCCTAAGTATAATTAGGATGGTTGTGAAGGGTAGGTAGTGTACTAGTGCTAATATCTAGATAATGAAATACATGTTTAATGAACTGATGGTGAGGGGAAGGAACCCGGGTATTTGTTGGGATGAGGGGACTACTGAGATATTGGTGTGATGGGTGTGACAGGGGCAGTAGTGCTGGAGGTAACAGGATCCCTTGGCGTCCTCATGGATGGTCAAGTCCAGCCTCTCCTTTCCAAGAGGAGGAGACAGATCCAGAAGGAAGTGACTTGCCCAAAATTATACAGGAAAGACGGCAGAGCTGGGATTTGAACATGGTTCTTTGGGGTCTGGATCCGGCACTCTTTGTGCTGTGCTATACGGTGATGACGGTGGTCATGGGTATGGGATAGAAATGATGGATAGAAAAGCTGACCCTTGACATGGGAGGAGGGGCTCACCCAGGAGAAGGAACTTCCTCTTGTCCCCATAGAGCCGGAGAAGGTGCCCGCAGTACTCCTGCACCGACAGCCCCAGCCTGTATTCTCGGAGCAGCAGAGCGAACTGCTGGATCTCAGGGGGCGACAGCTTGTTTCGCAGCTGCGAGGAAGATCCAGGAGGAGGGACCAGATGAAGGACAAAGAACAAGCCCACTGGCGAGCCCCGTATTCCATATGGCAAAGTCGATTGGTAGTAGAACTGCTTGGGGAAGCCATAGGCAATACAGGGGCACAGGGCCCGACAGAAAGGAGGCTGGTCAGCAATCTCAGTGCCGCATCAGTTAGAAATATTAGGGGGAACATGGCTCTAGATGTGCCCTCTCTGCAGGCTTCCCAGAGAATTAGGGAGAAGATGGAGACCCTGGACAGAGCCCAACCACAGGGACGTATGTCTTCTGTCCTATTCAGAGGACTTACCTGAGGGAGCTGGGCACTGGAGCGGAGATGGCAGGGGAGCAGGGGTCCCATGAAATAGGGAAGATGTAGACTTCCAGGGAAGGAAAGGAGTGGGTGGGAGCTTTCATGGGGCACATGGGGGAAAGAGGCAAAGGGTATGTGTAAATGGGAGGGGGGAGATAGATGAAGTAGACAGGGACACAAATGGGTGCAGGGAGGGGGGCTACAGGGGAGAAGTGCTGTGAGTGAGCAGAGGCTTCCACGGGGTGCAAAAAGAGGCTCAGGAAAGGGGGCAGTGAGCTGGGATACTCTCCAGAGCTTGGGAAAGTGGCCCTGATCTTGCTTGGGCCTTACCGTCACCATATAGTCCTGCAGCTGCTCCAGGCCCAGGCTGCTGCCGTCACTCTCGCTGCAGTGAGATTCCTGGAAGGAGGGTGTGGATGTGCCACTATAATAAGCTTCGAAGGTGTCGTGGGAGCCATTGCTGGAAAGCAGAGACAGAGGCAGGTGCCTTGGCTCACTCCACTGGGCTCTGCCTGCCTGCCTGCCTGCCACCCCTCTCCCCAACCCTCCCCTCCGCCGTGGTCCCTTCTGCCCACTGCGTAGTTTCCTGGGGTCTTCCAGACTAGTCAGACAGTCAGTAAACATTTGATAAAGTACCTACTATGTAACAGGCAGAGGGTAAGTGCTGTGGATATAAAGAGAATCAAAGGACTTTCTGTACTACTAAGGAAGTCTATTGGAGGAGATTACATGCAAACAACTATGTACAAACATGTTATATACAGAATACATTGGAAATAATCCACAAAGGAAGGCACTAGAATTCAGGGGAATTGTCCCAGAACAGCAGCAGCAGATACTCAACATAGACTACTAGCATCCAGGGCCCTTCACATAACGAGTACTTACTTAATAAACATGGATTGGTTAATAAATGAAATCCCAGTCACCTGAGGAGGGTGCTCGGCTTTGTGGCTCCAGCCCAGGCTTTCTGCCTGAGCCCCACACACCCTGCTCTACTCCCCCTCACCTAAACACACAGACATAAGGACGGGTGTGAAGGGCTGATGACAAAGATGTGCTGGAGCCCCGAGCCAGGGTTAAATTTTCAGTATGCCTATTCATGCCTCAGAAATAGGCAAAAGCTATGGCTCAAGACTTGATTGTTATTTTATTGATTGTCTATCCTTAAGAAAGAGTTAAAAATGCAGATTAAACTTATAAGCATGTGTGTACATAATTTTTCCCCCTGGGATGTTAAACATTGATCCATACAGCTCTGGTTGAGGGTGATAGTGACATTGTCGATAATAGAAGATTCAATAAATTTTTGATAAACATAATTGAAAAGTGCTAGTGGGGGGGAGATTAATTATTGAGGTGATCATAGAATGAGAGTTGGGAAGAAGCTTAGAATCTGTCTAGTCAAACTCTCTCATTTTATAGTTGAGGAAATTACTGATCAGGGACTGTTCCGCAGATGAGATTTCATTTTTAACCTACAATCATGAGATCAGTTTTAGATCCACAGGGAAATCATAAGCATGTCACATACACCAAAAGCAAATCAAAATAATTTTTCAATTATATACAGGGTTAAAAAGAATGCGTTGATTGAAGGAAATTCAAATGCAGCAGAAAGCATCCTGCTCTTGAGAGCAAAAGTACCGTGTGTCCCAGAACCAACACTTTCATTAATATGATGTGATGCTTGTTGATTGGTGTGGATAATTTGTGAGGTAACCCTACATAACCTTGTGTTTGTTTTGTGGTGTAGTGGAAAGTGCTAGATTTGGAGTCAGAAATATTTGGATCCAAATGCCAGCTTTTCTATTACAGGATGATTGATAAAGTTCCTCTCAGATCTTCTATTTATTACAATTCTTAAAATCCATCCTAACTCTTCTATTTAATTAATTATAATTATATTATATTATATATAAATATATAATATGTTAATATATATAATATAATACATAATATAAATATATAAATAAATAATATAAATATATTGTATTATTTTAATTAATTATAATTAATAAGATCCCTTCAAGCGCTTAGGCCTGTGATTCTGTGTCATACGTAGCTTTGGGTAACTTCTTTCCCCTTCCTAAGATGTGCGCTAGACAAGATGACCTCTAAAGTCCCTTCTAGCCCTGACTTTCTATAATTTGCATTCTAAAATTCTTCCCAATATGATATTCAATGAGTCTATCTTAGCTTGTGCTTTATATGCTTTTTTTGGAGGGGGAGATGGGTGAGTTTCAAGTCTGCTCGGTGATAGCCACGCTTTTCTAGTTTTCCCAGCATCTGCCACAATGCCTAGAGTCAGGTCAGCACACAGCAGGAACTCAGAGAGGAATACCTTTCTTGCTAGACAGTTGTGAAGAACTTCCCCAGAGAAAAAGCAGAGGTGTCTGGGGTGACTACTGGAGGCATGGAGAAGGATGGCGATTGGGTTGGGGGGAAGAGAAAGGGACAGTAACAGCTCTGGTACCTACAAAGAACTGCAGCAACTGAAATCAGCATCATAGCCATAGGTTCCATCTGTGCGGCAGCTCTCACCTGCAGTGGAACAGAGATCAGTTAGAAGACAAAGCAGGATTCCATCATTTCCAGGAGTCATCTTCCTTTCCTCCACTGGCCCCAGCACCAAACAGTATCCTAGGAACCACTCCCTAATTCCAATTCTCATGAAATTCATTGTCCCTTAATTATAGGTCATGTTTCCCTAGCCATTAAAAGCTTACAAAGCATTTTCCAGAGAAGATTAATAATAAAAACAAAAACAAAAACCCCGCGAGTTAGGTAGCTAAAATATTATTATGTCCTTCATACAGAGGAGAAAACCAGGAATCAAAGACAGAAACAATTTGTCCAGTATCATGTAGTTAATAAATATCAGAGCAAGGATTTGAATTCAGACCTTCTGGTTCCAAAACAATCCTCTTTCTACTATATTATAGTTTCCCTTTCAAAGCCATGATATATAAAGGACAATTGAAGGATGTAAGGGTGGTTAGGTTAGAGAAGAAAAGTTTTAGGGTTAAAATACAGACAGGATGGAGGTAGGACCCCTCCCTATCTTCAAAAATTTTGAAAGTCACCATCAGTTTTAACTTTTTCTTCTTGGTCCCAGAGATCAGAACTGGGGCAGTCGTGGAAATTGGAGTGAGGCAGATTTAGGGTTGATGTAAGGGGAAATTTGCTAAAAATGGGCAGCTTTAATTGGTAGGATCTTATCTAGAGCCATCTAGTCCAACAATTTAGAGATGAAGAACTGAAGTCTGAAGAGGTTAGGGATACCAGGAAGACATGGGATTCAAACCCAGTGCTCTGTCTCCTTCTAACTTGAAGTGTTCAAATTAAGAATACTGTAAGAAGTTCTTTTGAAGGATGGCAGACTAGTCTGAAGACCTCCCAGATCTCTTTTAGCTCTGGAAGCCTATAATTTTAATCTTAGTCTCTCCTCCAAAATTAAATCCCAGGTCCTCCCAAAACAGGAAGCAGGTATATTCTTTCTTTTCTCGAGCACCTCCCAGTGTGCCCTGTGTGCTCACAGGACTGGGCACATGGAAAGGAGATGATCAGTAAAGACTTCCTTTTTCTTTCTTTCTTTCTTTTTTTTGTCTTAGTTTTCCAGGAATGCCTCAAAAGGCTCTTTCAGTGAAAGTCCATCCCCTCCCCCATCATAAGTGATTACACTTTGCAGAACAGGAAGTTATTTTGGGTTGTAACTTGAGGTCCATTGCTTTTTGTTAATAGACTTCTTGATTAGTTTATTAAGTCTGGACCAGACCCTCTGGTTCTTCAATTTCTAGCTCTATTCTCCTTTATCTAAATCTGTCTTTTTCTTACTCCTCCCACCCTTGCATGTACAATCAAACTTCTGGCTGAGCTGGATAGGGAAAAACTGGAGAGATGGATGGAATCTAACCAAATTTCAAGACTCTTATTTTTGTCCACTTCTGTATCAGCTTCCCCCCACAGTACATAGAGCAGGGATAGCACATAATGGTGGCTCATCCAAAGATACTCCCTCCTTTGCCTAACATTGGCCCAGAATTTTCACAAGGAATAGAAAAGAGGAATCTGGAGTGACAGCTGGCTGTGGGGAACCAAAGAAGGGATCTTTGTTCAGCTTCTTGTCCTGGAATGCTCTTTTTCTGCCCCTTCCCCCATTTCTACTTGCTGAAATCCTTTCTTTACCTCAAGAGCTAGGTCAAATGCTTTGATCTCCATAAAGCCTTTCTTAACTTTCTCCCTACTTCCTAAAAATGGAAGTGATCTTTTCCATCTAATCTTATAGTACCTTGTTTATACTCCTCTTGAATACTTATTACTGGAGAGACATTTGAGTGGAGTTGGTGTTAGAAGTCCAGGGTATGAGTCATAGAATTATAACATCTCAGAGATAAAAAGGGATGACAGAGCTATTTGGTTCAGTTGGTACCAGAACAGATATGCTCTCTAGTCTATAACCAACAAAGAGCCGTTCAGCTTCCATTTATAGATCTTCCACAATGGGAGATGCATTACCCTTCAAAGCAGCCCATTTTGGAGGGCTTTAACTATTGTCAATAGGACAGCTAAGTGGGGGCACAGTGGGTAGAGTTCTAGATCTGGAATCTGGAAACCCCTCTTCCTGAGTTCAAATATGGCTTCAGATAATTTAGCTGTGTGATCCTAGGCAAGTCACTAAGTCACTTTACACTGTTTACCTCAGTTTTCTCATCTGTAAAATGACTTGGAGAAGGAAATTGCAAATCTCTCCAGTATTTCTATCGAGAAAGACTCAAATAGGGTCACAAAGAGATGGAGATATGAAAAACATCTGAACAACAGTTAATTATTGTCAAGTTTTTCTTTGTATGGTAGTAAAATCTATAGTATGGCTTTGGAATCAGAAG
This sequence comes from Antechinus flavipes, assembly GCF_016432865.1. Lineage (NCBI taxonomy): Eukaryota > Metazoa > Chordata > Mammalia > Dasyuromorphia > Dasyuridae > Antechinus > Antechinus flavipes. The sequence continues at coordinate 451,711,678 of NC_067399.1, forward strand.
ACTTAGGTCTCTATCCTGGCTTAATTACTTATATAATTTTCAGTAAATTCCTTAGCCTCTCTGAACAGTTTCCTCATCTCTAAAATGAAGGGGTTAGACTGAAGGAAGGAAGCAAGAATTTATTAAGCACCTAGTATTTGTTAGGAGCTCTACCATTATTATCTCATTTGATCCCCACAACAACCTTATGAGGAAGGTGTTGTTATTGTCCCTATTTAACAGATGAAAAAACTGAGGCAAATAGAATTTTAATAACTTTTCCAGGATCACACAGCTAGTAAGTGTCTGGGGCCAGATTTGAAGTCAGAAAGATGAGTTTTCCTGAGTCTCCCTGCTCTGTTCTTCTACTGTTCCACTCAGCTGCTCCTTTCTACATAGTAGGTGCTAAATAAATAGTAGGTGGAGGTGACTGATAATGAGGAATAGCTTTCCAGCCCTAGGTTTCTTTCAAAGATAGCTGATCAATACTTCTTGCTTAATTAGATTCTCTGAACTAGACTCAAATTCAACCTTCGGATCCTATTACCTGCATGATTCTGGGCAGAAGACTCGCTTCAAGACTTAAATTTTCTTCATCAGTAAAAAATGAAGGGACTGACGCAGCTGGTCAGCCTCTAAGCTGAGGGGCAATATGGAATAGTGATAGTATGTTGGATTTTGATTCAGGAACCTCTGATTTCAAATCCCACCTGATGAGGGCTATATGACCCTCAGGCAGTCACTTAAGCTTCTAAGCTTCATTTTCCTATTCTGTAAAAATAAGGCTTCACTACCTGATCTCTTGAGGTCCCTTCAAGCTCTAACTTCTCAGATGACTTGGTTCATTTCATTTTGTTCGGGGGCAAAGTGTGAGGAGGGTTGCACTGAGAGGAAGCTGCCTCTGACCCAGGACTCACTGCGGCTGATAAGCCAGGGCCGTTCGGGGGTGGAGGTGTAATGGTAGCCAGCTCGATCCACACACTCGATGGTCTGATCTCCATAGATGATCTGGAAGACCTGGCAGATGAGAGCGCAGGATTCTTCTGCTGCATCCTGGTCACAAAAGAGAGGAAACTGGCAAATGAGAACAGCTCTGAGCTGGGGTTTGGGGATAATAAGTGAGAACTGAATGGCTTTGGTAGCCTGGAAAGTGAGGGTCAGGGTGGGTCTGAGAAGAGTCCTTGGCCAGAAATTGGGAAGATGTGCCTGTTTCCAATTTGCTGTGTGTTTTTGGATAAATTATTTCTCCTCCCTGAGCCTTATAAAGTTCCTTATTTGTGAAATGAATGGGATGGATTGTGTAGTTTCTCTAAAGCCCCTTATAGTACTACCATTCTATGTATTGCTGAAAAGGTCTCTTCCATTCTTCTCTGTTCCTCTCTCACCCCATTGTGAATATTTCCTGTAAAGGGACATTGGAGGGAGACTGAAATCTCAAGGATTTCATAGTAAAAAAAAGGGGGGGTTATTTTCATACCATATCTTGACTATTGGGCTGCAGAGATATTTGAAACAAGTCAGGCTTTGAAGGAACTCCCTTTAATTACCATTACCCCTTCCACATTGTAGGGGCTAACGGTGTGGTGCTTCTGGGATTTGGAAAATCTGTTTAAAAATTTTGGTCCTCCCTTTGTATCAGAGAAGTTTAATTTTTTTCTTTTTCTTGTATAGGTGTTTATAGTACCATATTGTCAAATTTGGGTTGAAATTACATAACACTATACATACATTTTATGCACTTCTGAAATTCTAAACTTTTTCTAAGTTGTCTGTTACCCTTTGTGTGTCATCTTTGGCTCCTGTAAAACTCCCCAAAAGATTCTTGTTTAATTTCTTATGCCTATCCACAACATATTAAAACTATGGTGGGGAAAGTTGAGATGTGGAAGAGATAACTTTACATATTATTTTCAGTATAGTTGTGATTCACAATGGGACTTTGGATCCCCTCCGCCACAATGTTATAACATCACTCACCATCATCTTTTCTCTCTTCTTGTGGTTACCAAACTAATTCTGTCTGGACTATCAGAGTAACTGCTTAACTTGTTTTCCTGCTTCCAAATCTCTTCTCTGTCCTATCATTTGTGTGATGCTAGAATTATCTTCCTCATACATGAATCTCTTCATTTTACTCTTCTGTTCAAAAATATTTAATGGTATCCTATTGCTTTTCAAGAAAAGCTCAGACTCCTCTGCTTGACATTCAAAACCCTCTATACTTTGGCACAATCCAATCTTTCCAGTCACTGAAGACTCCTCTCATATTTTATACTCTAGTCAAACCAAGAAACTTTGTCTCTGTCACGTACCCTGAACTTTCCCAAGTCTGTCTCTTTGTTCATAGAGTGATTAGCATGTGCCTGTGTCCTTCTCCATTTGAACTATTGAACTTTTTTCTTTACAGCATTATTTTTATTTTTAAATGGTATTTTATTTTTTAAAATACATACAAAGATAGTTTTCAGCATTCTCCTTTGAAAACTTTGTGTTCTAAATTTTTCTCTCTCTCTCCACCCCCTTCTTCCCCAAGACTACAAGCAAACTAATGTAGGTTAAACATGTGCAATTCTTTTAAACATATTTCCATATTTGTCATGCTGTGCAAAAAAAAAAAGTCAGATCAAAAGGGAAAAATACATGAGAAAGAAAATAAACAAATAAATAACAAAAAAGGTGAAAATACTATATTTTGATCCATATTCAGTCTCCATAGTTCTTTCTGAATGTGGATGGCACTTTCCAATGCAAGTCTATCGGAATTATTGTTGAAAAGAGCCAAGTCTATCATAATTGATCATTGCATAATCTTATTGTTACTGTGTACAATCATCTCTTGATTCTGCTCACCTCACTTAGCATCAATTCACATAAGTCTTTCCAGGCTTTTCTGAAATCTGCCTGCCTATCATTTCTTATAGAACAATAATATTCCATTACATTCATGTACCATAACTTATTCAGCCATTCTCCAACTGATGGACATCCACTCAATTTCCATGAACTACTGAAACTTAACCTAACCTTCAAAAACTACCTTTTCCATGAAACCTTCTCTGATTCTCCAAATTTTTGGTAATGACTTTGACCCTCAGACTTCAAATAGCATCTATATCTCTCCAAAGACTTAACATATAATATTGAGTATTAGAGTTTTTTTGAGTTGACATCTTCTGTCCTTATTAGACTGTGAGTTCTTCCAACATAGGGACTAGCCAGAGTACTGGATTTGGAATTGGAAAGACTAATTTGAATCTTGAGCAAGTCATTTTTACAAAGATTCCTTGTTGGTAAAAATCATACCAATTACTTCATGGGTTATTATTAGGATAAAATGTATGTAAAGTGCTTTGTGAATTTTAAATTGCTATAGAAATGTGAATTTCTAAATTTTGTATTTTTCTCTGTTTTCAATACATTATTTTGCAAGCAGTTAATGGAGCCTTTTTTCCAGTAGGAACTATCTAGTTCGTAGAAGGACTAGGAACAAAATAGATACTTCTCATTTGGGGAATGAATAAATAGATTTTGATATAGGAATATAATTGAATATTGAATACTGTAAGAAACAATGAATCTGATGAACACAAAGAAGCATGGAGAGAATTATGTAAACCACCATAATGTGAAATTAAGAAGAACCAGGAAAACAATATACATAGTAACTACACACAATCAAAGGAAACAGTAGCAACAAAATAATCAAAACTTAATGCTGTGAAATTATAATGACCAAGCTAGGGCTTCAAGAAAGGACATGTAAATATACCTTCATTCCTTCTTTGCAGAGCTAGAGGATTATGGGTATAGAAATGAATATAATGTTGGATTTTGTTTTCGTATTGGTTAATTTTGCTGAATTGCTTATTTCTCTCATCAATTCTTTGTTACATGATCAGCTGTTAATGATTTAGCTTTTCTCAGAAATACAATGAGCCAAGATAACTCTGAAGGTCTTATGATGAAAAATGCTATCCATCCAGAGAAAGAACTGAGATCTTCAAATACAGATTGGCGCATTCCTTTTTACTTTATTTTTCTTGAGGGTTTTTTTTTTGCTTATATTTTCTTTTACAAATGACTATAATGGAAATGTTTTTACATGACTACACATGTATAATTTATATTAAGTTGCCTGTCTTCTTAATGTGGGGAGATAGGAAGGGAAGAAGGAAGAGAATTTGAAACTCAAAGTTTTAAAGAATAGGTTTAAAAATTGTTTTGCATCTAACTGGTAACAAATAAAATACTAAATAAATTAAAATTAAAAAAATTATTTGTTAGAAGATATAACTCTTTGGGAAGGAGAAAAGATATATTGGGAAAAGAAGGTAATGTAAAAATAAAAGAAAAAAATAATTTAAAAAAGGCTTTTGAGTTGAAATTGAATGAATATTATGATCCAGATTGGGGTTCTAGGGCCCCTCAAATCAGAGGCCAAACTCCAGGCCATAGCTTTTAATTCACCTTGGTTGAGGGAGCAACTCACCCTATTGGCAACTGCCAGGATGATGAGATTGCAGTAGGCATCAGGGCTGGGATCCTGAGGGTCCAGGGGGTTGAGACCAGGTTGTCGACGCTCCCAGCTGCCACCACTGAAGGTCTGGCGACGCTCCCAGCTACCCCCAGGCTTGCCTCCGTGCCGCAGCTCCCAGCTTCCTCCAGGTTTGCTCCCTTGTCTCCTCTCCCAACTGCCCCCAGGTTTGCCCCCCTGCCGTCGCTCCCAGCTGCCACTGAATGTCTGTCTTCGCTCCCAGCTCCCAAAAGCCCGGCCCACGGCTTTTTTCTCACCAGCACTTTGCTTTCTCTCCAAGCTGCCCCCACCTCCACCAGTGGTCCGGCCTTCGGTACCCCCCCAAGCCATCCTCCAGTCCAGGCTGCAGATGGTGTGGCGTCGCTCCACACCACTTGAAGGTGGTCTAGGTTCAGGACCACTGCCTGGTGACCTCTTCTCAGGGGTCTTGCCAGCCACCCCAGGCTCCCGCCTGCTCCCAGGGCACACATCTAGACCAGCGGGCACTGGATCCACACCCAGACCTAAGAGGATGAAAGAATGAGCACAAGCCCAAGACTAAGAGTTAGTACACGGGAAGAAAAGGACACGTTGCTATTCAGGACTTGTTTGCATCAGGTGCCAACAACATCATTGCTGCTTTTTCTTTCCTTCATGTAGGATAGTGAGAAAACTTTTGGGCAAGGAGTCAAAACAACTGGAACATGGTCCATATTATCTCTAAGTTACCGCACAGCTTTAACAACATATACAACCAAATTTTAACTCCCTCACTTGCCACTTGCTAATCCCTTGATTGCTGAGCCTCAGTTACTTATCTGTAAAAATAGTGATAATCATCTCCGAATTATGGACCTCATAGTAAGGATCATAATATCTCAGATTTAGAGGTGGGAAGGATATAAGAGATCATCCAGTCAAGAAATGGTCCAGAGATGTTAGATGATTTATCAATTGCACAAATAAGTAGCACAGCAGATCTTATGCTTCCTAAAGCTGTACTCTTTCTATTATATCTCACTAGTTCTCAACATCACCAAATAAATAATGGAAGTAGATCAGCTCTTATTGACTGGTGAACACTAGATTTTTGAACCAATTGTCCTGGGTTAGAATCCAGTTCTGTTATTTACTACCCTAGCCCCATTTTCCATAGCAAGCCACTCCAGTATTTTTTTTTTTTTAATGTGAGGCAATTGGGGTTAAGTAACTTGCCTAGAGTCACACAGTTAGTTAAGTGTTAAATGTCTACATCCAGATGTGAACTCAGGTCCTCCTGACTTCAGTGCTAATGCTCTATCCACTGTGCTTTCTAGCTACCCCACATTCTAGTATCTTTGCCAAGAATACTCCAAATGATTTCATGAGGAGTCAGGACTGAAAACAAATGAATAATATGGTCCCTTACAGTTCAATATCTCCTGGGATTGCAAACTTCTCTCATCCTCATTTTCCTCATCTGCAAAAATAGGGATACAGTCCCTACACTAGCACAACAGAAAGGCTGTAGTGAACAAAGTGCTTTGTAGAAATGGGAATTGTTATATTATTCCATTGCTCTTCTCTCTTTGATGAGTATGAAAAGGCAAAGCCACTCAGAGAGAACAAAGAATCAGAAAATTAGGGCTCAAACCTTGCCTCACAATCACAGACAATGATTTTTCATTTTTCAGTTGTGTCTGATTCTTCCTGATCCTATTTGGAGGAATGTATCCTCAGAACTTAATGTCAAGTACTAGGGATACAAATACAAATAAAAATAATGGGAGACCCTGCCCTCAAGAAGCTTAAAGTCAGCATGGACACTTGTTGAGTTGTTTCACTTGTGCCTCCTTTTGGAGTCTTCTTGGCAAAGTTACTGTTGTGTTTTGCCATTTCCTTATCCAGCTCATTTTATAGATGAAGAAACTGAGACAAACAAGGTGAAGTGACTTGCCCAGGGTCACAAAGCTACTAAGTTTGAGGCCAGATTTGAATTTGGGGAGATGAGGCTTCCTCACTCCAAAGCCTGGCACTCTATCCACTGTACCTCCTACCCTCCCCTTAATCATAACCACTAGTTGAGCGCTGTTGGGCAAGTGATATCCCTTGTCAGCCTTGGTTTCCTAATGGGAGAGAAAGGGAATAAGTATTTAGTTCCTACTATGTGCCAGACATTGTGCTATTTATAAATATTAACTCACTTGATCCCCATAACAACCCTATTATTATCCCCATTTTATAATTGAGGAAACAGATTTAGAGCTGGTAGAGACTTTTTAGAAGGGAAGAGAATAAGCATCACTGGATTAAACCCCTTTACAAATATCCAATGACTTGCCCAAATGTGGATAGTTAGTAACTGTTTGAGGTCAGAGATCTTTCTGACTCCAGGCTAGGTGCTCTTTCCATGGTACCTCTACCTATCTCAATCATCAATAAAAATAACTGGCCAGTTGGACCAGTAAGTTTCCTTGCATCCTCCTCATAGAGGCTAAAATCTCTGAGAGCAGGCACCTTCTTATTCTTGTATTTTATATCATTCCCAAAATCTCAACTGTGCCTGGCACAAAGAGGAGCTTAACAAATGCTTATTGATTGATTAATTGTTGGCCTTAATAATATGATAATTGTTATAAATATGAATACATATATTGGAGTTAACATATATATTTATTAAAGCTTTTTATTTTTCAAAACATATTCTTGGATAATTCTTCAACATTAGTCCTTGCAAAACCTTGTGTTCCAAATTTTACCCTTCCCCCACTTCCTCCCAAGATGGCAAGTAATTCAATATATGCTAAAACATGAAATATGTTATGATTTAACATGTAGTTTTAATACGATTTCACATATATTTCAAACGTGTTTAACATATATTGGATTACTTACCATCTAGGAGAGGGGCTGGGGGAAGGGGGAAAATTTGGAACACAAGGTTTTTCAGGGTTTAATGTTGAAAATTTTAATAAAGAAAATAAAATAAAGAAACCCAGCTTGCTAAAATGTAGTTGGCACGAATAATAATAAGGCAAAAATGGTGGGTTAATGCCAGATTGAAAAAAGATTAAAATCCAAACAAAGATCACTAGACTAATAAAGATCAATCAAAGTTTACTCAGTTAAAAAAAAGTTGGCCCTAAGAGGCTCTTTGGTGAAAGGCTAGGGTTACTCTGCCCTGACTTCCACACTCTTCTCAAAGAGAGAAGAGCAGTGAGGTGCCTTGTCCAGGAATAATATACCAAATCCCCATTTCTGCAAAGCACTACATTCACTACAGCCCTTCTGTTGCGCCAATTAGTGTAGAAAGTGTAACCCTATTTTTGCAGATAAGGAAAATAAGGATGAGAGAAGTTTGCAATCCCAGGACATAATAGAACTGTAAGGGACCTTATTATTCATTTGCTTTTGACTCCTTGTGACTTTGGTCTGGCCTCTAGGACAAATCAATTGACCCCACCCCTCCGAATCCTCACCCTTCCCATCCAGCCCCATCCCCATTTCCCGACCACTGGCTGTTTAGCCATGGCTCGCCCCTCCCCCGCACTCCCTCCTTCCCCGGCCGGGCCAGCCTCCCCCTCTGCTCCCGCCCCACCCAGTGTCTCACCAGTCTTGAGCACCAGAAGATGCAGCGCATCGTCCTGCAGGTAGGAAGCCGCCGCGATCTCGTGCGTGGGTATGCGTAGGATCAGCTCCTCGTTGTCCCGCCACGTGAGGAGCAGGCATCTCGCCGACAAGCTGAGGATGCTGTCCTGCTCCGGGGTGCTCTTCAGGGGCAGCTCTTTCAGCTGCTGCGGGGCCAGAGCCGAGAAGGAAGTCGAGGGAGCGCCCCTGGGCCCTCAGCCACGTCCGTCGCCCCCTCCGCCCACGCACCCCCAACCCGCCCTTGCCCCTGTCCCATCTTAACCTGCCCAGAAGCTCCACAGGAGGAAGCTGACGACGGGATGGGATGAGCACAGTGCGCTGCCCACCCTCCCCACTCCTACCTTCCGCGCTCCTCACCCGTGCGGTGTCCAGCAGCTGCAGGAGCTCATCCCGGCTGGAGGGGTTCAAGGAGGAGGTGACCCACGTCAAGTGGCCTAGAAACTGAACGGGAAGCCCAGGGCGATCACTAGGGCACCCAGAACCTTTTGCTCTCTCCCTTTGGGTTGAGACACTCCCCTAAAGGGAGGGATCATAAATCTAGAGTTGGCAAGGGAAGAGAATAGGCGCTGGGTTAAAGGCCTTTACAAATATCCCATCTGACCCTTGCAGGATCCCTTCAAAGTAGCTGCTGTTATTATTATTATTTTAGTGCAAGATGGTTCAGTGAATAAAGCATTGGGCCCAGAATTGGGAAGATCTGAGTTTAAATGGGTCTCCCACTAACTGGGCAAATCACAAAACCTCTCTGGTACAGTTTCCTCATCTGTAAAATGAGTATCACACTTCCAGGGTAGTGGTAAGGAGCAAGTGAGATGGTCATTGTAAAACCCTTAGCATAGAGTAGGTACTGTATAAATGATAGCTTATCATCCCCACTTCAAGAGAAATAACTGAGGAATATAGAGATCAAATATCTTGCCTAGAGTCACACAGTACCAGATTTGAACTTGTTTCTTCCTGATTCCAATCTCAGTGTTCTAGGCACTGATCTACCAGATGCCTCTAGAGACTCTTATTTAATCGTATGTTAATGTGACTATATTATGTTATAAAGGAGTAATTATACTCCCTTATTTACAGATGAGAAAATGGAGGCTCAGAGCAGTTAAATGTTATAGCCAGGATCACAAGGCTAGTAATGTCAGAAGTGGTCAGTCTTCCTGACTCCAGATTCAGCAACTTCCCCACTATACTTCTCTGCTCCTCAGGGGATGGGGGAGGGGACATGGTAGACAAGGGAAACCTGTACTTTTTGGGTGCTGATCATAAAAGAATACTGTCTCCCATTATATAACCCATTAAGATGTGTAAAATGATCACAGAAACACTATGTAGTATAAATATATCTGTATTTTACTGAAAATCAAACTGAAACTCTAAAAGAAGGGGTCATGTCTGACGTCACAAAACTAATTTGCAGAACAGGGTCTGAAACTCGGTGCTTTTACCTCAAATCCAAAATCATTTCTACCATATCATTGCTGAAATTTGGGGGGTTGGGGACAGGTAGGCAAGGCCAAGGCAGGATGTTGGCCCCCTGACATTCTTTCCTCCATCCTCATTAAAGTCAACACAGACCCACTAATTCCTGTCAGAGCCCCTCTGATGAGATTTTGTCCCTTGTGAGATCATCATCAATATCATGGCTCTGGTGTTAGAGGAACTGGGTTCAAATCTCACCTCTGATATTACCTGCATGATTTTAGACAAATCATCAAATTTCTCTGGGCCACATGTTCCCCTTCTGTAAAATAAGTGGGTGGGACTAGATGACTTTTGAGGTTCGTCCCAGTTCTAGAGTAATGGTTTTATGTGAAACTGATAAAGAACAAAGAACTTCCTTCCTAAGCTCTATCCACCTTAGATAGCAATGCACTCTCTTCTAAGTCTGCTCTTGGGGGCCCCAAGCATCTCTGGCCCCAGCATTTAGAATTCTAGGAGGTTATCACACACAGAGATCTCCTGATCCTGTAAACTTTAAAACACTAATAAATGTGAACTATTATCAGTAGTAAACCTAGAGAGAATGAAACAGATTAGTTGCAGCCTATGTCCACTGCAGGGACAGCTAGGTGGTAAGTGGCTAGAGAACCAGGTCTGGAATCAGGAACTTGCCAGGAAAAATCCCAAATGGAGTCACAGAGAGTCCGACACAAATGAAACTACTCATCAACAACAAACTATCCCCTGCCAAGGGCTCCTTGAGGGCAGGGACTACCTTAATATTTAGCATATGCCAGGCACATAGTAGGTACTTAATAAACATTTATTTATTGACTGAGGGCAACCTCAACAACTTTTTCTTGGATGTCAGGAGTGAGTTTGGATGGATCTCTGTGAGGGAGGATATTTGTGTCTTCTGTGTTTGCATGTGGCTTATAGAATCACACCAAATGGCACTAGAAGGAATTTTGGAGGTTGTCCAATCAACCACCTGATATCAGATCAGACGGAGACCTCGGGAATCCTCCCTCAGTATCTCCATGTTACAAGGCAGGAACAGACCAGAAGATAAGGATCACACGGTCTTTCAGCGGTAACCATGAGGCAAGGACTAAAGACTTCTGATCCCTGGGCCAAAACTCTTGGCACTATACCACACTGTCTCGTTACTAAGAGGGATGGCTAGGCTCCTTTGTACAAGAGCAGACAACGGAATTGAGGTGAAGGAAAAAAAAGGATTAGCATCTGGAGTCTTAGGTCTGAGTTTAACAACCAGCTCTACTACTTACTCCCTCAGGGACTTTGGGCAAATTATTTAATTTATAAGCCTCGATTTTTTTCCTCTATAAAATGAAAAATTGATCTAGGTCATATCTAAGGATCCTTCCAGTTCTAGATTCATGTCCTAAATTGCTCTTGCCCCCAATTTCCTGCCTATGTCTCTTCCCATGATGTCTTCTTCCTCATTCCTTACCTTTACTTCCTTTTCCAGGTAGTCACACAGCAGAATCTGGGGGTCAATGAGGTAGTCTGGGGGATACAGGGGCACAGAATGGAGAGGCCGTCGGTTCACAGGACTTCTTCCAGTTGATCGCCGCCCGGTCTTGGGGAATACCAGCCGGCGGATAGGAGACACAAAGCCCTGGGGAGGTAAGGGAGGGATAAGAAGCCTGGAGAGGGGTCTCAAAGTCCAAGACCCAAAGGATCTGCCAGATCTCGGTGCACCTCCTCTGCTCTGCGGATGTGTACTTAAACCTAGTACAACTTGGGGAATCCCAATAAGGACAGAATTAGGGCAAGACCAGGAGGGGTCTTTATTGTTTTGTTGATTATCTAGATTGAAGAAAGTGACTGAGAAAATATTAATAATTCAGATTAAGCCTAAAATTGTGTTGTATGCACATTTTTAAAAAGAGAATTGGTTATTAAACATTTGTCACCATAACCCTGGACATTAAGTGTAACCAGAGGCTGTGTGATGCATGAGTTGTACATATTTAAGTGTGCAATTATACTTTACAATAAGTATGAAAGGGGATGGGTGTCTGTGAGAGTGTGGATATATGTAATTTCCATAGGATCACAGATTTACAACTGGAAGAAAACGGGCCAACCTCCTGATTTGACAAGTGAATAAACCTGAGGCCCAAACGAGTTAAATGACTTGTCCACAGTTACACAAGTAGGAAGTAAAGAGCTGAGAGTGGGCCTTCCACTGCTGTGTGTGTGTGTGTTCTAGTGTTTGAGTTTTTGAATTTCTGTACCCTTTTGGAAGTACTAATCCAAGTGCATTCAGGTAGGTATATGAACACGTGTGTCTATGTTTGGCCAAGGAAGTCTGCAGACTCTAAAATCCTCCTATGAATCTTGGCTTCTTTAGGTGGAAGGCTTCTAAGAAGGCCTTTGAGGGAGAGTTAAATCTCTGACCAGAGGAGGTAGACCTATTCTGAAATCAGAGACACGGGGACTGTCAGAGATGGAGGGATAAACAGATAATAGTCATTTACCTAGTTAATACACACTATTGCATTTGAATCTCAAATCTGCCGTGCAATTTAGAGTCTATGGGCATTATGATCCCCATTTTACAGATGAAGAAACTGAGGCCCAGAGAGATTAAGTAACCTATCCATGGTTACATGATTAGTAAATGCTGGAAATGAAATTTGAACCCAGATGTTCCTGCCTCTGAGTCCAGTATTCTATCCACTATACATCATTGCCTATGGGTCCAGAAAGATACAAAGAAACAGACAGACATCTCTGAGGGTCAGAATTTCTAGGAGGTGCTAAATGACCTGGAACCCACCCTTATTCTAATCCAAAAAGAGATATTCACTAAGAGAGAATTTTAAAAAGAGATTCAGATGGAAATATGCTTGGAATTGCATATGTTTAACCTATATCGGATTGCTTGCTGTCTTGGGGAGGAGATAGCTGGGAGAAGAGGGAGAAAAATTTGTAATACAAGTTTTTGCAAAGGTGAATGTTGAAAATTTTCTTTGCATGTATTTGGAAAAATAAAATAATATTAAATTAAAAAAAAGAAATTCAAAAAGGGGGTTCTGAGGATGGATAATCAGGAAGGTTCATAAAGCAGAGTCTTCTAAGTGTACTGGGGAAACAAGTTTGGAGTGGCAGGCTGGATCAATCTGTGTCTCTAATCCACCTGGTTCTGAGGACATGGTCCAGATTTTAGAGCCAATAACAGCAATGAGGCAGAAGAAAGTTTGGGGTCTGTCTGCCTATTCTTTTTCTGGAAAAGATGCAGGGAATAGGTGAAGCTCTATTTATGCTCTTTCTCCGAGAGAGTGGGATTTAAGTCATTAGAGTAGATAGAGACAATAATTAATAGGAACCACCAATAGGAGAAGTTGGAGAGACTATACCATTAAGTATTAACACAATCAGAAAGGCAGGGCAATTGATCTGTGTGTCAATAATCCTAACAAGAGCCCTGGACCCTCTACCTTGGAGTTGCCTATAATCAGCTTACAAAAATTCATGAATATTTCTGGGCCAGTGTCTCTAAACCAAATCACTTACTGAAAGGCTCAAAGGTAACAAAAAAGCAAAAGGCAGTGCATGAGAGACGGATTTAAGAGAAAAACTCCAATACCATGTTCTACGTCCGGCTCATTTGCCCCACAAGTTCTTCTCAGTGACATACATACATCTCTGTTCCCCCCTTCTCCCCCCCCACATTCAGACTCCCCATGTAGCTCCTCTGTGCCGTACAGTGATGTGGAACCTGGCTCTCCCTCTTATTAACCCGATCAACCCTGAATAAGGGCCAGCTTGGGAGGCTGCTTTTATTCGGCTAGCAGCTTTAGAGAGGGAGAGAAGCTGGTGCCTTAGAACTACGATTAAAGCTAGCCAATCTTCCTAACTGTGTTAACGTTAGGCTTGCGTACACTTTTCTCTCAGGGTTTCATTTCTTCATCTGTAAAATGAGGGAACTGGTCTAGAACTAGGATTCTTAGTTCCCTCCATTAGTAAATTAGTCCACCCCAATGGCAAATCTGAATGAGGAAAAAATTCCATCTTTATTTCGATATTACGCATTTCCTTTGTAATCACATATATTTTGCTTTATACATTTAAAGAAACCTTTTGAAAGGGGGTCTATAGGCTTCACCAGACTGCCAGAGGAGTCTATAATGTACAAAAATGTTAGGAAATCCTGGACTTTATGGGGGAAAAAAGTTGGTCTCTGAGTTTCCTCCAGCTCTAAGTTCCATCTATCTCAGAGAGCAGGGAAAGATAACAAGATCACATCCGTTAATAAGAGAAGCCCTAACATTAGGTTTACCCCTCCAGAGGGATCTTTTACTCCTCTCACTCCTCCCTGCTCCAGGATCCCCCATTTTCAGGCCCTGAAGCCCATTCCCAAGCCACAGCTCCAAACATACCTTTCTTCCTTTCTTCCCTTCGAACTCCATGATGTGTCCCCCCCAACCCCCACCTCTTTACTGGCTGAAAATTTTCTTTGTTATATTTCCTGCCTCGGAAACTCCACCAAGCAGGCCAGGAATTCCTGCCCCTCCTGGTCTGATAAGAAGCACTGGACTAGAATTGGTGGAGGTCCCAAGAACCCCAGGCCAGGGGAAGGATTTCGGAGCAGGGTGACAATCCCTCTTGGGAAAAGCGGGGTAATAATATGGGGGAAGAAATGGGAACAACTGTCCCAGAGGGCTGCTGGGAGATCATCAGTGCTGCTAAGGCCCTATGGTTCTGCTGCTCTATGTGGCTACACTTTGTTCCTATCCAGACTTTGTGATTAGGGTTGCAGTTTAATTTCCCTTCTTAAAACCAGAGTTGCCCAGCATCTTTATACTATCCCAAGCTACACAAGACCCAGCACCAGGCCCTCCCCGTCAGGATTCCTTCCTATGCCTTCACTCTTCTCCGTCCCAAACTTTCTCAGATCTAATGAACAATCAAAGGATCACAGGACCCCAAGATTTGGAGAGGACTTTGGAGGGCATCTAGTGCAACCCCCTCAATTTGTAGATGAAGGAGAAGCTCAGAAAAGGGCTTCATCTAAAGTTATACAGGTGGCAAGCATGGCTTTGAACCCAGTTCTGTTGATTGCAAACCTGGATTATTTATGTTACAGCATGAGCAGAGATGTATTGTTAAATGTTTGATCACGGGCTCTCCCTCTTTCCCAAATCTTTTTGCAGAATATACTTTCGAATTTAATCTGCATTATTAACAGCTCTCTCAGTCTACTTAACTATAGACAAAAACAATTAAGCCTTCATTTGTAGCCTTTGCAGATTGAGCTGAAACAATCAGTTATGACAAGCTGGTTCAAATACAGCCCTGATCCATGAGTCAGTACTAGATTGTGAATGTCTAAAACTTGGTGGAATAAGCCCAAGACTGACCTCAAGAGACTGGGGTTCCAGTACCAGGTCAGACATTGACTTTCTTCATTTGTTCTGTGACTTTGTTGTTTTGCTTAACTTTTCTGAGTCTTAGTTTCCTCATCTGTTCAAAAGAGGATAATTATTTACTTCAAAGCAAAGTTGTGAAAAATCAATTGAGAAGGAATAGAAAGGTATCAAGGCCTGAGCAAAGTAACAGATTGGTTGGGAGATTGGTATAGAATGGGTATATTAGTGATTTAACTAGTCTGTTCTAATCCCAGTTCTGCCGCCATTGCTGTGTGAATTGGGCAGATCCTTCATGTTCTCTCTCTGGACTTCAGTTTCTGCATCTTCCAGATGGGTTAGTCTTACCGGTGTCTGACGTCCCTTCCAGGTCTGACATTTTGTGATCAGTTTTTGGAAAATGGAGGTACCTCCTAAGGGCCAGGACTCCTTCCTCTCAGAGACAGAGGCTCATGGAGGAACTGCCAGGACCTCTTCCTCTCACCACTCTTTCCCACCCTCCCCACCTCCAGAGGCCAGATGGTCTGGGCTGGGAAGGGCTAGGCCCTATAATTGCTTCCTCCTTCCTCTCTGTATATCCTGCGCTTCTAGCCGCAGTGGCAGGAAACTGGCTTGGACCAGACTTCAGTCCCAGGCAGGAAGAGAGTAGATTTAGTTCCTGTCCTCTCTGACAAATTCTCCTAGAGTCGGGTCAGCCCTCCCCAGCAGTGCAAATATCCTCAAAGATCCTGGGTGCTTTTTGCACATTCACACGGTTGTGTGTGGAAGGAAAACCAGATTTTCTTTGTCTTTGTAGTGAAAGGCAGGACAGGATAATGGAAAAAATACTGGATTAAGGTTCACATCCTACCTCAAGCACTTACCAGATGTGTTACTGAGGGCCTTCCCTCAAGCCTTACCTTCTAAACCTGTGTCTTTATCTGTAAAATATGGAGAGTGCTATTTATATTGCTTCAGTTGCAGAGCTGTTGTAAGGAAAGCGCTCTGCAAACTTTTCTGAGGGCGGGGGAAGGAGAAGGCAGTCTGGATTTAGTGACTTGCCTAGGGTCCTCTTAACCCCAGGATGGCTGCTCTAGCTATTGTACCACCCAGCTGCCCTGCTTGGGAAGCTAAGTGCTACAGAAATGTGAGAAATGCTTATTTTTGTGCTCTCCAAGCATATGCCAGACTGAGCTGGAAGATATTCTAGGGATTACTTAGCTAACCCGCTCAGCACAGGCCCCCGCCGCCTCTTCCCCGGAATATTTCGGTAGTCTCCTCGCTAGCCTGTGCTCTCTCCCTCTCCTAGTCCTCCTATGTTCATTTTCCCAATGTTCCATTTTGGTCACGTCCTTGCCCTTGCTCAAGGCCCTCCAGAGGTTTCCATCTATTCCTAGGGAAAAGTCCAAACTATTTAATCTGTTGAAATCCTCCTTTAAGATTTGGTTCCACTACCTCCTCCTCCAAGAAGCACAGCCTCCCCCTCCCCCAGCTCAGAGGATCTCATCCTTAACCGTTTGAGGACATTTTGTTTTTATTTCTCTCATGTCACTCGCCATGTACCGAGGGCCCTGCCTCTGCCATCAGGACTCTGGTCAAACCCTGGCCCTGCCCACTGCCCGCTTTCTGACGCTGGGTAAGTCATTTAAGGCTTCCCTTTCCCCTTCTGTTCAGAGAGGGCTGTGCGGGACCTCTGGTGACAGGGGAAGTGGGGCTCCAAGGCCCTTTCTCTGCTCAGTGGTGGAAGTCAAACACAAATCCCAGCCCCCCCAGCCCGTCCCCACGAGCTGGAGGCACGGGGACTCACACCCAGGAGGAAGGCCGGCGGACTCCCCATTAATCCCAGCTGCCCTTGCGCATCCCACCCCCACTCCCTGCCATCTCTCGCACCCTTTCCAAGTGGGGTTGCTCCTTCTCACACACCCCGATGCACACTGCCGGCTCCCCGTCCCCTTTTAGGCTGTCACTGCCCCTCACAATAACCTCTGGAGCATTCTCTGTCCCGTTGTGCCGGGCCGCGGTCCTCGCAGCCTGGTGCCCTCTGCCCCGGGACAAGCTCAGCACGGCAGGGGTCAGGCTGCCATTCCCGCCCAGATCCCAGTGATTTCCCCGGTATCAGAATCCCCCAAAGCAGACCCTCCCCCAGAGAGGGAGCCTCGGCCTGCCTCCCCTTCTCTAACTCAGGAAACATGCACAAGAGCCGGGAGGATTTGTACTGAAATGACTTTAATATCTCATGTTGCAGCAAAATTAAAAATATACAAAAAGTTTGTGGCGTACAAAAAAGTCTCAGTACAGAAAGCCCGGCCTGGGGGTCCCCGGCTTCCCCGCCTGAGCCCCGGGGAAGGCAGAGGAAGGAGAAGTGGCACCAACAATATTGAAGTACATGGAGGGAGACTGAAAGAAGGGGTGCAACGGAACGGGGGGGAGAAGAGGGGGCGAGGGAGCTGACAGAACCCTGAGCCCAAGCTGCTGGGGCCTAAGCTGAGGGAAGGAGTCCGGAGTGGGGCATCCTGTCAGTCAGCAGCCAGGCGGGGACTGGGGATGGGGAGGAAGGAAGAGGGATGAGTTGGAACTTGAACCGTGTCTGAATTTGGAATCCCGTCTGAAATGGGGGCGCATCTGGAATCAGATTTTCATATGGCCCCTGACCCCAAGACTGGTGAACTCTGCAAAGGGCAAGAGCTTAGAAAATGCCGACACTTAATTCGATTCAGTCTGAGACGGGACAAGCTCACGGGTCTGAGGAAACCTCAAAGCACTGACTGCTCTGGGAGCCGAGGCAGCTCGTGGCTGACGGGCCGGGGAGGCTGCCCTCTCCCACACTGGCTCTGGGCCTTCAGAGCAGGGGGAGCTGAGGCCGAGCCCTGCCCTGCCCCCACTTATTGCAGGTGCCTGCAGCCCCGTGATTATGCATAGAAATGTGCCTTCTCAGGGAAGGCCCCAGCTCGGGAGGGTCCCCGCTGGCCCTCAAGGCCTTCCTGGAGAGGGGGCTGAGTCTCGGCTCCTCACTCCATCCCAGCTCCGGGCAGTCCTATTCTCAGGCTCCATTCTGGATTTGGGAGGTTAGATTCTTCCATTTACCTCTGATTCCCCATTTCTTCTTTCCTTGGGTAACCCCCTTTGCAGAACCAGATTCACCATACACACTCACCCCCCCTCCCACCATAGAATCTTCCGAGCCTTTCCCTCCCACTCACTCCTCCACCTGCACCCCCCATCCCCACCCATCAGGGCCCTCTCAAGAGGGCTGGCCCACTGGTGAAGAGAGTGCGCCCCAAATGCAGCCTGCAGTTCGAGGTCCTTTCGGAACCGATCCTCCCTTCCCCACAAGCATGTTCTTGGGCCTTAAAGCACTTTAGCCACAGGTTGGTGCTGTCTCTCATCCCCAAGTGGGGGGGAAGCATAGAAAGGGCAAGAGAAGGGGCCGAGTCCTTGGACTTGCTCTCTACATATTCTTGGGGGAAGACTCTGACTTAATCCCTTCCTTGAACCCCAAGAGCAGTATGGATTTAGGTGGCAGTCCCCAACAGGGAGAGCATCCTGGGATCTGGCCTCATTGGGCACTGAATGTGACTCTAGCCCTTTAACAATGGTTGTCCCTGAAAAGCCAGGGGGCTCTGGTGGTCCAGGCTGGGGGAATGGTGACTGTCAGGGGGGGCCTGTCAGGAGTTTCTCCTGGGGCCCCCAAATGCAGGACTGGAGATGAGGTTAGGCCTATTATTGGAAGGATGGGGAGGGGGTAGTCCAGAAGGATGGCTGCCAAGTCCCATCAAACCCAGCAGCCCAACAGAGAGGAGAAACAGAAACAGAACCTCAATTAGCAGAAGACAACAAACTCCTTCACCCAGACCCGTTAGCTCCCAGCTGAAAGCCTCTAGGCTCTGACGATTTCTGCATGGCTCTCGCCTTCCAGCCCTCAAGATGAGAAACTAGTAATTGGAGCAACGCAGAACAGGCAGAGCTCTAAGCTCTAGAGCTGGCTTGGTGCTAAAGTCCAGTTGGGAATGGTTTCTGGCTCCAAAGCCAGGAGTTTTATTCCAGGTGGATTCTGGCTCAAGCCCCTGTCTCTGTGCCATCCTGGAAGCGAAATGCTCTCTCATTCAGCATCTCAGCCTCACTCACTTGGGAGAAGACAAGTAGCAGATTCCAAGTCCTCCCCAGCCCGAGGTCTTCGGGAAGCAGCTCTACCTTCCCTTCCTGGTCACTGGACCATTTCTTTAGGCACCTGATAGAGATGTCACCGTAGGGAAGCGGGGACTGGGTTTTCCAGCCCCTCCTAGTCCCACTTATCAGGGGAAGAACCTGGGAAGAGGGACAGCAGCAAGCTTCTTCTGTACATCTGTACTTCAGAAGCCTGCTCCATGAGACCCCCACTTCCCCAATGAGCTTGGAGGGGACCTAGCTTTCAGAGCTCTGGGGCTTCAGGATAAAGAAGAGAAGCAGGGTTTGAGCTGACCTCTGAGAGTCCTTATTCTTCAGATTGTGAGAACGATGAATTCAGATGGGCAGAAAGACAAGAGCACTCAAAGGATGTCCACAATACGGGAAGAGGAGAGAAGTTTCCCAGGTCATCTGTTTTTTTTTTCCTCCAGTTTGCAGACCTCTTCCTTCTTCCTCCTTTAACAGATTCCTTGCCCTTTCATCTCCAAGTTATAGATCTCTTGCTCTTGGCCCAGGAATAGATCTGCCTACTCCAACAGGATCTCCTTGGCCTGGGGCTATCCCAAGCTTCCTGCGGGGATCTGGCTCTTCTAGCTGACCTAGTACCAGCCACAAAGCAGTGAACAATAGAGAAAGGCCTCCACTGACCTCTAGAAAGCCAGCCTGACCAGCTAGCCTATCAGTGTATCTGGCAGCAGGATGTGGGTATGAAAGGTAATGGAAGGTGTGATATTTTGGGCTAGAGAGTAAGAACAAAGGACTCGGCTAGTTCAGGAGGGTTGTCTGTTCCCAGGAGGTAGTCGATTGATACAGGGTACCAATAACGACCTGGGACCATTTGATGGGGATGGGTTCTGTGCTGCAGTGGGAGGGAGTGGGGAGGACATGGTAACAAGGCACATGGTACAGTCAGTGCATTGGGTGCATGATGGATGTAGAGAGTGTAGACCAAACCTAATAGGACACCATGATTGGTGCACATGGTGGTGGTGTATGTGTGTGTGTGAGTGAGACCAAGAAATTGAGTGAGATAAGGAAGAACAAAGAGACAGAGAGAAGGAGATTGCATGTCCTGGGGGAGCGGGGTGGAGACGAGTCCGAGTAACCTGCACAGTGTGAGAACGGTTGGCCCCAGAGGGTCGGCAGTGTCAGGGAGTACAACATAGAATTCACTCACATGGGACCAGGCACTTTTCATGCTCACTGTTAATGATGACCTGGTAGCAAGCAGGAGAATTAGAGGAAGCTTGGGCTTAATCTGACCCTCTCACAGAATCACAGCCTTGGATGGGACCTTCAGGATGATCTTATTCGACTTCCTTTTACAGGGGAAACTGAGACTCAAAGAGGGGAACATGATGAGTCAGTAGCATAACCAGATATTTTGTTTGTGTACTTTGTAAAGCATTTTCTGTTCCCTAACCAAAACCCAAAGGGCAGGAACTGATGTCTCTTCCAGTATTGAGGGACCACAAAGAAGCAACAGAGAAGAAAGGGGTGGAGGTGAGATAGCAAAACCTCCTTTCTTCATTCCACCAACAAGGCTCCTTTGGTGGTCTGACAGAACAGTAGTGGAAAGAACAGGTCCCTCTTTTGCCTCTGCTACTATTATTCCCTTGATAACTTTAGTCAAGTCCCTTCTATCTCTAAGTCCCCGTTTCTTTACCTTTAAAATGAGGGGTTGGGTTAAATGATCTAGTTCCCTTCTGGCTTCTTCTGTGAATTCAGGGATCTGGACTCTGCCCTTCCATAGCAGTGTGATTTTGGGCAAATCACTTCCTCTCTGAGCCTCATTTTCTTGATTTGTAAAGAGAACAGTCTCTAAGGCCTCTCCCAGATATAACATTCTGTGATTCTATGACTTAGAGTCACCTAAGAAATCAAAGAGGGACCAAGGAAGATCCCAGGAAGGAAGAATATGGAAGGGAAGGACAAAGACATCCAAGGGCCAGGCAGGGAACAGAAAGATCAGCTGAGGTAGATCATGTCACAGGAAGGAAGACAAAAGGACACCATAGATACCCCTGGGGGAGACCTGGGTAGTCAGAACTAGAGTTTGGTCAAAAGCTCCCACCGCTGAAGACTAATCTCTCCCAGACCCATTTCTATCTCTAGCCCCCGGAACGGGCTAATGCCCGAGCTTAAAAACAATCACACAATGTGCCCCAGACTGTGAATCAGGAAGCCGGATTTCGTTCTTGACTCTGCCATTCACCAACTGTTTCACTTTGAGGTTCAGCCTCAATTCCTTCGGCACTAAAATGAGAATTTGGCTCAGGTGATCTTCAAGGTCCCTCCCAACTCTGAATGCTACAGACCTGATCTTGAATTCAGCTCCTGATGCTTGCTAGCTGTCTAAGCTTAGACAAATCCTTTTATCACCTTCAGCCTCACTTTCCTTTTCTGTAAAATAGGGTTAGGATTACATGACCTCCAAGGACCCTTCAAGTTCTGAATTCTGTGAGCCTGGAAAACTGAGACTTCCAAATTGGCTTGAAAACATTCTGGGCACAAAGCAAGGAGAGCCCTAAATCCTGATAGCTTAGATGCTTCAGGGACCTAAAACATCTATTTTTCTTCAATGCTGCCCCTAGATCTTGGGCATCTTGAATTCCTTTCCATAATCTGGTGCTGGAAAGAGAGCTCACTGGAGGTGAAGTCTTTGGGAGCTGAACTCTATAGGGAAAGGGAAGGAAGAAACCTCTTCCCCATTCTTTCGTAAAGAACTCTAGGAAGTCCCAGACTCCCATAATTTTTCAGGTTCGTGTCCAAGATCCTTAGAAAAAGGGAAGCCTGTATTCCAACATTGTATCTGACATTCACTAGCTAAGTGACCTTGGACAAACCTCAGTCTCTCTGAATCTTAAATTTTCTCTCCTACAAAATGGAGATCCAGGTCAGGGGAACCAGAAAACTACAGAAAAACAGCTGAGAAATGGACGTACCTATCTTTGCAGCAAGCCTGGCAAAGTTTAAGTCCCGGTAACCTGGTCTCAGCCCCTTCGTTCAGCCACATACTGTTTAGACCACTATCCTGGGACTCTTCCAGGGGTGGATGTGGAATGGGAGGAGAGATGGAGAAGCAGCTAAGTATGTTGGCATGAGGGGACTATACATGATTTCACTCTGTGGGGATATCTGTGAAAAAATGTAATGTGTGCTCAATGTGGGGATTATGTATGTATATATAAATGCATGATATCTGTGTGTATACTTGTGTGCACATTGGGAGTTTCTTTGCACTCTAAGTCCTGCCCTTTTTTCAATCCTCCCCCCTCCCCCCTTTAATAGAGACAGTGGCCACCTGAGGATGGGCTCAAGGTTTAGGGGAAAGAACTGGAGGCTGGGTATCAATAAACCCGGGTTCTATTCCTCCTCTGGAACTAACTTACTGTATAAGCTTCGGCAATTTACTTCCCATTCCAGGGCCTCAGTTTCCTCATCTGTAAAATAAAATGGTTGTACTAATCTTTAACCCTACCATCCCCAATCCCAACTCAACCTGGTGCCTTGAGGCAACAACATGGCCTTTAAAGGGGACCTCATTCTCAATTCCCACTCCCATCAAGCTCAGTTCATATTTTAGTCATCTGGACTATCTTATCTCTCTCTTCAGTCCCATTTTAGAAGCTGGGCCAGGAATATACCATCTGGACTCTGGAGTTGCTTAGGGAGAACAGGATGTCTTAACCTTGCCCCCAAGGGCAATTCTTTTTCCTTCCCATGGAATACCCTGAGGTTGCCCCAAATCTGACTCCCTCTGTCCAAAAGCCTTGGGAGATAACTATTGGACCCTGGGCTCCATCTGTCCCAACGTCAAAGGAGTCATTTCCCAAGTACCTCAGGGCAGGGGCTACAGCTGTGCGCCTGGCTGAGAACCAGAAATTCCTGTCATTTCCCCAAAGCTCGAGTTTCCCATCTGAAATAGTTGACAGAATTTATATCCTTCATCATTTGTTTTTCAAATTCCCAATAATTTAAAAATCATATTTTCCCATTTTGATGGCAAAGAAGTCACAAAGTGATCAGGAACTTAGAGCCTTCTGTGAACCTTAAACTCTAGAATCTTTAGAAGGTTCCTCAAATATGGATTCTTTACCCTAAGACCCCTCAATAAGAACAAGGTCAAGACTTCAGCAACAGATTCTGGAAGGAAAAACTACAATGCTAAACAGATCTCACAGACACACTGTCCCTAGAGCTCTACTACAGACAGGCATCTAGAACCTGCATAGCAGAATCTAGAACAAAAAAGTGTGTAGACTCAGAACGTTTCCCAGACAGTATTCCAGAAATTCCCTTATGCCCTGGCATATGGAGAGCATTATAGTAGATGTTGGACATATTGGATGCTGGAGCCGAAGACTTACATTCAAATTCCAAGTCAATAGGGCAGGTAACCTCCTTTCTTTGGGCTTCATTTCCCTTGCCTACAAAATGAGGGGGTTGACTAGATGAATCTTCTAATTGCTATGATCCCAAAGCCATAACTTTTCCAAATCTAGGAGTTTGGTCTTGGAAATTTGGCCTTTGAACAACTCCAAAACTAAACCCTTCATCCTGGCCGGTCCCCTCAACTTCAGGAGTTCAGCTCAGCCCAGACGCCGTATGGTGTCTGGAAGTTCAAGATGCCATATGGTACCACATCCAGATCTCAGGTCCCACAGAATTCAAAGGCTGTCACAGCTGGACAGAACCTTAAGGATCATCTGATCAAACCCTCTCATTTCGTAGCAAAAAAACCTGGTACCCAGAGAGGGGACATGACTCGTCCAACAGCTCAGCCAAGCCAAGATCTGACCCTAGATTCTCCGTCATTCATCTAGACCGCACTGCCTAGGTCCTTTAGGTATCCACAGTATCCCACAGAGAGTTGCATTTCAGCTAATGGAACCCACAGCCTGCCTTCGTTCATCAGAGGTGATGGCATTGGTGGTGGGCGGGAAATGCCGTATGGAAGAGAAGACTCTGGGCCTGGTGGGGAAGTTTAGCACCAGTTAGTTCCCTGGATCCCAGGGAGTTTGATGGACTGGGTATGGGCGTTACATGGGCCAGAGCAGGGGACAGTGCATTAGTGCCAATGAAGTCACCCAAAAAATTGCGAAGGAGAGAGGAGAAGGATTTCCATTGGCTGGGGTCGTTATGTTCCCCTCCCTGCCACCCTTAGTCCAAGAGATCCACCCGCCCTTAGACCAACGGCCCTTGAAAACCCTAAGCTCAACACTGACTGGTTTAGGGGAGTGGAGCCGCCATACCCCTTATCCCCCCACCCTGATGGTTGTGGAGTAGCCTACACTGTGGTCTCATACTCCAGTAGCTCCCGGGAGGCCCCCATGCTTCGGTATTGCAAGCGGGGGGTAGCTGGGGATGAATACTCAAGCGCCAGAATGGTCTTACGGAGCCGGCGGTCTATAAAGTGGGCATCCCATGCCGGATACTTTTTTCGGGGCAGGTCTATTCGAATCACAGGCCCCTCTGTCCGGGGAGTGCGGGCCACTGGTGTGGCCGGGAGGCTGGGCCGGACCTGGAACACAGCTGGCACCCCACTGTCCCGGTCTCCAGGGACCCCATCCCGCTCTCCACCTGTAGTCCGGGGCAAGGACCGTGGCGGACTGGTAACTGCATCGGCAGGGGGGCCAGAAGGGCCAGTGCCCACGGCCTCAGGAAAGATGCCCCCGGGAGCCTGGGGACCAAACATGGGCCCGTTGGGGTGCAGGAGGCAGTAATAGACAAGCATGAAAAAGATGCCCAGGGCATAGCTGGCGGCCACCACGCACACCATGATTAAGGCGCTGAAGTCGGTGGGGAAGTTGTGGTTGTAGTACCAGAAGCCAGTCAGGGCCACGTTCTCCACCAGGACAATGCAGTAGTAGATGGACATCCGGCAGCGGCTGCGGCCCTCCTTGACGTTGAACCAGCAGAAGATGTAGATGATCCCCACCACCATGTTGTAGATGATCTCCTCCCACTTGGACATGCAGAAGTCTGTCTCCCCCTGGATGACCCAGAAGGTCATGACGCACCAGTGGGCGACAATGAAGATGCCAAAGTAGAGCCGGAAGACGCTGGCAAAGAGGGCAAAGGCCAGGGCCCGCGCGGCGATGGTGAAGAGGTGCCAGAGGATCTGGACCACGGCCCCCTTGTAGGACATGGCACGCTTGTCGTCCCGGGAGTCCCGGAGCACCTTCTGATAAGAAGCAATGATCCAGGCCAGAGACACCAAGGAGGCTGAGGCGGAGAGACCTGTGGAGACAGGGGCCAGAGGTGGGAGGGGCGGGGGAAGGGGCCGGGGTTAAGGATAGGGCAAGGTCTCCGAAGGGAGGGAGGAGGGAGGTGGTGAGAGGGAGGGAGGAGGGCTCAGTGTTAGGGGCAGGGTCTCTGAGAGGAGAGAGAAGGACAGGAGGCAGGTGGTAGGGGTTGGGGTGGGGATAAGGGTCAGGGTTAGGGTCTCTGAGAGCAGTTAGGGTAAGAGGTCATAGAACCCTAGATTTGGAGCTAAAAGGTCACTAGTCCAAACTATTCATTTTATAGATGGGAAAACTAAAGTCAAACTGGGATTCAAACCCAGGCTCTTTTCTCTTAGTCCTTTCTCTCACACCTCCTTCTCCTCCCCTTACCTCAGGACACCTTCATCCTGAGAGCAGAGTGGAATTCCTGTAGGGAAACTCCTACGGATATGATGAGATTCTCAAGGACTGAGGAACAGAGAAATGGATGGATGGGCTGGTGCAGGAGGAGAGGGGAGTTTTGAGAGTGAAGAGAGGGGCATGAGGCAGGACCTGAGGTAGCCGGGATCAGGGCGAGGTAGCTCTGGATCTCCGAGATTAGAAGCACATGGGAAACTAGAAGAAGGCGTTGGTGGCTGTTGATGGGACAGGAGAAAAGAGAGGGGAGGAAACTAAGAGAATGAAGAACAGCAAAGGATAAAGACAGAGATGAGAGAAGAGTGAGGGGAGGGAAGGAGATGGGTAGGAGCCAGTCAAAAGTTGTGCAGAAAATAAGAGCTAGAACAGAGAGAGGCCTGGATGATCCAGTAAACTGGAGGGCAGGAGGGACACTTCAATCCGGCCTGGGATCACTTAAACTGACTCCAAGCGGGTGATTTTGCTCCTGGGCCACAGGGCTTTGCACGGATTAGGACAGGAGCCATGCAGTCCTTTCATCCAGAGGATCCCAAGGGCCCCTCTGGCAGGTCTAGGGCATGGGCAGAGGAGAAAGAGAAAAAGACAGAGGGGTGAACATCAAGGAGAGGGAGGTCCTTGGCCAGATCTCAGAAGAATGACCAGGCGCCCTGACCTACCTTGAGGTGTTCAGCCACAAATCCCTGTCACCACTGATGCTAAGGAGTCTCCCAAGCCAAGGGGTCTCCCAGAGAAGGACTGGGAGGAACAAAGGAGCTTGGGATGAGGGGCTGGGAAGGAAGAGGAGTCAGGAACTAAAAGGTGAGGGAGTGGTAAGGGATGGGGAGAAGGACCCCTCAGGTGAGGGATGGGTGGTGAGGAGGCTGAGGGAAACCCAGGGTGAGAGTGGCTGGGAGAGGAAAACTGCAGGGTGAGGGGTGGGACAAGATTCCCCCTCTGGGAGGGGTTGGGAACCCCCAGAGGGATGTCAGTGGTAAGAGGAGGTCTTAGGGTAAGGAGCTGGGGGCTCAGGACAGGGTGCAAAGGAGGAAGATGGGGGAGGGAGGCCTTAGGCCCTCACCCTGCAGGGCCTCGATGTGTCCCTGGAGGACCATGATGCTGAGCTGTAGCACAAGTTGTGGGGCGCTCTTCAGGAAGGCCTCCAGTAGGCGCAGCATACTGATGTCGGCGCTCTCGAACATCATGCGCCAGTAAAAGTGGCGCCTCAGTTGTTCCCCATGCCAGCGGCTCTGCAGACCCAGGTACATGGCCCGGAGGTACCTGGGGAAGATGGGACAGTGGGCAGGTGTGTGTGTCTGGGGGGTGGAGAAAGGGACAGGAGCTGCCTACCAGCCCCCAGCCATGGCTAAGGCTGGGGATTTCCTCCTAGCCAGGTGGAAAGGCAAGGAGTAGGAGATAACTCCCAGAAGACATTCCCTGGAGAGAGGGATGGGGACCTTAGTAATAACAGCTCTCTTTGGAGTTCTTTTTGGTTTACAAAGCACTGTCCTCAATACTCCTAGGAACCAAGGATGATTTTTCCCTTTTTACAGGAGAGGAAACTGAGTCTCAGAGAAAGATTTAGAATCTTGCCTTAATCACTGCTAGTATCAGAGTTAGGCTCCAAACCCACACCTTGTGACTAAATCCAGTACTCTTCTTGTCACATTATGAAGATTTTAAAGTTAATCTAGTTCAGCATTTCTTAACCATGTTTGTATCATGGATTTGTCTTCAAAAGATTATGGGCGCCTTTTCAGGATAATAATGTTTGCTCCCTACATTCATCATGGAAATAAATGCTAAATTTCAGTTAGAAGTTAATGAAAATAAAGAGGCAAAAATCTTCCCATCCAAGTTCAAGCACCTTGAGGTAATCCACAAACCTCTTAAGCTGTTTTACAGACCAAGAAACTGAGGCCCAGAGAAATGAATTCCTTTGCCTATGGTCCCATGGCTAGCCAGATCAAAACTTCCTCTGGGATCTCATTCAGCTCTCCTGAAGCCATGCCTGGTGCTCTTCCCATCACAGTGCGCTCCACTTCTTGGCTTCAATCTAGGACCACAGCTCAATGCTGACTCAGAAGCGCATCAGGTTGGGGGAGCAGAAGGAGCAGTTTAAGTAGGAGATATTGAGGAAGCTGGGACTGGCCCAGTATTCTCTGGAGAGCATCCAGGCTCCCTCCCCCACATCCTCCGTCTCCACCCCACCCCCACCCCGCACTGAGGGTCCCTCAGGCCTCACCTTCGGCAGCCTTGGGGGCTTCCAGGCCTGCCACCAGGGACCCTGGGCCAAGCGGTCATTATTTACAAGAAGCCGACCCAGCCTGGCAGCCTTTGTCACCCTCCCCTCTTCCTTACTCCCTGCAGCTCCAGGCTCCTACAGGAAGAAGAGAGCAGCTGGTCCTACTGTGAACAAGGCCTGGGGAGGAGGAAGGAGGGGCTGGAGAAGAAGGGAGGGGGGTCCCAATGGAAGGCCCAGAGTGCCATCTGTTTGCCTGGCTTCAGTCAGGGTGAGGATCGAAGGAGGGCCTGGGACCAGCTCCCAGACCCACCAGCATCGATCACCTCCTGACAAGCCGCCTCTGCCCCCACCCACCTGCTCTGCCTCCTGTCTTCATTCAAGCCAGTCCTAGACACAGTAAAATAATCATATGAACAATGATTCCCCTTTCTATAGCACATTAAGGCTTACAGACCACTCAGAGCACCCCAGTGAGCCAGCGCAGAGCAAGTGTTCTCACCCCCATATAATGGAAGAAGAACTGAGGCCCAGAGAAGTGCAGAACGTGCAGGGCAAAGCAAAGATTTGAACCCAACAAACAAAAGATTCCTTCTCCTCCCCCTTCCCTTCCTTCCCGTTTCTGTCTTTCCCTCTCTCTGTCTCTGTCTCTCTCTGTGTCTTTCCCTCTATCTCTCTTTCTCTTCTCTGTCTCTTCTTCTTTCCCTCTCTTCTCTTTCTCCTCTTTCTGTCTCTGCCTTTGCCCCTCTCTCCTTCTCTCTCTGTCTCTCTGTGTCTTTCCCTCTCTCTTTCTCTTCTCTGTCTCTTCTTCTTTCCCTCTCTTCTCTCTCTCCTCTTTCTGTCTCTGCCTTTGCCCCTCTCTCCTTCCTCTCTCTCTGTCTCTCTTTCTGTGTCTTTTCCTCTGTCTCTCTTTCTCTTCTCTGTCTCTTCTTCTTTCCCTCTCTTTCTCTCCTCTTTCTGTCTCTGCCTTTGCCCCTCTCTCTTTCCTCTCTCTGTCTCTGTCTCTCTCTCTCTCTGTGTCTTTTCCTCTGTCTCTCTTTCTCTTCTCTGTCTCTTCTTCTTTCCCTCTCTTTCTCTCCTCTTTCTGTCTCTGCCTTTGCCCCTCTCTCCTTCCTCTTTCTGTCTCTGTCTCTCTCTCTGTGTGTCTTTCCCTCTGTCTCTCTTTCTCTTCTCTGTCTCTTCTTCTTTCCCTCTCTTCTCTCTCTCCTCTTTCTGTCTTTGCCTTTGCCCCTCTCTTTTTCTTCTCTCTCTTCTTTTTTTCTCTCTCTCTCACCCTCCCTTTCCATCTCTCTTCTCTCTGTCTTCCTGTCTTTTTCTCCCCAGCCCAAGAAGTGAGCTACAGTTGTTCATTTTGTCACTAACTCCCAGCTCCCAGCTGGATCCCTCCTTCAAGACCCCACCCTCTAAAGAAGAAAGCCCCTTCTATATGATTAGAAGAGAAAAAAGATATGGGTCCCCCCTCCCCCTTTCCCTTTTACTGACCAGCTAATCTCACCCAAGCAAGAGACTGAAATGTCTGCCAACAGAAAAAATCAAAGGATGGAAGAGCCCAGCGTTTTGGGTTTGCACTCCATGTGTGGGGCTTTGTGGGGGAGTGTGCCATCTGTCTGAACTGTCATTCTATATCTAGGAGGTCCTCTTGGAATGCAGGGTTTGAGGCTTCTGTAACTAACTCTGTATGGAGCCAGTACATTTTGGACCTTCAGAAAGGAGAAATAGTTCACACTTTTTGATAGATCTTTTGGGTTTGTGACACTCTTTCCCCATAACAACCCTGTGTAGGGATAGTGGGGATGAGGGTGGGAATTGGGGAAGGCAAGTGGTATTGTACCAATTCCCTGAACAAGTGAGGAGACAAAAGCTCAGAGAGATGCTAGTCTTGCCCAAGATGATACACTGTGAATTAGGGACAGATGGATTATAAATAGCCTCTATTTCTGTAGGGCTTTCTAATTTACAAAGTGCTTCTCTTAAAACAAGCCTATGAGAGAGGCAGAAAAGGATTATTACCTCCTTTTACAACAGAGGAAAAAAGCTCAGGCTTAACAGGTTCAAAGCTAAACAGAGATAGAACTAAAATTCAGTCCTCCACATTCCCAGTTCTTGTCCTATTACATTACATTACTATGCTCTACTTCCTACATTTTTTATATAACTTTTTACATTTACATAATTCCTACATTTCCTACATTTCTCCCCTAGCTGAGGGAGGTCTATTAATTTTGAACACCTCTTGGCCTCTCAGGGAGGAAGGGAAAGCTAAAAAATTTTAAGATCTCTGATTTCTTTGGAACTCTCACCATCACAGAATCATAATAGAAAACATCCATAGCCACCATCATGACCACTTTGTTTGGGGCTAGATTGGATGATGAATTCCTCAAATTCAGAGCAGAGCAAGTTTCCCTGGGTTCAATTTAGAGCTCTGGGTAGGAGGGAGCATTTTGGCGAATCTCAGTTGCTCTGGAACTCTGCAAAAAAAGCTGAAGGAGATTCACCAGCCTTGGGGCAGTGGATAGAGCTGGGTCTGGAGTCAGAAAGACCAGGGTTCAATTCTGGTCTTAAACACTTGCTAGCTGTGTGACCCTGGGCAAGTTACTTACCTTCTCTCTGATTCAGTTTCCTCAACTCTAAAATGAGTATGATAATAGAACCTATCTCATAGGATTGTTGTGAGGATCAAATGAGATATTTAGCATAGTGCTTGATATTCAAGTGCTACATAAATGTTCAATATTGTTACCCTGTTTGACTCCTAGCTACAGTATTTACTATCTGTGTGACAATGGACAAGTGACTGAAACACTTTGAACCTCAGTATCCTCCTTTATGAAACAGCGATGTGAATACTTGTATTACCTGGTCCTTGGGGATGCTGTGGAGAGGAAGATGCTTTAAAAATGAAAAGCGCAATGACAATGTGAATTTTGATGGTGTTGCCGATTATTCTCTAGAGACATGAGGCTCAATGGCACAGATCCCTGAAGCAGGGTCTCAAACACAGGTTCAAGGCTGGCCTTCTTTCCACTCTATGCCAGGCTTCTCTTTATCATCATCATCATCATCATCATCATCATCATCGAGAGAAGGCGGCAGGATTCAGTTGGGGCATGAAGGAAAAGGGTTCTCTGAGCAAATGGGAGTCTCTCAGTACGAGGTCCTGACTTTACAATCCCTGTCCCATCAAAGCCCCCACCCCATTCTGTATTAGGTCAGTCTGTAGGCCTGAGCTCGGCTGTTCTTCCTTCCACCCCCTTCCAACTGTGGGTCCCTCTGTTTGGGTGTCTCTCACATCCTTGGTTTCTCCATCTGTCAGTCTCTGGGAGATTCTGCATGTGTCCTTCTCCATGAGGTGTTTCCCCCCCCTTTCCTAACTCATCCTAACAGATTCAGGCTAAAAATTCTTCTCCTAGAAGGTCCTAATTCTCTCTCCAGAAAACATCCTAGCGATGCCAAAACTGTGCAAACATGAGAAAATGACTGTTGCAAGCCTGTCCTGTGGAACAGAGAGGAGCGGGAGCCAATATAGTTGGAAGTAAAGAATTTAAAGCTATGGGCCAAATGAACGGCAGCCCCTCAGCTTCTGGGTCAGAGAGCAGAAAGGTAGGAGTGAGCTGGAAGGAACCTTGTCATTTTTTAGCTATTTTCAGGTCTGACTTCCCCCTACTTGAGGTTTGTTTGACAAAGACACTGAAGTGGTTTGCCATTTCCTTTTGCAGCTCATTTTACAGATGAGGAAACTGAGGCAGAGTTAAGTGACTTGCCCAAGGTCACACCACTAGGAAGTATCTGAAATCACATTTGAATTCAGGCAGATGAGTCTTTCCAATTCTGGCCCCAGTACTCTGTGCTTTATAGTGCCCTCTAATTGCCTGGATCATTATGTAGCCTGGGTCATCTAGTAGCCTGGATCATCTCTTTTAAGTGTCTCAACTGATGTGCCCTATAAAATTCAGGAGCTAGACTAAGTGATCACTAGGTCCCAAGTTCTGAGTTTCCTGCATCCCCAAGTCTTCTGTTTTCTGCCTAGGGAAAAAAATACTGGTTTGCTCTCACCTCTGGTTCTAATCATATCACATTTTAACTGTATTGCATTGTATTTTTCTGTAGTTTTATGATTCTTAGTCAGGCTCTGATATGAAACTTTCTCTCAATACCTCCAAAAAGGATAAGCTAGTTCCTTCTTCTGGAGTTTGCCACAAATCTATCTCCAGAAGGGTGGATCAGAAGGTCAGTGTCTAAAGCCCACTGCTTTTCTTCTTGGAGAAATGGCCCATAGAATAAGCTTATTCCCCACATCATGATTGTCCTTCTGGGATCCCATGTCAAACCTTCCCTCTCTTGCTCCCAAACAAACATATTCAGAGTTCCTTTGCATGTGTTTAGAAGAATACTGCTGTGGAGTCCTAAGGAATCAATAAGGAGGATAAGATTGTTTTTGAGTGGAGAATAAGGTGAATTAGAG
Organism: Antechinus flavipes; assembly: GCF_016432865.1. Taxonomy (NCBI): domain Eukaryota; kingdom Metazoa; phylum Chordata; class Mammalia; order Dasyuromorphia; family Dasyuridae; genus Antechinus; species Antechinus flavipes. Next base: position 451,744,109 of record NC_067399.1, read on the forward strand.
ACTTCCTGGCACATCTGTCCTCTCAACTGTTGCTACAAGCATTAGAATTTCTCCTTGCAGTATGAGACACTACATACTTCTACTCAAAGCCTCTAGGATCTTCTAATCCTGGCTGGGGGAGGGACTACATTCTCTCTCCTCCACCCCTATCTCCTATACCCCCCCCTTTTTTTTCTTTTTTCTTTTTTTTTTTTTTGCTGAGGCAATTGGGTTAGGTGATTTGCCCAGGTCACACAGCTAGGAAGTATTAAATGTCTGAGGTCAAATTTGAACTCAGGTCCTCCTGACTTCAGGGCTGGTGCTCTATCCACTGCCACCTAGCTGCTCCTACTGCTCCTTTTAAGAGCCTAGATTCCTCATTTACATTACTATGATGATGTAAATCAAGTAAGCCTTTCTTGCTTTCTTGGAGTTCATGTTTCTGATATTGGCAGTAGAACAAGACATCAGTGTCAGCAAATAACTTAATTGTAATCACTTATCTCTTGACTCACTAGATACCCATCTTGGTAGGTGAAAAGGAAACAGAGCTGTTAACTAATCATCTTTGTGCCAGTGGCAATCAGCATGAAATATGCCATCAAATCAACTTTTTAAAACGAATTCTTTTTTTTTTTTTTAATTGCAGTGTGAAAAGAGCAGGTTGAAATCACAGAGGAACTTACTTGAGTTATAGCATCTAATGACTTATTTTAACTTATTCTCACTAATGAGTTACTAAACTCAGTTGTTTCTAAATGGCTGAAAACCTGGAAATTTGTCAGTTTCCTCTAAAATTTGAGTGCCCAAGGGGAAAAATTCCTGATTATCTCACTCTCCTGACATCCTGAGGAGAGAGGACTGGCCACAATTCTTTGTATTAGAGTGAGACCAGAATTTGAGCTGGGAGTGGCAGTGTGTTGAATAATAGTATAAAAGCACTGGGATTGGCAATGAAAGACTTGGATGTGAATGTTGGCTCTGCTATTTTATGAGCTATGTGACATTAGGCAAGTCACAAACCTTATTTGAGCCACAGCTTCCTTTTCTGCAAAATGGTGTTGATGGTGGGGATAGGAAAGAGACTAGATAATAAAAGTTGGCATTTATATTGCAAAAGACTATATACATCATCTAATTTGATCCTCACAAAAACCCTATAAGTTAGATACCACAGACATTATGATTTCAATTTTACAGATAAGAAAATTGAGCTTCTTTCACATTATGTGACTTGCCCATCATTGTATATAGTTACCTCCATAGCTCTAGCACGATTCTAAGTTCTCCCTCCTAGACTTGCTATACACTCTCAGCCAAGTCTCTTTCCCTGTCTGGGTCTTCATTTCCATCTGTTAACTTCAATTCTACTAGACGAAGCTCGATAAAGTCAGCTCCATGGGTTTTATTTAAACATCACACACATCCTTCCTCCCAAGTAATCAGCACGGAATTTGGACACAACAGTCACTTAATATTTTGTTGGATAAAATCAATTTCATAAACATTTACTAAGTGCTTACTATTTGCAGGCCCGGTATTTGGTACTAGAAATACAAAAACCTAACTCTCAAGGAATTCATAGCCTAATAATATGGAAAAAGCATATTGCAAATTACAAAGTATTTGAGTTTAAAGGAGGCCGGCCACTCGTCAATTTAACCCTTTGGAGCTCAGAAAAAAATCACTGGTGTTTTGCAATGAAAATATCCTTGATCTAGGATTCTGGAGACCTGGGTTCTAGTCCCAATTTGCCACTGATTTGATGTATGATTCTGAGTACATCACTTCATTTTTCTTTTTAATCAGAAAATAGAACTAATGAATCAAGAAGCATTATTAAGCACCTACTATATACTGGATGTTGTGTTATGTACTGGGAATACAAAAAGAAATAGGAATCCTAAATGGGTTCTAAGATTCCTTCCAATTCTGTCATTCTTTAAGTCTATAATCTCAGCAAATCTTAGTATATATTTTTAAAGGTTACATGCCCAAGCCTTATCTTGCCGTCCCCTAACTCCCAAACTCTACCCTTCACTTACATCAGGATGCCATGGGCTGAAAATCAGGAAACTCAGGTTCTATTTCTGCTATTGACCATGTGATCTTTGCCAACTCATTCTCCCTCGCTTGAACCTGGGTTTCACCACATACAAAATGAGGGTGTCAGACTAGGTGTCCTGGAGTGTAAGATTACTTTTGGCAATAGTCTTTTATCTTGTGGGTAAGTAGAAAGAGAACTAGATTTGGAATCCAAAGACTCAGGTTCTAGTCCTGGTCCTGCCATATACTAGCTCTGTGATCATGGTCACACTATCATGGCAGGACTGTTATTATTATCTTATTTTATGGACTATTTGTGCCTGACCTGTGGTAGAACCTTCCAAAATCGTATTGGTATGATCAGCCACAATCATACATACAGTACCTTGATTCCAACATAGTGATATCATTTTGGTTCCTTTTAAGAATGAAAGACAATAACTAGCCAATCATGGCAAGATGAAAAGATCGATTTGGTGTTAAGGGACCGAGATTCAAACTCCAACTCTGTTACTTATGCCTCTGTGTTCTTAAGTAAATCACTGGCCTTCTCTGGGTCCAAGTTTTCTCAACAGTAAAATAAGTGGGTAGGCTAGAAATCTCTAAGGTCCCTTTCAGTCCATCTGTAGGCCTCATTTTCCTTTGGTAGCAAAGAAAAATAAATCATGCTTATAATTCTTGTCTTTCAAAGTTGTGGGGAAAATACTATAAAGCTTTCTCTGAAGGTGGGCTCTGTTATTTTCTGCTTCCCCATTTACTACCTTCATCTCTCCTCCTCTTTTCCCCCATCCCCCACAAAAGTTACAGTGCAAAGTAAGGTGTACATGTGTGAATGGAAGTATCCAGAGGGAAGAGTCAGAATTTGGAGGCTCTTCCCAAGAGAGGCCCTTCCCAACAGAGATATTAAGAAGACCTCAACAATGAATCCGGATGTTTTAACAATTTGTGATTTTAAATGCTCTTGATTAGAAATGAGTTTGTCTTTGAATACCAGTGTTCAAACTGAAACTGGATAGCCAACTCTTGGGGAAGCTGTGGAGGGATCCTACAGTGGGGAGAGTTTGGACTAGGGACTTCTTAGGTACCTTTGGACTGGTGAGTAGGGCTCTGTGCCAGGATTCTAAGAATCTGTCTAACCAATATACATGGACCTTTAGCTTCTTTCCCAGACTAGAAACTGTTCTGTTAGAAATTCTTCACTCTCTAGTTCCATTCTTTAGCAATCTTATTATCCAACTTAACACCTAAGCTGTTCATATTCCCTATTCCCACTCTCCCACTGAAGACCTAGTCTCTTGTCCTTAATATAGTCAAGGGCTATATGACACAGTAGATAGAGTGCCAGCATTGGAGTCAGGAAGAATCACCTTCATGAGTTCAAATTTGACCTCAGATACTGCCTAGCTGTGTGACCCTGGGCAAGTCACTTAACTTCTGTTTGCCTCAGTTTCCTCATCTGTAAAATGAGCTGGAGAAAGGAATGGCTAACTAGGATCTTTGCCAGGAAAATTCCAAAGGGAATGAAGTCAGACATAAATGAAAAATGACTCAACAACAACAAAGGATGTCAAAATGACCAATCTTCTACCCTATTACCATCTACCCAGGATTCTAATCCTTTTGCGTGACTCATCCATGGTCATATATCCAGTAATGGCAAAGCTGGGACCAGAATCTAGTTCTCCTGAGCTGACCAGAGTTCTTTGCATTGCACTACAGGGCCATTGGATTTAGAGCTAGAAGAGCACTTAGAGATTATAAATCTTAGAATCTAACACTCTCTTTTTTACAGAAGAGGAAACTCATGTCTAGAGGAAAAGGATCTTGCCTAGGATCCCACAGGTATTAAGAGGCAGAGCTGGGATTTAAATCCAGACTTGATGACTTAAAATACTTTAACGAAGTTCCTACTCATGATCCTGGGAGGTCTCAGAAATTACTAGAAAGAGTCCAAGGATCTAGAGGTCCTTGATAGAATTTATTGCAAAATCCCTTCTTGCTAATGGGCTTAGTAAATTATACTTATTAGGTTAACAGTCCACTCAGGAGAAAGCTGAAGATTAGCAAAAGATAAATCCTCAGCAAGAAGCCCTTCTGTCCTAAAGGTCAGGTATAGAGTTACTGGCTTAATTGGCTTTACATTCCCTAGAGTGGAGGCAGAAGAGAGACTCACAAGCTGAGCATATGGGCGCCTGGATCCACTTCCCAGCTCCGACTCATGCTCCCGTATCAGCCAGAGAAAAAAAGAGAACCCAAGAAACTGAGTGAAGGAGGCTGCCATTTAGGAAGGTGGTGGCCTCTACTCAGGAAGAATGCTTTGAGATTTGCAAAAGAGAATTCCTGAAGGGAACAAAATGTCTTCCAGTTAGAGACCATCTAATTTAACTACCTGATTATCCAGATGAAGAAACTGACATTTGGTGACGAAAAGGTGCTTGTCCCAAATCAAAGAGCAAGGAAGAATGAATTTAGACTTAGGAGATATGAGTTCAAATATTGCTTTGCCACTTGCTATCAATGTGACCTTGGCAAGTAAGTCTTTTTGCCTTTCCTGGTCTCAGCTTATTCCTCTGTAAAAAGATGTGTGCACATCAAATGATCTCCAAGATCCTTATCAGCTTTGAGTTTCATGATTTGAACATCTTAAGTCAGTGGTAAGACAGTGTGACTTTTAATTGCATAATGCTATAATAACAATTATTAATGATAATATAATAATTGTTATTGTATAATGTTTAATTGTAAGGTATGGGTCAGGAGATCCTCCTGGACCTCTGTAGCATCTCTGACCAGGTCAGGTGGGGAATTTTCCAGTCAGAAAATCCTGAAAACGGCAACAATAATAATTGACATTTTTGTAGATTTACAAAGCAGTATCTCCACAATAATCCTGTAAGTGCACTAGTATAGTTAGTTTGGGCAATGGAAAGAATACAAATTTAGAGTTAGAAAATGTGATTTCCATTTCCAACCCTGGTAATTACTATCTGAGTAACCTTCTTACTTAACTTTGCTAAGTCTCAAAAAATGAAAAATTGAATTAGATTATCTCTAAAATGCCTTCCAGCTCTAAGTTCTATGATCCTAGTTTACAGATGAAGGAACTGAGGTTCAAAGAGGTAAACATGACTTGACTAAAGTAAGAAACATGACTGTATTTATGTCAGTACAATTCCACAATAAACTCTTACCCCAACACTCCAGGAGTGGATTCTGTTACTTGCTCAGGACTTTTCTTCATTTAGTTACATCCACAGGTTGGTACTGCCTTGTATATAGCCTGAGGAATTCAGGTTTGCCCAACCAGGAAGGCAATCAAGAATAAGATGGAGGAGGTGGGAATGGAGAGAACAGACAGCTCAACTGTCTTGCCCTAGAACTGATATGAACTACCTGAAGTTAGTCATAGAATTCCAGAATCAGTACAGAATTGGTATAGGGAAAAGACTGCTAGAGGATACTATCTTTGGAATCAGAGACAAGAGCTTGAATCCTGGTTCTTTCATTTACTATCTGTGTGACCTCTACTTCATCTCTAAGGCTTTCAGGGTTCTCATCTATAAAATGAGGGGTATAAAGCTAAAGCTATATTTATCAAGTTCAGCCTCATCAGTTTTTAGAGAAGGAAACTGAGTCTTTTAGAAAAGAAAAGTAAATTAATTAAAGTACTATTGGTTAGTAGAAATGCTAAGGGTAGAACTCAAGCTTCCTGACTTCTGGTTTCCACTTAGGAACAGGAACTTTTAAGTCATATTGTTTGATCCCCTGTGCTACCTAACTTCCTCTATCAACCTCCCAAAACAACCCAATCACTGACTTCCATCTACTTTCTTAGAATCAGTCGCTAAATCTTAGCATGTCAGAGTTGAAAGAACCTTGGAAGAAAAAACACAGAATGCAAAAACTGAAAGATATCTTAGAACAAAGAAGTTTTGAGTTAAATATGAATTATAGAATGCCAGATCTAGAAGAGACCTGAGGAATCCAGTCCAACTTCTTCATTTTACTGAAGACACTGAGACCCAGAAAAAGGTCAGGTATAGAGTTACTGCCTTAATTGGCTTTACATTCCCTAAAGTGGAGGCAGAAGAGAGACTCACAAGTCCTCACTGCTGGTTCTTTTGGAACTCATCCTGATTCTGCCATCAGAGTGGCTATCTCCAGTCTTAACCTTCCATCCACTGTATTATTCTGGTGCTACCTTCTATACAAGATCTTTCCCAAGTCCACCAATTCTTAATGCTCTCCACCTCTTGAGATTGCTTTGTATTTTATGTTCTCACTTATATATGTGTTGTATGCCTTCCTGCCCCCAAATAGAAGGTAAGTCATTGAGGGAAGGGGAGTTTTTTTTCTCTTTGTATCCCCATTGCCTTGTGCAATGTACTTAGGTGCACAGTGCCTAGGTGCTTAATAACTGTTAAACTGAAGCTATCACCTCTGTTCATTTATTCCTATCTCTTTTTGAGGACATTTTTGGATGGTCAAAGAAGGCAAAGAGGTAGCTTATCATAAGGATGTTCTGAAAGGAGTGGAAGGAATGTAGCTTGAGGTTGCTAGTGAGTAAAGGCCAGTTATATAGGACTTAAGCTGATGGACAGAGGGAACTGAGCTTTGGTTACCAAGAATAGGAAATTACCATTTCAGTATCTAAAAATATCTCTCTCCATCTGTCCACTCAGCCAAGGGAAAGATAAATGTAGATTGGTTCCTGAATATAGACTTGATTATTTTTATGTGTCAGGCTAATAATAATAATCATCTTACTTTAAATGGATAGTGATTTTCCCCAGTCTGAGGAAGATCAAGTTCACCAAGTTGCAGTTGACTGGTTCTGTTACAGATGGGGGAAACTGAGGCTTAGAGAGGCATGGTTACCCAGTCAAAATGATATAAAGAGCAGGCAACTGGAACATAAATCAGAAGCCTTGACCCCAAAAGTTCAGTGTTCTATCTTTCAAGCTTTTGTATGATGCTTTATACTTTTCAAAGCATTTTCACCTCCATTATCTCATTTGATCCTCACAAGATCTGTCTGAAGTATGAAGGGTAAAAATGTTAGCTCTGTTTCACAGATTAGGAAACTAAGCCAAAGAAAGGGAAGGAACTAGTCCATAATCATAGCTACTAATGGAGAAAGCACTAACAGAGAACACAGGCCTCCTGGTTTATTTAGTGCTTCTTTCAGCAGAATGATCTGCATTTTCTCTCTCCCAAGCAATGTCAGTACAGGGCACTTAGGATGGCCTGACTCATACCAATAGGATGAGACAGGAGCTTACTTTACTAAGAAGCCTATATGGATTAACTAGGTGACAGGGGAAATATAGGCATCATTAGAGATTCATTCTTTTGAATGAAGATATCTTCTTACAGTATTCTCCAGCTCTTGGTCCTGCTAAAGTGAAATTCTCTCTCAACATGGCTTCCCATTGCCTTTTGAGGGGAACATTCTTCTTTTCTTTTTCTTTCTTTCTTTCTTTCTTTCTTTCTTTCTTTCTTTCTTTCTTTCTTTCTTTCTTTCTTTCTTTCTTTTTTTGCTGAGGCAATTGGAGTTAAGTGACTTGCCCAGGGTCACACAGCCAGGATGGGCTAAGTGAGGGCAGATTTGAACTCAGGTTCTCCTGACTTCAGGGCTTGGGGGAACATTCTTTTAAATCTAACTCAGCTCAAAAGGCTTCCACTAGCAGGGAATGTTTTGGAACAAATTTGTGAAAAACTTCAAGGTTTCCCCTCCCATGGAATCTAAACCGAGCTTCTTCTTTTGTCCTTATTGGATGTGAGAGATGACAAGGTTGGTTCCCAAATTCCCACTGAGGTGGGATAGAAGAATCATTGCCCCAACTCTAATCCTAATCACAGAATATAAAAAGCTGCTCAGAATACAGAACGCTGGAGCTTGAAGGGACCTTAGAACTTAAGAGTACGAGATTTGGAAGAGACCATAGAGATAATGTAGTTCAGTCTCTCTGCTTTGCATGTGGGAAAAGTAAGGCACAGACTGGGGAAGAGATTTGCAAAAGACCTCACAGCTTGAAAAAGGAAAAGTCAGGATTCAAACCAAAGTCTTCTGACTTGACAGTTCTATGCTTTTAACACTACACTACAAAAAAAAGACCCCTAAACGCAACTCAGCCCAAAGGGAAAGAAATATAGTTGGAGAATAGGAAGCCTGCAAAGCCTTCCTGAAATAGTGGGCCTATTTTCTTGGGCCTGCTTTCCTCTTCTAGCATTTCCTTTCCTAGGATTTAAGGTAAGGACAGAAAGGGAAGGAAAGACATAGGGTACTAAAACAAGGCAACAGAATAGAGATGTTAACTGATTATAAATGCTATTTGATTATTGGCTGTTGATTGCAAATCCAGAGAGAGACCTTTTCAGCTAAAAGGACTCATTCCCAATGCTCTCCAGACCAGGAAGTGTGTGTGGGGGGTAGTGTGTTGAGGGGGTGAAGGGAACTAAAGAAATAGCAAGTTCTGCTGCCACCTTTGTTTTTCAAAGCTTTCCCTTTCCAAATGCTTCATCATCCCTATGTCCTTCCCTATTTTTCTCTTCACATTATAAGAACAAACATTACAGATAGCATGATATTGTCAAAAAGGCAATGATCTTAAAATCAGAAGATTTGGATTCAATTCCTCACTGTCATTTACTACGTGTGTGACCATTCACTTAAGACTATAAGACTCAATTTCTCTATCTGTAAAATGAGGGGGTTAGATTAGATTATCTTTGTGAAAATATCTTCTAGCTCTGACATTCAATGAGGCTATGAAAGAGTCTCATGATTTTACTCCTGGCTCTGTCAGGCTTGTTGGGTGACTTTGCACAAGTCACTTATCCTTTCTGAGCCTTAATTTTCTCCTCATTACAAGAGTGTTTGACCCCTAAGAGGAGGAGGGCCCCTAAGCCCTGAGATGATCCTTCCAGTTTGGACACTGTGATTCTCTCACCCTCCCTCCCCCGCCCCCCATCTTGCACTGCCCCATGAAGGCGGGGCCAGAGGGGAGACCTCCTGGGAGGTGAGGGAGAGGAGAGAGGACAGGGTGGGGCTGGGAAATATGGGGAAGGAAACGAATCAATCTAGTCCTTTCTCACCCACCCCCCAAGATTTTTGCCCTCTTCAACCTCCCTTCCCAGACCTTTTTTTCTTTCCTCCAAGCCATCCCATTCCAAATCATCCCATCCCATCTCATCCCATCTCCTCCCATCTCTTCCAATGCCATGCCATCCCATCCCATCCCGCGGAAGCTCCTTATTTTCCTACCTCCAGACCTGACCAAGCTGCAGGACGTGAACTAGTGACTGCAGGAGCCAGACGCAGAGGCGGCAGCAGCGGCGGTGGGGCCGCCGGGCGCCAGATAGAGCGGGAGGGGCGGACACCGCGGGACCCGGGCCGGGACCGCTGTCCTTCGTGCTGAAGGCGGCGCTGGCGCTGACGCTAGCGCTGGTGCTGTCCTTGGTGCTGAAGGCGGTCGCGGCTGCACCTGGGCCAGCTCCGGCAGATGAGTAGTCGTACACAAACCATCGGAAGCTGAGCAGCTGCACCACGAGGGAGGGCAGCAACGCGAAAAGCAGCGTAAGGCCGAACCAGGTGCTCTGGCCCTGGAGGTAATAGTTAGCCGCCAGCCACAGGTCGGTGGCCCCGTCGGAGAAGAAGACTAGCAGCGCGCACAGCGCCCAGCAACAGTCCCACAGGCTGTAGCGGGGCCGCCGTCCCCCCACCGAGAGCAGCCCCGCCCCAGCCCCAGCCCCAGTCCCCAGAACCCCCGGAGGCCCCGAGCCGGCCCGGGCCCCGCCAGCCGCCCCCTCCGGGCCCGGGCCGGCCGCGGCGGCGCCTCCATCCGACTTCGCGGCCATGTTGGCGGAGGAGGAGGCGGGGAGAGACTTCCGGGCGGCCGCGTGGGGAGAGAGGGGGAGGGGGAAGGGGCAGGGGGCGGTGGTGGTTGAGAGGAGGTACTTGCTGATGGCTCCTCTCTTCCTCCTCCTCTTCCTCCTCCTGCTCTCCCGCTCCTCCTCCTCCTCTCCTCCTAAAACGCTTTCCTCCTCCTTCCTCTTCCTTTTCTTATTCTGCCTCCCCTTTCTCCTTTCTCCTCCCCTCTTCAATTATTCACTGGTCCCACTCCGCTCCCTCTTCTCCTAGTTGATGGTGGGACGTGATGGGAGAGGGGAAAGATCAGGGAGGAGTTGGGAAGGGGGTTGCATTCTTGGTCGTTCCTCCTTCCCTCCTTCTGCCGCGCCCCTTTCCCTGTTCCAAGCAGAACTCCAAATCCCTTCATCTTTCATCTCTTCTTCACGGAACCCCTTACCCCCCCTAGTACTACATTCATTCATCTTTTCTGTCTCCCCCTCTCCACTCCACTTCGCCATTCACTTCAGGGGGCCTGATCCTACCCTGGCCTTGTCGGGTGTGGTCGAGACTAGTAGAAGGGAATTGAAGGGGTTTCCCATTGACCGAGGCCCTAATACCTCCAGAATTGGAAAGCTTAAGAAAGAAAAGAATACAGTCATAGAATGTTAGCGCTGGAGGAAACCTTAGAAAATAGAACATAAAATGTGAGAACTGGAAGGGATCTTACAACAGAGAAAAGAGATCATAGCTGTGACAGAACCACCCAGTGTAGTTGAAAGAGAATTGCATTTGTAGTGGTAGGATCTGTGTTTAAATCCTGGCTCTTCTCTCAGTATGACCTTGGTCAAATAATTTCATCTCCCTGAGCCACAAGTTTCTGTTCTGTAAAATGAAGGGATTAAATTAAATGATCTTCCTGCTTTAAATTTATCATCCTATAACTTTAGAATTCTCTAATACTAGGTGCTGGTTTCCAATGGTAAAGAGAGTTTCCTCACTAACAACTCCTTATACAATTAAAATCACAAATCATTAATCCTCTTTCCCAAAATAACTTTAGAATACATTCAAATTGTAAGGACTCTAAATTCGTTTACATTTTTGTAGCAAAGTGTTTTCCTAAAACAACTCTGGTAGATAGTACAAGTACTATTATCTACATTTTATAAATGAGGAAACTGAAGTAGTGAATTCCCCATGGTCATACAACTAGTAAATGTTTGAGGAGGGATTTGAACAGATCCCCTAGTTCCAAGTCTAGAACTTTTCCCATTCCCAGTATCCATTATGTGAACTAGTCCAGGTATTCTTAAATGTTTTAGGTCATGGACCACCCATTGACAAATTTGGTGATGCCTATAGACCACTTTTCAGAATGTTTTAGAATACATTTTAAAATAATAAGATTACAAGAGAAATACAATTTCCAAAATATAAAACAAACCCAGAGCCTTTGAAATCTATTCACAATCTGTTAGTGGTTCATGAACTCCAAGTTAAATGGCCTAGATCTAGTCCAACTAGACTGAGAAAACTGTCTTTCCCTGACTCAGGGATCTCACACTGCCCGCAGGAGGAAAGGCAGGACAATTGCTGTCTTCCCTAGAGTTAGGGGTTAGAATTGCTGATAACACACTCTACTACCATCCCTCAGCACCAGGCATGTTAGAATGTACCCTAAGTCGGTAGATATTGGAGGAATACCCATTTCCTTTTCAGTTTTGGTAGGTAGAAACTTCTCCTTGAACTGTCACCCATATCTCTGATTGGAGGACAGGTTCAATGCTCCCCTTTTCCAAATTCCTACTCACAGCTCAAGACACCATCCTCAAGACACCTTTCTGAGCTTTAAAATAGAGGAGAGACGGTTTCCCTATAGAAAAGTTCCAAGAGAGTCTTGAGCTGCTGGGTGAGGGAGACAGCAGTTCCCAGAGTTCTGTGGCAGTCTCACAGTCAGCAGAAAGCCTCTGCCTGCCTGCCTGCCTGACTTCCTCCCAGCTGATGCTCCCCCAGTGTGGGCCCATTTTGGCTTAGTGCCATGCCTGGGGGCTGTGCCAGACCCAGCTGTTGCTGACAATCTCTCGAGATGGAGGAGGGGAAGATAGTGAACTGGGAGAGCTTTCCCCTGCTGAATCCATGCTGGTGGTCGACATCCAAGGGACAGCTGCAGGATGCTCACAAATTGGTTGTTGTGGACTGCTATGGACTCTTGCTGACAGACTCTGAAGATGGAGGTGGTAAAGTGGGGAACTGGTGGAACCCAGCAGATTCAGTGTTGGTGTTCCACACTCAAGGGACAGTTGTGAGGTACCAACCACATAGGTGATAGGAACATAAGATTGTATCTGGGTCTGGGGTGTGGATAGGGTACAAAACATATGTTATCTCCTGACCCCATGAGTCATTCATATGTCACATATCTTCAAAAAGTCTAACTCCTCTTCAGACTCTTCTTTGAAATTCCTAGGGGACCTTTAGAGGCCATCTCAGAAATAACAGCTATCAATTTTGGGGGACAGGTTCGAGGGGAGTGAGGCAGTTGCACCACAGATACAACAGAAAAGGGAGTGGAATTGTCTGCCAAAGTGTCAGAAGATGTGAATGAAATCATAGAATGTTAGAGCAGGAAAGAGAACATAGACTGTCTGAAATGAATCAATCAGAAAGCACTTATTAAGCACTGTGGTACTGTACTACGAATTGGGTATATAAAAACCAAAATGAAAAGTTTCTGTCCCCAAGATTTCACTGTAATGGGAGAGGCAGCAGGCACATATTTAAAAGTGTCTATGAGACATATACAAATAAAATTTCAAGTGACCTTAAAAGGGAAGGCTCAGGGAACCAAGAAAAGTATCCCAAAGCAGGTGGTCCTTGAACTGAGTCTTGAGAGCAATGAGTGATTCCAGGAGGTGAAGTGATGAAAGAGTGGGTTTGTGACAAGAAGGACAGCCACTGAGATGGTAGAGTATTATATGTGAGGAACAGCAAGTAAGACAGTATGACTGAACCATAAAGAGCATGGGTGGGAGTGATATGTAAGTAGATTGTAAAGATAGGAAGAAACTAAGTTGTGAAGAGCTTCAAATGCCAAGCAGAGGAGTTTAGATTTCATTTGAGTGATACTAAGGAGTCATTGGGACTTAATGCTTATTGGAATGGGACAGGGGAATGAACTGGTAAGGTCAAACTTATGCTCAACTGCTTTGTACAAGATGATTTAGAATAGAAACTTGGGGCTGGGAGACCAGTTCAAAATTTTTGCAAGAGTTCAGCCAAGAGGTAATTTGAGGCTTCACTAAGCTGGTGGCCATGTGAGTGGAGAGAAAGAGGTGTATCAGGGAGAGATCAGAATGACAAGATTTGGCAAGTGCTGTAATGTGTAGGTTAAGGGAGGGTAAGGCATTAAGGATTATACCAGGAGTTCATTCTGAATGACTGGAAGGATGCTGGGAAAGTCAGAAGGGTGAGTTTTTGGAGAAAGATAATGAACTCTGTTTTCAATATATTGAATTTAAGATGACTACTGGATATTCTGACTCAACTTTATTACTTTCCATGAGTTGTCCATGGGAACAGAAACTATTAGTGTATCTCTGTAGATATGAAGATGCAGCATCCAAACAAGAAAATAGAATTGAGTGTAAGTGATTAGGAGGTACAATGTTTTCTGATAAATAACATCATTTTCTATTGGGAAAAAAGACTTAAATACCTATATATTTAGCAACTAGTAAATCCAAGCAGTCCGAACTGGCAGTCAGAAAGTCTAGGTTAAAGTCTCACTTCTATCAATCATTAGCTGTATGATCATCAGCAAATTTAAAAGCTGAAGCCCTTTGGGCTTCCATTCCTCACCTGTGAAAGTGAAGTAATTATATATATATGTATGTGTGCGTGTGTGTGCGCTAAGTAATTGTTATGTAAAAAGCACTTTATAGAACATAAAATACAATATGAATTATTATTTGCTCTGCACCTAGTAGGCACTTAATATATGCTGTTTAAATTGAATCTCTAACAAAAGAGGATAATAATCCCTGTTCTACCAGTCTTATGGAATTTTTTTGTGGGGGTAAGGAAATTGGTGAGCCAAGTCTTGTATACATGTGAACTATTATTATTCTTATTAAGTATTTTAAGAAGTTTGGAAGTGCTATAGGGGGGACAAAGGTGAGATCTGAATTTAGTCTTGAAGGATGAGTAGGATTTGAGTTAAATCAAAAGTAGGGAGAAAGACATTTTAGGGCATGAGAGTAGAAATGTGAATAGGGCATTTATCTAGGAGTATAGGAGAGGATTGGAATAGAGGCAAGAGAAGATTACAGAAATGTTCTGAGACCACATTGGACAATATAGTGGAAAGAGTTTGGATTTAGAGGAAGACAACCTGGGTTCTAGTTCTAGTTATGTCAATTAATTGCTATGTAATTTTGACAAATCACTTATCCTTCTGAGCCTCAGTTTCCTTATCTATAAATGGAAATAATAATTATTTCACTACCTACCTTGCAGGTATCTTGTGAAGATTAAAAAACAGAGCTATAGTACCATAATACGTGTGAACTTTGTAATCATAATGTCATATGTAGAACTTTTAAATGTTCAGCAAATGGCTCCTAAAGAATCTTCAAGTTCTGACATTCATGATTTCTCATCCCTTCCATGGTTAGGTTCTTTATGCTTTAACTCAAACTGAGCTTCTCCATCCCCCAACTAGTTTGACCTATAAATAGATCCAAGGGGAGGAGGAAACATTTGGCACTAATCTCTCTTCCCTCTGACCTCTCACCCCAGCTCCTTGAAGCCTCACTATCTTGGGATTTTTAATGAGCATTCTAGAAACCAAGGAGGTGGTAATGACCTCTCCTGATAATTCTCTCCCCCAAAAGTCCAACAGCTTTGGCAGCCCAGTCCAGATGCCTAGCTGCAGCTCACCCATCTGTCTGTCTGTGACTTCATCAAGGACTACTGGGAGGGGATGGAATAAAGGGAACGTAGAAGCTGGGAACAGGGTTAAAGCTGCTTACTCTTAAGCTCTTCTAAGTCCTTTGTAGGCCAGGGTCCATCAGAGAGAGATCAGGTTGGTTGAGGGAGTTGTGCTGAAATAATCATTACTAAGGCAGAAATCACTATGGGAAATCAGCTTTTTAGAGCCAGAAAGAATCTTAGAGACCATTTAGTCCAATCTCCTCATTTTACAGAGGAGGGACCAGAGATGTGCCTCCAGTCCAGAGCCAGTCAGTGATGGTTCTAAGAGTATTTATCACCTCACTGTTACAGATGTTGGAAGTATTCAATGAGTAAACATATCATTGAGCCAGGAGTCCTAGATTTGTATGCCTTCAAAATCATTACAATACCTTCTCTCAATATCCCTATGAGATACAAAGGGCCAGGATTATTTCCATTTTCCAGAGAGGGAAACTAAGGTCAAGAGTAGTTAAATGACTTCCTGAAAGATGCCCTATTAGTTGAGAAGCAGAATGAGATGGTGGAAAGCATTCTGGATTCGGAATCAGAGAATCTGTCATTAAGTGCCTGTGTGGGCAAATTACCTAATCTCATCCTTAAAATAAGGGGCTTGTCATGGCTGATTTCATTCTATGACTGCATGACTCAGACTCAGAAGACCTGTGTGACTTGGTCTGGCAGTAAAATTCTCAATTTCAAAAAGCAGATATATACTGAATTGATCTGTTCTAAAATATAGGTTTTATTGGTTGTATATAACCAATTCAAGTAGACAGAGCATACTATGGATGGGTCCATCCTGGCTGACTCATCACCATCTGGGTCTCAGTATTGGTTTTGGTTTGGAAAGATGAAGAATTAACCAACCCTTTTTAGCCTAATTCTGGGGGCCCAAAGTAGATTAGGATTTGAGGAAGTTTATACTAAAGTCACCAAAATCCACGGAGTCAGTCACGACTGAACAACATTAGCAAGACAAAGAAAAGTTGTAGCCTTTTATAAACTCATCAGTCCTGGCCACCTTTGAAGCCACTGATGTAGGGTAGATCAGATAAGGATAAACTTAGGTACTGGTAGAATTCCTTTGATGTCCAAGGCTCTGCTTAATGGACTCATCAGTCATTCTAGTTATTTCTGCCTTGCGAGGGACCCAGTCTTGCCAGACTACATCACTTGAGGCAAGACACTGCACCTATTCCTTCATTTGTAAAAATAAGGAGACAATCTCTTTGTGGTGGAAAGAGTTAGAAAAGCCAGCTTCAAGTCCTGCTCTTGTCACAACTAGCTCTGGTACCTTAAACAAATCCCTTTCCCTTTCCTGCCTTTTCTATTTCATAGAGAGATGTGGTGAAGAAAGCATTTTAAAAAGTACTAATGTAGCCAGTCTGTATTATTGTTGTTTGGAAAGTAGAAGAAATAGGTGGCACTATTATCACTATTGGCTCAGGGCACAGCAGGAGGGCTGAGACCCCAGCAGCAGCTGGTGGAGCAGGGACTGTGCCAGATGTAACCCTCCTCTTCTTCTCCCTCCCCCCACCTGCAGTGACCTGGTGGCTGAGATAAGACCCAAACCCCTGAGGAAGCTGATCTCATCTGCCTGAGCAGGGAGAATAAAGGAGTGAGAGTCGACCCTGGTGCAGCTAATGAGCCCATCTGCCTGACATGGACACATTGTTAGCATCCCCCAGGGAACAGCTGGGAGAGGAAAGGGGGGGAGAAAGAGAGGGATCGGTGCCTGAATGTGAATTATTTACATATCCAGAGATGCAGTGGACCAAGGCTTTTTCTAAAGGGAGTACCCAACAGAGGTGAGGCCCTGAAGGGGAAAGAGCAGGAAGGGTCTGAAGTTCCAACCCAGTGGAGGGAAGGGGAGGGTGCAGGTGGTGTGGGGGAGCCTCTGTTTGAATAGCAGTAGTATTAATAACAAGTCACATTTATATAGTTTACAAAATACTTCCTTCCCATCTCAGATGTTACCTCCCACCTTCACATTTCTCTTTCTTTCTCTCCCTTTCCCTTTCCATCTTACTCTCCCTATTCCTGTTTCTCTTTCTTTCCCTCCCCTTCTTCCATCCTCTTTTTTCCTCCCTATCTTTTTCTCTTTCATGCTCTCTCCTTTTCTCACTTTTCTCTCTCTTCTCTCTATGTTTTCACACTATGTTTCTCTCCCCCTTTTCTTCTCCTTTCTTCCTTTTCCCTTATTCTCCTTCCTCTCCTCTCCCTCCCTTAACATTTACTTCTCTGTGTACATGCTGTGTCTCCACAGTAGAATGTAGGCTCCTTACCAGAACTGCTTCATTTTTCTCATATTCTCCAGGCCTAATAAAGTGCCTTGGACACAGTACATCCTTGATAAATGTTAGGTTGAAAATTTTGTGAGGCAGATAATCCATATATTATTACCTTCCATTTTGCAGAGAAGGAAAATGAAACTCAGAAAGGAAAAATGACAGGAAATATAAGAATCAAGATTCAATCCAGAACTTCCTACCATAAGTTTAGAGCTTTTCCTACTCCAATCAGGCAACCAAGTAATCAACATTTATTAAGCTCCTATTGCATGCCAGGCACTGTGCTAAGCACTAGGGATATAAAAGGAGTCAAAAGACAGTTTGCCCTCAATTAACTTACCTTCTAGGGGCAGCTAGGTGGTGCAGTGGATAGAGCATCAGCCCTGAAGTCAGGAGGACCTAAGTTCAAATCTGATCTCAGACACTTAACATATCCTAGCTATATGACCCTGGGCAAGTCACTTAACCCCAATTACCTCGGGGGGGGGGGCGGGGGGGAAAGAAGCTTACCCTCTAAGGAGAGGGACAACATGCAAATATATACAAAGCAAGCTACCGGCAGGATAAATAGAAATAATTAAAAGAGAGGAAAGCACTGGAATTAGGAGGGGTTGGGAAAGATTTCCTGTAGGAAGTAGGCTTTTAGTTGGGACTTAAAGACAGCCAGGAGGTCTGTAATAAGAGCAGAAGAGGGAGATCCTTCCTGACATGGGGACAGCCCAAGAGAATTCTTGGAGCAGAGAAATGGAATGTTTTATTTGCGAAACATCCAGGATGCTAGAGTCACTGGATTGAGAAGTACATATCAGTGAGAAAACTAAAAAGATAGGAGGGGACTTGGTTATGAAGAGTCTGAGTACCAAAATGAGCATTTTATATTTCATCCTGAAGGCGCAGGAAACCACTGAAGTTTACTGGGTAAAAGAGTGACATGATCTCACCAGTGCTTTAGGAAAATTACTTTAATGAAGGAATGAAGAAAGACTTAAGGCTATTGCAATAATCCAAGTATGAGGTGATGAGGACTTGAACCAGAGTAGTAATAGTATCAGAGGAGAGAAGAGAAGGGGGATAATCAAGAGATATTGCAAAGGTGAAATTGACAGGTCTTTAGATTAGATATGGAAGGGGTGAGAAATAGTGAGGGATCTGGAATGACTTCTAGGTTGTGAGTCTGAAGGTGTTGCTCTCTACAGTGTTAGCGAATATAGAAAGGAGAGGATTTAAATGGAAAGTTAGAAAAGCAAGATTGAAAGTTGTAATGGGCTGAGGCTTGAGTTGATGCACTGAGGTCCCAAGCACATGAGGCTAAATAGTAATTGGACCATACTCTATTAATATATAAGCTTGGAGAAAGAATGGCCCCCACCCACTCTTTGTGCAAGTCCTGATGTGTTGTATAGGAAATGACGATTTTGGTGGGTGGAGGCAGGGGAGTGAAAAAGGAAGGGGAGGAGAGACTTTTGGGATTGCCATTGCCACGGTTGGATGTGGTTGAGAGAGTCACTCAAAAACCCTTGGAAATAACAGTTTTTGCCACACAAGAGGCACCCACAGCAGTCCTTCATCAAGGAGACAGTGTGATAGAGTGGGTGAACCTCCCGGCACAAACAGAACAAAGCCTTACTCTTTACCCAGTGCTTGTGGCTAGAATTTTGTTAAAGGCCATTAAGCGAGCAGTACAATTATCTGGGGCAAGACCTGATAAGATATACACCTTTTACACCAATACACAAATTAATGTGTGTTGTGAGACCATCCCAGAGTGGCAAATTTTATTAGCCATGGCTCCAAATTTTATACATGGGTCTCCATTAAAGAAAACCAGACTTTTACATAATTGGCGATGGATTCTTGAAGAAAAAGTTTCTAAAGTTCCTCTTAAAGGACCAACTATCTTTACAGATGCATCCAAACACAATATTTGTGCTGTATACTCTCATGACTTAATGATAAAGAGAGTAGTCAGAACTCCTTTTCAGTCCACTCAGCAGAACGAATTATATGCAATCATGTTAGCTCTCACTTATTACCCAGGAGACATAAATATAATATCTGATTCAGCCTATTCAGTAGGTGTGGTACAAAGAATTGCCACAGCCCAAATAAAATTTGCAGTTTCTAATATCTATCAGCTCTTTAAGGAACTTCAGGAGCAAGTGAGAAAACATCCAGGTAAGATTTATATCTTGCATGTCCACTCACACAGTGGACTCCCAGGCCCTATTTTTGATGGGAATTCAAAGGCAGATAGCCTTTTAACTATGTTAGCCAGTACGCCTTTATTTCAGGAGGCCCAGGAATCCCGTTCTAAGTACCATCAGGCTGCTCAAGCTTTGCGTTTACAATTTGGGATTACAAAAGAGGAAGCTAGGAGCATAGTAAAAAGCTGTACAGCTTGCCTTCCTTTCCACGCTCCTACACTGCCTCCAAGGAAGAACCCTCGTGGTTTGAGACCCAATGAAATCTGGCAAATGGATGTGACCCATTATAAATCTTTCGGTCGTCTGTCTTTTATCCATGTTGTGGTAGACACCTTTTCAGGATTCACTTTTGCCATACCAGCAGCAAAAGGGACAGCCCGGGTGGTCACTGAATTCCTCATACAAGCATTTGCCATTATGGATGTGCCACAAGCAATAAAAACAGACAATGGTCCTGCATACACCTCCAAACATTTTGCACACTTTTGTGCACAGTATAAGATTTTACACACCACTGGCATATCCTTTAATCCTCAAGGACAGGCAATAGTAGAGAGGAGAAATAGAGACATTAAGACGCTGCTCCAAAAACAAAAGAAAGAGGGAGCCACAGGTAACCCTAGAGAAATACTAAATCTAGCACTTTATACTATTAACTTCTTGATTTTTGACAAAGATGCACTGGCTCCGGTAGACAGGTTTTATAACCCACCGGAAGGGCAGTGTCCAGTGCGAGCAGCTCCACTATCTTTAGATAATTGCCAGGTGATGTGGAGAGACCCAGAAAGTGGTGAATGGAAGGGACCAGATAGGCTAACTGCTTGGGGGAGAGGGTTTGCTTGTATCTCTACAGGTGGAGAAGGAATCAGATGGGTGCCAACGAGCCGTATTCACCTTGTCCATCACTTAGAAACGGAGCAGACCCTTGAAATGAAGGAGAAGACCCAAGAAACATCGGGTGGTTCTGTTGCTGATTGTGCTCACCATTGAAAGAGCGTGGCAGTTATGGCATTTGACTCATGGACATAGAAAATCGTTGGACTTCAAAACCCTCAGGAATCATTGGATTCTCTGAGACATGATAAGATTGTTGTAGGACTTTAAATCCCTCAGGAATCATTGGATTCTTTGAGACATAAGACTTGAAAGCCCTCAGGAATCATTGGATTTTCTGAGAAATGATAAGACTGTTACAGGATTTCAAAATCTGCTGGAATCATTGGATTCCCTAAGACATAAAAAGACTTTTACAGGACTTCAAGAACTTGGGGGCATCATTGGATTCCCTGATATGTAAAGCAATGGATGATAGATTGGTTTTGGACTATCTCTTGGCTGCTGAAGAAGGTGTATGTGTGACTGCTGTTTACATACTCTCCTTCTAGGACTTCTGGCAATCTTTTACAACACAATGTTGATTTATATTGTTTGTTATACCTTTACTTGGGTTTATAATTCATGTTTGTTACACTACATCAAGCCTGCACTGACTGTGGGGAGAGTCATCACTAATAGCCTCTGCGTTATTGTTATGTGCTTGTGTAATACCTCCCATGCTGATGGGTTGTGCATAATAAGACCCTTCAGCCTAGAAACCCGCTAGCAACCCCCACTTCCCTTTGGTGCTTTTCATCTCCCTTCCTGAGATGTCAGGGAGGGCATGATTATCTCCTTTTTAGTGCTTTCACCTCCCTTCCTGAGAAGTCAGGGGGGTCGTAATCACCTCCTTTTCGGTGCTTTCACCTCCTTTCCTGAGAAATCAGGGAGGGTGTGATCACCTCCCCTTGGGGGCTCTGACCTCCCTGAGGAGTCAGGGATGGCATGATCACCTGTGTTCTAAAACAAAAGAAAGCGGGAGATGTAATGGGCTGAGGCTTGAGTTGATGCACTGAGGTCCCAAGCACGTGAGGCTAAATAGTAATTGGACCATACTCTATTAATATATAAGCTTGGAGAAAGAATGCCCCCACCCACTCTTTGTGCAAGTCCTGATGTGTTGTATAGGAAATGACGATTTTGGTGGGTGGAGGCAGGGGAGTGGAAAGAAAGTCTTTTTTATTTTTTCTAGAAACTGAGATATCATTTATTGAAGATAGTCACAAAAATGAGTAAGTTAGGAAGATTTGATAATTATTAGCATAAAGATGATAATTGATTCCATGGGAGCTGATATAATATAAGTAGTATAAAAGGAAAAAAGAAAAGGGCCCAGAAGAAAATATCCAAAGAACATCTATAATTAGAGGTCATGATCTGGAAGAATATCCAGCAAAAGAGACAAAGGAGGAGCAGTCAGGTAGAAGGAGAACCAGAAGAGACAGAGAGAGAAACAGAGAGAGAGAGAGAGAGAGAAAAAGAGAGAGAGAGAGAGGTTATGAAAATCTAGAGAAGATAATATCAATGAGGGAGTGATCAATAGTGTCAAAAAATGCAGAGTCCAAGGAGATTAAGAAAAGACCATTGGATTCAGCAATTAAGATTACTGATAAATTGGAGAGGGTAGTTTTGGTGGAATGATAAGGTTGGAAGCTATACTGTAAGGGATTAAGAAGAGAGTGAGAAGAGAGAAAGTAGTGGTAACTATAATAAAAAGCCTTTTTGAGGAGTTTGGCTACAATAGGCAGCAGAGATAAAGGACAATGAGGGAGGGTCCAGTAAGGTTTTTTTTTTTTAATAATAGGAAAGCAGAAGTATGAGCCAGCAGACAGGAAGAGATTGAAAAAAGTGAAAAATTGAGGAATGACAGAAGGGACAATATGTTGGAAGAGGAGGGGTGGAAGAGGGATGAAATGGGTTCTCTAGAACAAGTAGAGGGGTTACCCTTGGTAAGGAATAAGGTCACTTCATCCTATGAGGCAGGTGAAGAACTGGTGGCAGAAGGTATCTGAATGGTAGAAGATGGAGAAAAGGGGAGAAGAAGGAGTTCATGGCCTCATTTTTTTACTGTAAAATATGAGGCAAGGTTTTCATCTGAGAAAGTGGGGACAGAAGGAGCCATGGGAGGATTGAGTGGGAATAAAAAGATTTTGAAAAGCTATCATGTAGAAGTGGATCTCTTCAATAAAGAGAGCCTTAATTGATCAAAGATGGACAGAAGCAGCTACACCCAGAGAAAGAACACTGGGAAAAGAATATAAACTGCTTGCATTTTTGTTTTTCTTCCCGGGTTATTTATACCTTCTGAATTCAATTCTCCCTGTGCAACAAGAAAACTGTTCGGTTCTGCACACATATATTGTATCTAGGATATACTGCAACCCATTCAACATGTAAAGGACTGCTTGCCATCTGGGGGAAGGGGTGGAGGGAGGGAGGGGAAAAATCGGAACAGAAGTGAATGCAAGGGATAATGCTGTTAAAAAATTACCCTGGCATGCGTTCTATCAATAAAAAGTTATTAAAAAAAAAAAGAAAAGCTATCATGGAAAATGAGATAGTGAGTTGATTAAAAAAAAAAAAGCATAGTAGGATTGCTTAGCAGCAGTGAGGGTCCAGTTGAGATTAGGTAACGTAAATTTGTATTAGACCCATCCAGTCAGAAAGGATAAGTAATTTTCTCCATCTTCATTCATCAGCATATATAGGAGTTAAAATGACAAATAGTGGGAATGATCTAGTGCTAAATTCAGGAATAGGCAAAGGAGCTTTTGAGGAAACTATCTAGGAGCATCTGAAAAGAGCTGTGACCTAGGAGTTAGGAGACCTTTTTTTCCTTCTCCCAGTTTTTTCCCTAACTTTTGGTATGACCTTGGGTATGAAACTTTTCCCTCTCAAAGTCTCAGTTTTCTTCTCTTTAAAATGAAAAGGACGGACTAAAAAATCTCTAAGGTTCTTCCCTACTTTGACAGTCTATGTTTTAGAATATCTTCCAGCTTTAAAATTCTATTTTTCTTGGTGAATCACACACTTCCTTTCCTTCTAAGAAATTAATCCTCATCACCAAAGGTCTTAAGATGATTAATATTAGAGGCCAAGCCCTGACTCACTGTGCTCAGCCCTTCCCGACATGCCTTGGTGTTAATAGGATTGAGGTCACACTGCACATAACTTTTACCTTTAACTTGGAGAAGCTGGGGCGGTGGTCATGTCAAGTAAACTTGGCCTGCTCTGTTTCTAGCAAATGTCAGCCTTACCCTGCCCATGCTTCAATGCCTCCATTCAAAAACCACAAATTGTTTACACAAAATAGTCTTGGACACAAATTACTATCTTTAGAAGCAACTATTGATATCTTTACTTTTATGCAATAATAGCTAACATTTATATAACATTTTTAAGTTTGTGAGGCAATTTACAAATAATATTCTCATTTGATCCTCACAACAACTCTGGGGAGGAAGTGCTATTATTATCCCCATTTTACAGATAAGAAAACTGAGGCAGAGTTAAGTGACTTGCCCAAGTTTGATTAGACAGGCAACATCTGAGACTAGATTTGAATTCCAGTGTCTGTCTAGCATGCTATTCATTGCGCCACCTAGCGGCCTTCATTTCCCAGTATTACACCCCATTCCCCAATTGAGAAAACTGAAAACTGAAACTTAAGACAAAAGAATAAAAATAACAACAAAAACTAACCAACACGTCAAACAAGTTCTACATTATGTACAATTTTCCATGTCGTTAGTTTTTCACCTCTTCAAAGAAGGGAGAGAGGATTGTATTTTCATCTCTCTTTTTGGAAATAAGTTTGGTCATTATAATTATGCTGTTTTGATTTTTTAAAAAATGTTGTTCTTTTCACTTACCTTATTGCAGTCACCAGTCTCCTAATTCCATTTACTTCCCTTTTCATCAGTTCATCTCATATGCATCATTGTGTCCATTGCATAAATTCTACTGCTTCTGAAAACATTGATCTGCATCAGTTCATATAAGTTTTCCCAAGTTTCTCTAACTCTTTCAGATTTATCACTCCTTAAGACAAAGTAATTTTCCATTATAATTATATACATCAATTTGTTCAGTCAATTCCCAGTTAATGGGCACCCACTTTGTTTCTAGTTCTTTGCTCTCACAAAAAGTGCTGCTACAAATATTTTTGTGTATTTGGGATTTTTCCTTCTGTCTTTTACCTCCTTGGGGTCTATAAGCAATAGTGGTATCACTTGGTATCTTCAGTTTAATGATGATTCTAATATAAAGCCCAATTGTTTTCCAGAACCATTGGGCAAATTCACAGTTTTCACTAATAGTGTGTTAATCTGCCTATTTTCCCCTACCGCTCCTTCAACATATTTCATTTTTGTATTTTGTTATCTTTGTTAATCTGATGGAAATGAAAAATTTTTTTGATTTTCATCTCTTTTACTGTGATTTAAAGCATTTTCACATGGTGGCTGATATTTCCTCTTGTGAAAATTGTCCAACAAAATTTCTGAATACACTAATTATGATAAAGATGAACACAGTGGGCAGAGAATTCCTTTGGTATGTATGTATATGGGGAAGAGTGGTGCTACATTCACACATCCATCAGTAATTCTAGTTATTCCAGTTTCCTCTTTTTCATTGGAGAATGGCACAATCTGACTAAACTACATCATTTACTTCTAAGTGGGTAGATTCACAAGGTTCAAAGTAGGAACAAATTATTCATTGTTTCCTATTATTGCGTCCCTTACCTTTTGTTCATCACTCTACTTTCCTACAATCCTCTTGAAATTCCAACAAACAGCTTTCATTTCCTTTTTCAGAAAACTCTCTCTCTTTTCCACCAGTATTATAGCTTAAAAAACAGCTCCATTTTTTCTAAAAGTCTTCTTTTGCATGGTTTAGTTCCTGAGACCCCTGACCCGGTAATCTATACTGGCTATTTTTCTTCTCATCTTCATTACTAACCCAGGAGGAGAATAACTAACAGGACTCAAATTTGTCAGTAAGTTAGAGGAGCATTATTCCCTGGTGGAAGGAGCATATGAGGAAAATGTATTCCAATAACTATGGAGGCCCCTGAAAGCGTAAGAGTACTTGAGTTTGGTCAAACATTAAAGATGTCGAAGTCATCCTCTGTCTCAGGAGAATGTCATTCATCTTGAATTTTTGTCTTGCCAGAAACTGGAAACTGAGTGGATATCCATCAGTTGGAGAATGGCTGAATAAATTATGGTATATGAATATTATGGAATATTATTGTTAGATAAAAAATGATCAGCAGGATGATTTCAGAGAGGCCTGGAGAGACTTGCATGACCTGAAGCTAAGTGAAATGAGCAGAACTAGGAGATCATTGTTCACAGCAACCACAAGATTATATGATGATCAATTCTGATGGACGTGGCTCTTTTCAACAATGAGATGTTTCAGATCAATTCCAATGATCTTGTGATGAAGGGAGCCATCTACACTCAGAGAGAAGACTACGTGTGGTTCACAACATAGCATTTTCACTTTTTTTGTCATTGTTTGCTTGCATTTTAATTTCTTTCTCAATTTTCCCCTTTTTGATTTGATTTTTCTTGTGCAGCAATATGATTGTATAAATATGTATGCATATATTGGATTTAACATATATTGGATTACTTGCCATCTAGGGGAGGGAGTAGGAGAAAGGGGGAATTGGAACTTAAGTTTTACAGGGATTAATGTTAAAAAATTATCCATGCAAGTATTTTGAAAATAAAAAGCTTTAATAAAAAGAAGAATTTTGTTTTGTTATTGGACTTCAAAGATTCTGGAAGATAAAGTGAGGCTGATTCATAGGCAAGTCAAGACATCTCCTCATGATATTATTGTATTTTTTGAAAATGAAGAAGAGCAACAATAGCATCTTCACTTGTATTTCTCATAGTCCTAGAATCTCAGAAGATCACTCTGATATGTGCTAATAAATGCTTAACAATCAGCTCTTCAAAAAACATATTAGCTATATATATATATATATATATGTGTGTGTGTATATATATATACACACACATATATATATATATACACATACACACACACACACACACACACACACACATATATATATATATATTTTTTTTTTGCTGAGGCAATTGGGGTTAAGTGACTTGCCCAGGGTCACACAGCTGGGAAATGTTAAGTGTCTGAGACCAGATTTAAATTCAGGTCCTCCTGACTTTAGGACTGGCGTTTTATCCATTGTACCATCTAGCTGCCCCTAGTTATACTTTTAAGCTTAATCTACACTATTAATATTTTCTCTACCACTTTCTTTTTTTTTTAATTTTTTATTTAATAATTACATTAAATTGACACTCGTTTCTGTTCCGATTTTTTTTTCCCCTCCCTCCCTCCACCCCCTCCCCTAGATGGCAAGCAGTCCTTTATATGTTGGATATGTTGCAGTATATCCTAGATACAATATATGTTTGCAGAACCGAACAGTTCTCTTGTTGCACAGGGAGAATTGGATTCAGAAGGTATAAATAATCCGGGAAGAAAAACAAAAATGCAGATAGTTTACAGTCGTTTCCCAGTGTTCTTTCTTTGGGTGTAGCTGCTTTTGTCCGTCATTTATCAATTGAAACTCAGGTCTCTTTGTCAAAGAAATCCACTTCCATCAAAATATGTCCTCATACAATATCGTTGTCGAAGTGTATAATGATCTCCTGGTTCTGCTCATTTCACTTAGCATCAGCTCATGTAAGTCTCGTCAGTCCTCTCTGTATTCATCCTGCTGGTCATTTCTTACAGAACAATAATATTCCATAACATTCATATACCACAATTTACCCAGCCATTCTCCAATTGATGGGCATCCATTCATTTTCCAGTTTCTAGCCACTACAAACAGGGCTGCCACAAACATTTTGGCACATACAGATCCCTTTCCCTTCTTTAGTATTTCTTTGGGATATAAGCCCAATAGAAACACTGCTGGATCAAAGGGTATGCACAATTTGATAATTTTTTGGGCATAATTCCAGATTGCTCTCCAGAATGGTTGGATTCGTTCACAACTCCACCAACAATGCATTAGTGTCCCAGTTTTCCCGCATCCCCTCCAACATTCATCATTATTTTTTCCTGTCATCTTAGCCAATCTGACAGGTGTGTAGTGGTATCTCAGAGTTGTCTTAATTTGCATTTCTCTGATCAATAAT
Source organism: Antechinus flavipes (assembly GCF_016432865.1). Taxonomy (NCBI): domain Eukaryota; kingdom Metazoa; phylum Chordata; class Mammalia; order Dasyuromorphia; family Dasyuridae; genus Antechinus; species Antechinus flavipes. Next base: position 451,771,524 of record NC_067399.1, read on the forward strand.
GATTTGGAACACTCTTTCATATGAGTGGTAATAGTTTCAATCTCATCCTCTGAAAATTGTCTGTTCATATCCTTTGACCATTTATCAATTGGAGAATGGCTTGATTTCTTATAAATTTGAGTCAGTTCTCTATATATTTTGGAAATGAGGCCTTTATCAGAACCTTTAACTGTGAAAATATTTTCCCAGTTTGTTGCTTCCCTTCTAATCTTGTTTGCATTAGTTTTATTTGTACAAAGGCTTTTTAATTTGATGTAATCGAAATTTTCTATTCTGTGACCAGTAATGGTCTCTAGTTCATCTTTGGTCACAAATTTCTTTCTCCTCCACAAGTCTGAGAGATAAACTATTCTATGTTCCTCTAATTTATTTATAATCTCGTTCTTTATGCCTAGGTCATAGACCCATTTTGATCTTATCTTGGTATATGGTGTTAAGTGTGGGTCCATGCCTAATTTCTGCCATACTAATTTCCAATTATCCCAGCAGTTTTTATCAAATAATGAATTCTTTTCCCAGAAGTTAGGGGCTTTGGGTTTGTCAAACACTAGATTGCTATAATTGACTATTCTGTCTTGTGAGCCTAGCCTTTTCCACTGATCCACTAATCTATTTCTTAGCCAATACCAAATGGTTTTGGTGACTGCTGCTTTATAATATAATTTTAGATCAGGTACAGCTAGGCCACCTTCATTTGATTTTTTTTTCATTAATTCCCTTGAGATTCTCGACTTTTTATTGTTCCATATGAATTTTGTTGTTATTTTTTCTAGATCAATAAAATATTTTCTTGGAAGTCTGATTGGTATAGCACTAAATAAATAGATTAGTTTAGGGAGTATTGTCATCTTTATTATGTTCGCTCGGCCGATCCAAGAGCACTTAATATTTTTCCAATTATTTAAGTCTGACTTTATTTGTGTGGAGACTTTTTTGTAATTTTGCTCATATAATTCCTGACTTTCCTTTGGTAGATAGATTCCCAAATATTTTATGGTATCAACAGTTATACCACTTTCTTAAGATTAGAAAATCGATCTTAAAAAATCAAGCCAATTTCTAAAGTGTAAATGTTCACACTTTGAGCTGGCCCCAGCATACCACTAAGCATTTCACCCTCTGTCCCAAAAGTCTTTCAGGTCACTGTAGTAGTTCTCCCTAAAGTAGCTGGTCAGTGTTAGTAAAATTTTCCAATGCTAATTCCTGAAATATCTAGGGAAATACTCCCTACGTGTGTTTCAATGTACAAGGAAGAGAAAATTTTATTTTCACTGCCATATAAACAAGGTTTTATTTTAATTTTTTCCATTTAATTTTATTTTATTTTCAGCTTTGGATTCCCTTCCTTCCCTCACCCATTGAGGAAGCAAGAAATACAAAAGACATTACAAATAGTCTTCATGTGAAACAAAACATGAAGTCACCATGAGAAATAAATGTCCACATTAGGCATGTTTCAGGGGAAAAAACACAGAAAAAGGAAGAAAGAGAAAAAAATATATTCTTCAATCTGTAGTCTGAAAATACCAGTTCTCTATTTGTAAGTTGACAGACAATTTTTTTTTTATCATGAGTACTTTGGTCATTGTATTGATCAGAGTTATTAAAAGTCATTCATAGTTGATTATCTTTATAAAATTTATATTACTATGTAAATGGTTCTCCTGATTCTACTTACTTCACATTATATCAGTTCATACAAATCTTCTGAGATTTCTATGATACCATCATTTTTTGCAGCACAATATTATTTCATCATATTCAATTATCACAACTTGTTTAGTATACTTTTGTACACATGAGCTAAACAAACTTAAAAATAAAGAATAGCACAATCTACAAAGATTAAAAGTTGAAGGTCACCCTGTGAACAATGGAGAGGCACATGATGAACTTGAGCAGACTGAAAAACCAGCAAGGAATTAGTCAGGATAAGTGATAGAAATGATATCATTAGAGAGATCATTTTCTAGGGTTAAAAAAAAAGAATTAGACAGGTCATATTTAGGAAGGGAAAGATAATGTCTGCACAACCTGTGTACTTCATTACTATCCATGCAATATCAAGAGATACGGTAGAATGTCCCCAGCATGTTGGGCAGATCTCCTTTGGAAGATTTACAAATGGACCAAAGTCATACAGAATAGGTAGGGTGAATGGTTTTCAATCTGTATTACTGAGGAAATGCTCCCTTTAATGCCATCACAAATCCATCAAACTACTGAGGTAAGGATAGAAAGTAATCTGGAGTCAGATAAATGCCAAGTTAAGGAATTTGTGTTTTAAGCTAGAAACTATAGAGAGATACTGAAGGGGTTTTTTTAAACAAAAGAGTGACATATTCAGATCTGTGTCTTAGGAAAATTATTTTGGCAGCTGTTTGAAGAAGTAATTGAAGACAGAGAAATATAGGTGACAGGGAAATAAATTTAGGAAGTTTTTATAATGGTCCAGGTGAGAGATTATGCGTGTCTGAATAAGAAGGATAGCAGAAGACAGAATAGAATGAATTTGAGAAATGTTATAGAGATGAAATTGACAATTGATTGGATTTAGGAGGTTTTAAGGGGAACATTCAAAGACGACTCTGAAGTCAGCTGACTAGGGGAAGGAAGCGGTGGTGATGCTTCAATGTGTCGCTTTTTTGGAGGTTCTTCAGTTTCAGTTGGGTCTTCATGGCTCCATTTAGGATGTCTTTGGGATATCATTGATATAATGTGGAGTAAGTAGAATCAGGAGAACCATTTACACAGCTATAATAATCTTATAAAGAGAAGTGCTTCTTCAACTCATTTTTACAGATAAGGGATTGAGGCAAGCAGGATTAGATGACTTGCCCAGGATCACATGGCTAGGAAATGTATGGGGCCAGATTTAAACTCATGAACAGAAGTCTTCCTGACTTCAAGCGTGGCCATCTATGCACTGTACCAAACCCCTGAGACCCACTCTTGATAGGGGTCTTGACTGTCTCACCTTGCCATGTCTTGCCAAAAATTCCAGTCATGTCCCTGAGGTTAAATTTTCCCTATAAAATCTACTTATGGGCCATGGCTTTGCTGCTACCTCCTTTGGGTCAGTCTGCCACAGGGGAAAGAGTGTCTTTCCCCTTCCCCTTCGCCCATGCCATGTGGTATTTCCCCTAACTCCACTATGCTTCCCAACCCCACTTTTCTTTATAGCTAACTAATAATTTGGGGGTACTAAGTTCCTTTCAGGATTTAACCTGCCAGTTAAGAGCATGGTGTGCTCCCTTTCTACTGGGTAGTTGAATTCCACTGAGGAACTTGTCTTTCACATGCTTTCCCACTCTGTTTCATATTTACCTTTCCTGGTGTCTGTTGTATTCCTTCATTTTGCCTGTAACCTATTCCCCTAAATAAATCTACCTTTTGCCAAAGAGAATGGTCATTGTGAATTTTTCACCTGACTGAACCCCAACTTTTGGTGCCTGCCATCATCTGGTGTCTACATTACCCACATCACACAACCCCACTCTCACACCTCCCACACACACATACATATTCCCACACACAATATATATCTGTCCAAACAGGTTTTTTCTCTTTCAGAAAAAAATCTAAGTCCTTGGACTTAGAAGTGAAAAGACAGCAAATATTTATATGAACTTGTTGCAAGTTAATCTTTCCAAGGCTCAGTTTCCTCTTCTGTAAATTGAAGGAATTGGGCTTGATGGCATCTGAGGTCTTTGCCAGCTCTATAGCTATGATCCCATGATCTGGTCTAGGATGAGAGGGAGGAGCTTAGCCCATGAACTTATAGCATTATGTCAAACAATGAGGAGCCAGGAGAAATTGTCCCTCTTAAGAATTTAAGACGAATGATGAACAAGTAGTTACTAAGGCAACTAAATAAATAAATAAATAAAGCAGGAGAAACTGAACCAACGATGAACAAGGAATCATTTGGACAATGTACATTTTGTACATATGAACTAAACAAACTTAAAAATAAAGAATAACACAATCTACAAAGATTAAAGTTGAAGGTCACCCTATGAACAATGGAGAGGCACATGATGAACTTGAGCAGACTGAAAAACCAGCAAGGAATTATTCAGGATAAGAATGGTCATACACATGCTTATATAACTATATGCATTTTCTTTATATGTATACATATGGGTGGTACAGTGGATAGAATGCCTGGCCTGGAGTCAGAAAGATCTGAGTTTAGATATGGCCTCAGACACTTCCCTAGCTGTGTGACCCTGGGCAAGTCACTTAACCCTATTTGCTTCAGTTTCCTCATCTATAAAATGAGTTGAAAAAGAAAATGGCAAGCTCCTCCAATATCTTTGCCAAGAAAACCCCAAATGGGGTCACAAATAGTCAGACATGACTGAAAATGACTAAATAACAACAAGTATGCCCATATGTATAAAGGAAATGTACACACAAATATATACAATTCCAATCATCCATTTTTATAATACTACAAAGTTCTAAATGCAGGATGTGGCATGTTGGAATCCTTACAAACTGCTAACTCATTAGAGTTGATAGATTGTTGATTTGATCTTACAAGAAGATGTTTTGGGCCAGAACCTGAAACAAGGTACTAAGTAGAACTAATTAGTACAATGCTTGTGTTTACACCTTTACTCATCAGAGTTCACAAGTATGCCAGATTCACAAAGTAAACTTTGTACCTTGGTGAATTCACACCTCCCTTATGGGGTTTACTTTGTGAATCTGGCATACTTGTGAACTCTGATGAGTAAAGGTGTAAACACAAGCATTGTACTAATTAGTTCTACTTAGTACCTTGTTTCAGGTTCTGGCCCAAAACATCTTCTTGTAAGATCAGATCAACTCTAATTAGTTAGCAGTTTGTAAAGATTCCAACAGTGGCAAGTAGCATACTGGCCTTGCCCATTTCACTCAGCATCAGTTCATGTAAGTCTCTCCAGGCCTTTCTGAAATCATCCTGCTGGTCATTTCTTACAAAACAATAATATTTCATAATATTCACATACCATAATTTATTCAGCCATTCTCCAATTGATGGGCATCCACTTGGTTTCCAGTTTCTTGCCACTACAAAGAGGGCTGCCACAAACATTTTTGCACATGTGGGTGAAAGAAAGGGATATTGATGAGTTTTGACATCAGATGGAATATGTGTGCTAAGTATGAACAGTAGTTCAGTGGAAAAAACTTTGGATTTATAAGTTTAGGGGAGGATTGGGAGTGGGAATTGGTTGTTGATCACCATTCCTACAAGACGTAACTCAGAAGCCCTCTCCCTCCCTACCAAAAAAAATAAGACTTTTATGAAGTGTGGAAAAAATATGTTTAGTTGAATTAAGAGAAGAACTTGATCACTGGGCAAGAGAATAGTCCTGTCCTGAAGCACCTTAAATACAGTTCCAGAGTTAATCTGAGAGATCAGCATAGTTGGAATGCATTCAACAGGGACATACATGAAGAGACACACAGTCTCCAGACAGACACAGACTCAGGGAAGGAGACTAATTGAGAAACTTGTAACAAAAACAATTCCAGGAACAGAATCTCTAGGAGCAAAGAAAAAACTCCACTATGGACTCAAATGAAATAGCCTGACAATCAAGAGTCAAGCTAATGAGAGAAGCAGACTGCAGGAGCACAACTTGGTAACCTGCCCAGCAGACATATTCCAAAGAAGAGCAGCACGAGGAGAGAAAGGACCTCAAGGCCCTACAGTAATAGCAGTGTGAGTTGTCTTGTTTTCATGTGTTTCCTACATTTGGGACTTACTGTCCATTCTACTGCTAAATCTGTATTCACTATTCCCACTCTCTCTATTTGTGGAAATGCATATTCCTGGCTTAAGAAAGGAATGTTGTAAAACTATTTTTTTTTAGTATGCCATCTTACTATTTTTAATTTGAATCAATTGTTAAGAAGATACTCACTAGTGGGTTGAACTGATCCTAAAAGATCCTACAGATCTGTGTGTCTGAAGATCTGAAGGTCTGAAAAATCAACTTTTACATGGTTGTTTTGATAAATCACAGTCACTAGAAAGTAATCATATAAGTCTCATAATTGAAGACAAATGGTGGAAAGTAAAATTATCAAATGTGGGCCAAGGGTTTGAGAGAAGAGATCACTGATTTTCTAGTTTAGTAATGTAATATATTCTATATCATACACTTAGATGTATATGGACTCCAGGGACAAATCCCAGGCATCATGAAATAGTATAGCCCCATAAGCATTGGTGGCCAAGAGAAAAAGTATGAATTTATAAGCTGAATGGCCTATGGTGATTAGTGGGAGTAGCCCAGGCTTTTGAGAAGTCAGTGCATGAACACAAAACATTCTTTCTTTCTTTTTTTTTTTTCAGCACCCTGGACAACGCTTTTATTATCCTGATCTTTTTATAGTCTTTTTTTTTTTTTTTAATAACTTTTTATTGATAGAACCCATGCCTGGGTAATTTTTTTACGCATTATCCCTTGCACTCGCTTCTGTTCCGATTTTTCCCCTCCCTCCCTCCACCCCCTCCCCTAGATGACAAGCAATCCTATATATGTTAGATATGTTGCAGTATATCCTAGATACAATATATATGTGCAGAACTAAACAGTTCTCTTGTTGCACAGGGAGAATTGGATTCAGAAGGTAAAAAATAACCTGGGAAGAAAAAGAAAAATGCAAGCAGTTTACATTCATTTCCCAGTGTTCTTTCTTTGGAACACAAAACATTCTCAGAGGGAATAGCTTGGTTGTTAGAGCCAAAGTTGAGCCACCTCATGGCCCTATTCCCCCTTAGGCTAAGCCAGGTTTGACTCTTCATGACCCCATTGGGGGCTTTCTTGGCAAAGATAGCCTGGATTGTTTGCCACTTCCTTCTCCAGCTCATTATACAGATGAGCAACAGGATTAAGTGACTTGCCCAGGGTCACCCAGATAGTGTCTCCGGCTAGATTTGAACTCATGAAGAGTAGTCTTCCTAACTCTAGGCACAGTATTCCATGCATTAGCTGCCAGGGCTAATTGTCTGCTGATGAACTGACAGCCTGCTTTTCTGTCGTTTTCAGAGAGCAGGGGAAAGGAGACACGAGTGTATTCTTTTGCAGCACCGACATCAAGCCCAAACCACCCCTGGTGATGAAGCCTACCTCTATCTCCTTTGAATTTATACCTCCGTATTGGTACTAGTTTAGGATCAGAAAACGCAAGTCTAGAGAAGATTTCTTGTTACGTCTACTGAAAATAAGAATAATACATATTGAAGTTCAAAGACTGTAATTTTACCTTAGTTGATAAAAGTAAAATCATTCTTATAGCAGTCTTTTTTTCAATATACCAAACTATTTGTACCAGAAAAACTCCTAAAGCAACGAAAGTTAAAGATTTTATGTAGGGCTTTAAGCTTTACACAGCGCTTTGCGCGTGTTACCTCGTTCGGTCTTCGCAAGAGCCCTGGGAGTACCCATTTTACAGATAAAACGAGGCAGGAGACAAACTCATCCCGTCCCGAATCTAAATCTAACATAATACCGACCTTACCATCTAGTTGTTGAAATTAATAGGAAGTGATTCTCTGGAGAGCTTTACTTTTTGCACCTTTTACGGAGCTAATGATAACTCAGGTAGAGATGAGGGCTGCGGGATGCTCTTTGCTGCATCCCTCCCCAGGTGGCTGATGCTGCCTTGGGCACTAGTGACCGCTGGGGTCCTCTGCCAATTTACTTAACCAGGGCTCCGGGTGAGTCCTGGCTATCTGGGAGGAGGAGACAACCATTTTCGCCAGTGAGGATTTCAGCCTGATGGGGGCGCCGATGTACCTGCCTTTTTCCAGTTTACACTCCTTCGAGCCTGGAAGGCATCGTCACGTGGTCCCAAAGGCCGTCCCACATTTGTTCCCACCGCCCCGCCCCCAGGCGTGCGACCTGGCTTACGTGCACCACGTACGCCAGAAGCCGTTAGCTACTCGTAGCGTAGCTGCGGTGGTGGCGCGTGCGCACAGAGAAGCTGCTGGGCCGCACCATTGCCAGTCATGTTGGGGCCCGAATCCGAGCGCGTGTTGCGTTACCTGAGCGAGGTAGAGGAGCTGGCCGAGGCGGTGTTGGCCGACAAGCAGCAGGTCCCTGAAGGGCCCGAGTACGAGGGGAATGTGTTTTTTAATTCCTGCCCTCCTTATTCCTTTATTTTCCCCCTTCACTTTTCCCTTATCCGACTCTGAGCCGGAAGATTGGTCCTTATGCAGAGACGGAAACTGAGGTCTTGGGGTGGAGAGGGCGGGCTGGGCCAAAGTTGCCCCTCCGACACTTTCCCCTTTCTTGGCTCCACCGTGATGTCTGACTTTGGGGTTTTTTCCCTAGATAGTGGACTTGGACTTGAAAAGGAACCAGAACCGGGAAGCTCTGAGGGCTCTGCAGAGAGATCCTAGCCCGTCAGGTAAGTCGTGGCGGAGTGGGGTCAGGGGTCATGGACGGCATCGCCTGGCGTCAGCACGCTTTTCCAGGGGTGAGTCTGGAGTCCAGTACCAAGTAGAAGGTGCTTTCTCCTCTGGGTAGAAGCATTTGTTGGAAGCATTTCAGCCCCTTATATATAGTTCTATGCTGAGCTTTTAGGAATGTTGAGTATAAGCAAGCCTGGCTTTACTGTGACTTTTAGGATCAGTATCACTTAATTATCTTTAATTCCACATATAGCAGTGTAGTGAAGAGGGGAGGAAAAGAAAAAAATCAAATCAAGCAAATGATATTTACATCTAAAATTCACATCACTTTTTTATTGGGTCCAGAACATACTATCACAAATAAAAACAGGAAATATCTTTGAGGACATGGTTCCAGATTCTTCCAACTTTTCCTAACTGTATAGTTAAAATAGGAATTTAGGGCTTTTGTGTTTTGTTTTTTTGATAAATTTTTAAAAACAACTCCATAGAAGAAGAGATTAGAGGTCTCTTTTTTTGTTTGTTTGTTTGGCACCAAATTGGGTCTTATATTTTATCACCTTTCTCAGGGAATTAGGAATACGTGAAGTCTTAGAAGTATACTAATAAATAATAGCTGGCATATAGCACTTGAAGATTGTAAAGTGCTATACATGTTATCTCATTCAATTCTTATAATAACCCTGTAAGAGAAATACAATTATCTGACTTATAGATGAGGAAACCGGGGCTAAAAATAGCTAGGTTGATTTGCATAGGTCAAACAGCCAGTAAATATAGGGATGGATATGAGGCCAAGTCTTCCTGATTCCAGATCCAGAAATACTTAGTGTTTTATCAAGCTGACCATGGCACATTTACTATTTCAGATAAAGTGATGGTTTGTTTTGGAAACATGTTCATCAAGCTTCCCCGACCACGGACAAAGGATATGATTCAGAAAGGTAAGGAACCCTAAATTGTTCTGTGAACACTGTGGCTCTACCCCCCCAAATCAAATTTTACATAGTTTAGGCTTGGGTCTTAATTAAAGCTTATCACAAAGTCTCAGTCCCAGAAGTTTAATAGCCTTGATCCTAGAGATCTCATTTTGGAGAATATATCTCAAAAGAGATCAGAGACAGAAAGTTGATATACATATACACCAAAATATTCATACTACATTTTTTTTTATAATAGCAAAAAACTTGAAACAAAGTGGGTATGTGTTGGTTAAGGAATAGCTATAAGAAACAAGAGGAAAAATTCAAAGAAAGATAAGATTTGTTTGAATTGATGCAGAATAGTGAGATGGATCAGTAAAATCATAAACACAATGATTACAATGAAAAAGTCTTAGCCCTCAAAACCTTCTTGGAACCAGTTTTTTTAAGGGGGGGTTTGAGGGAAGAAGTTGTAGGGTATCAATGCAGAAGGATGAGGCCAAGAGCTGTATTCTTCACTGGAGAAGAAGGAATTGGACATCCTACCATCCTGATACAATGGGAAGAGTATTGACTGAATAGCCAGGATCTGGGGTTCCAGGCCTACAAAATTCTGCCTGAATCCGTAAAAAGATATTGCTGTCTGTGTGATCTTGGAGAAGACACAACTTTGTTGGGTCCCAATTTTTTCATTTTAAAAATAGACTAGATAATCTCTGATATTTCCTCCAACACCAACTTTCTAATCACTGCATAAAAGAAGCAGAATTATCAAACAGGGAAGAATAGTTTTGAAATTATTTGAAAACAAAGTAATTGACAGAGTTCTTGGTGTGTAGTCCTAAAAAAGAAATTTCACAGCCTGATCCAACCTCTCATCTCCACACTTGTATACCATCTCTTCATTTTAGCTAGGTCCATTTCTTAGATTTGTCTAGCACACTACAGGTCCTTCTCCTGTCATTGTTCTCTGTAAATTGTATATTTAAGTTGTATTCTTAAAGGTTAACTCTAGTCCTTACTTCTGCATCTTGTCACTTGGTGTGTTAATCTGTGCCACTCAATAGACATTTAAATATTTCCAGCCAGGTGCTCTTTGGATGTTCTCATTTCTTTAGGTACTACATACATAGAAAGTGTTCCTATAATTCTTTGTTAATGGTGACGCTCTTGACATCCTCTCATAAGAAGACATTTCAAAGCTACAAAGAATTTTATGTTGGTTTTTTTGTTTGTTCAGTTTTTGTGAGGCAGTTGGGTTTAAATGATTTGCTCAAGGTTACACAGCTAGGATTAAGTGTCTGAGGCAGGATTTGAACTCAGATCCTCCTGACTCCAGGGCTGGTGCTCTATCCACTGCACCATCTAACTCCCTCTCCACCCCTCCCCCCCCCCAGCTCCCCCAAGGGATTTTAGACAACATCTAGAACAATTTAATTGTTTTTCAAAGGTGGAGTCAGGGAAAGTCACTTACCTGTGATCACCTAGCAAGTTGTATGTAAGCTTTGTTTTATAAGTCTATGGCTTCCTCCATGTTCCAATCCAGTTGGCATTATGGTTCATACATTCTTAGTCTTAACTAACTCCTTTTCCTGTTACACAACAGTAAGCTTCATAAGGCTGATTCCAGCAACATTAGACTGCTTCCCCTCCCACTCCTCAAAACAACTGCCTTTTTTCTGCTATTCTTTGGGACCTTGGTAGAGTATAATAGACCTCCAATTCCCACTCCTCCAGAATATTCTGTTGACAGACACTGTGGTGTTGTGTGGAAAGGTTACACAACTTGTTAGGACACCTGGAGTTGTCATGATATTCACTAGCTGTGTGACTAGTGGACAAGTCATTTGGTCCCAGCTTCAGTTTCTTCCTCTCTAAGGATAATGCTTCTTGCACTGCCTGCTTCACAGAATAAAGTGTTTTTAAAATTGCAAAGTGTTCTGAAAATGTTAGCTGCTATAATTTTTTTGTTGTTTTTTCAGATCAGGAGCATCTGGATGAGGAGATAGAGAAACTCCGGAAACAGTTGAAAAAGAAGGTCAATCGTCTCTTGGAAGCCCAAGGTAAATAGTTCTTCAGTGGGGACTGAAAAGTGGGAAAAGTCAAAACCTAAATCCCAATTGAGCATGAATCTCAAAAGTTGAAGTAGAACAAATGAATGTAGGAATCTGGAAAGAAAACAAGGTGGGCATAGAGTTGGTACTATTTACCTACCTATTACCAATCATCTGTAGTTCCATTAAAATTTCCTCATAAAGTTGTGTTGTGTTCTCCATTTTGGTCACTTTGAATTAGTTCATGATAAAAATTGAATCTTGGAAAGAGAAAGTAGATGATCCAGGGAGATAGATCTTTATGATCTTGGGTGAGTCCCAAACTGGCTCCTCTTCCAAGGTAGTGATTGCAGTTTGAGTGGCCAGGAAAGCCCTTGAAATAAGAGTCTATGAACCCCCTAAGAATCCTTCCAAAATTCAAGCTGAGTGAGAGAATCACTGTTGCTTAGCGCAACAAAACTGTTTTTGCTTAGCTTTTCTTATTAGACCATTAGTCCTTCCCATGACAGTGTGTAGAAGCCAAGTAAGCTTTCTTTTGCCTAGCTAGAATGTGGTGGGACTAGCCAGCACCTCCTCCATATCACTCTTATATTCTCTCTGACTCATTGACTTGATTCTCCCCATAGGTAAACCGGAGTTGAGGGGATTTAACTTGAAGCCGTTGAGCCAAGAGGAGATGAGAGCCCTTAATGTCATCTTGAAAGGATGAAGTTCAGCAATCAAGGCCCAGCATGGAGGCTTAAATCATTCATTCCTAAATGTCCACAGAACTGCTTTACCACTATGCCAATAACGCATAGTAGGAACTAGCTTCAGAAATCTATCAGATTGCAGTTTGCTACTAAAGACTTTTTTGTTTACAAGATTTGGCTGCTTTATTAAGGCCAGGAACCTACAGCCTGTTATTATCCACCCAGGATACCACCAGGGTGGGCTGAAACACCAAGCCTATTGATAGTCCTTGGAGAAGATCCAAGATGAGAGGCTGGGGCAACAGCAGTGGGAGCATTAGAATGACTGCCACAGGCACTTCCAACAATGTCCTGCTGTCTGGGAGGGTGCGTTTTTCCTCTGCCTCAGACCCACAGCTTGACTATTGTTCTAGTTCTGGGGAAGGGAGTGGGAGAGTGTGAGCTCTTCATTCCAGCATAACCTCTCCACTGTGGAGAAAGAATGAAGAAAGATTTCACAGGCCAATGACTGAGTTTATAGCAGGTATGAGTAGAGCAGCAAAGTTCAGTGGTGGTTTTTGATAGACAGGAAACTTTTATTTGTGGTTCACCACACAGTTCATGCAACTAGCGCTAAAGACAGAGTTCACATTTCCCAACACAGCTCCCTCTTTTCAATTCTTTTTGCATTCTGATTACATCAGAGCTTTTAATAGACTCTTGTTAATACCTCATAGATCAGGCTTTGTTGAGGCTTTGTCTCAAAAGGAATTGCTCCGGCAGTTGTTTCTTCCGTAATTTCAGGGCTTAAGGAAAATTTACTATTGAACATTTCTCTGTCTATAGTTCTATAGCTTCATGGAATTTGCCAGAGTCTATTCCTTGAGGTGGAAATACCTCATGATTATACCAAATTAATTTCTAACGAGCCATAAAACAAACAAATTAAAAAAAAAACTGAGCAGAATAAAGTCCCTGGATGGAATTAATCTCCAGTGTCTGTGATTTGTTTGTTATGCTTGAAACAATTTCCAGTGCTTGCAAATGGCATACTCTTCTGCAGAGACATAATGGTCAATGTGATCAGTGGTATCCCATTGTTAGAGATTATTTACCTTGTATGTAAACTACTGCACTTCAAATATGAGATCACTTGGAAAAGGAAAAATACGTAATCATGTAGGAATGTACAATTAAAGAAGCTGAATTGTGGATTTCTATTAAGCCAGATTGGGAAGATAGGAAGGAAAGGCGAGGCCTAGAATGCAACTAGTGGCTCCTGATACTGATTAAATAATGCCCATACTTGCACTGATCTCTTATGACTCCTAGTTGGGGCCTTACCCTTCTCACTTAGGCTCTATTCTCCCCACTTTAGCATCATCATTGGCTGTGCTAGAGAGTGCGCCCCCTGACCTTGAGTCAGATGCTTGGCCTTTTACTGGCATGAGTGGGACTTGGAGCCAGTCACTTCTTTTCCTTAATTTCCTTTTCTGTAAGATAGTGATGATACTTCAACTGTCTTCCTCACAAGCTTGTGAAGAAAGTTCTTTACAAACTTTAAAGCTATATAAATGTATCTATAGCAGGTTTATAAAGTGCATTCTGGAAAGCTGATGCTATAGCATCATCCATGTAGAAAAGAGATTAAAATTGGCCTTTAAAGTTAGCAAAGAATTTTAAGTCCATTAGCATAGGCACATTGGATTACTGCTCTTTTATAGAGAAGGAAACACTTTCAGAAAGGGTAGGTGATACTTTGTCTTTGGATCATAAACATGACCTCCGTGAAACCTTTCCTGATCTCTAGCAGTTCTGATATTTTTTTCATGGACTTTACTTAATTAGTACTTTCTCAGCCCCTCTCAAAGCTTTTGGGTTCATGTTATATTACAATCTACATTCTTGGATTTCCCTTTGGGCTATAAAGAGCTTGAGATGAGACTGATCTATTTATCCCTAACCTTTGCATATATTTTTTTCCTTTGGTCTGGATTTGTGAGTGTGATGAAACAACTTCTGCAGTAAAAATCAATTACTATTTTGCACTTAGCTCCTCAGGAGGGATTGTATCACTGATAGTACTTCAGTCCCCAACATGCATCAATCACAGTGCTTCATATATATAAGGGCATAAAGTGGTGATTGAATAAATGACATGTTCAGGGTCACATAGCCAGTATGTGTTAGAAGTAGGACTGCTCTGCCCTTAGAAAGTGCATAATAAGTAGCTGGTTGGTTGTTGACCCCACTGGGTAGATGTGAAAAGAGGTAGCCTGACATTAAAGAGTTGACCTTGGAAGTCAGGAAAACTTGGGATCCTGCTGCACTTCTAATCCATGATGGCTGTGACTCTGAGCAAGTCAGTTATTCTTTCAAGGTGCCAGGCAAGCGCCTCAGACCATGAAGGAGCTGCCGAGTAGTCACGCTGTATTAGGAGAGGGACTTTCCTAAACAGATGGGAGTTGTTGACACCAGTGAAGTCACGTGTGGTCCATGTAATGGAGGTCCATGAGGAAACGAGTGACTTGTCTGAATTCTTTTACCAAAGCTGGACCTAGTCCTGTAACTGAAGTCTTCTGACTCTGAATTTACACCTTGGCAACCTGGTTGGAGGCAATGACTCCCTTGCCTCCCGGAGCATTTCCCACTTTCTAAAATGGGGAATACCTCCCCTGTCTGCCTGGAGCAAGGAAGAATGTCTTGTGAGTATGTATATAAGTGATATCCAGCACATCAGCCAATAAATCCCAGCCAGATCAGAAACAGAAGTCAAATGACGATTTGCTTTTATTAAGAAAAGTTCTTTTTACGGCTGTGAGGCTCGCTGAATTTCTCTCTATAGGTTAAATCCTTAGTTCCCGATCACAGACTAACCCCTGTCAAGGTCACAAACCCATCCAGTTTCCCAGACTGGCACTTCTCCTAAGCACGCTTCACGGGCAGTGCTCCTTGGAGCCAGCAAGTCCAGAGGCTGATGGTCGGTGACATGCTGAGCCAGCAAAACTGTTGGCAGGCCTGAGAGAAACTGGAGGCACTGCTCCAAAGTTGGGAGGGGTCACTGGGCACCTGCTTGGCTCAATTTCCCCGTGGTCCACCATGATTAGCTGGTAACTTTCTTCCGGTTGTGAAATGAACGGAAGAGCTGCCTCAGCTGTTTCTTTCTATCGTTATTGCAGCCTGAAATAAAAGCAAAAATGGGCAATACTTAAGAGCTGGTAAAGAGAAGAGCATGGCTGTGGACAAGCCTCAATGTTCTCATCTGTCAAATGGGAATATGAATAGCCCATATAGTACTTAAGAGTTTACAAACACACCTCACAAAATCTCCAGGGTAGAGTGTAATCATTACCACCCACATCTGATAGATGAGCCAATAGGCCTAATGTGTCCTGGGACCAAGACCAGCTCTTGTTCCCCCACTCCACCTCATACTATCTTCACAAGGTAATTTTCAGGAAAGCACATTGAAAAGAAAAACTAAGGAAATGTGAGCAGTTGACACCAAATCAAGTTCAAACTCTTACGTGGTTTTAAAGGCCCCTTTTGGTTCTTTTCTCACACTCCTTCCATCCATGGGCCTGTGCTCCAGCTCATTTACATTACCCTTTATCCCACATTTGCCCCATCCCAGGCACAAAAGGAAACCCCACCCAGACCCAATGAACCAGTCTAAACATCTCCAAGAAGCCTTCATTGGGTGTCCTAGTCTTCATGATCTTTCCCTTTCAGACTTCACCTGACTGGAAATACATGGAGACATCCCTACTTTAAAGAATTTAGAATGAAGAGAAAAACGGGCAGTTTGACATGGGTTTGGGAAGACTGCTACAAAGGGCTTCAGAGCAAGGCTAGGTAGGGTACCAGGACTAAGAACCTAGCAGAAGGAGCACACTCAAAAAGAAAAGTACAAAAATAACATTTCTGATGAGGACAAAGGAATGTTGTCTAGAGACACGTGTGTACAGAGAGCTCACGACTGATGGAGAAGAAATGCCCAAATCCAATGGTTTGACACACTTCCCCACTGTCCCCAGACCAGGCCAGGCTGGGAATACAACCCTCTGAGAAAGCCCTACGTACCCAGGTGGGTGTTGGCCACAAAGTTCCCAGTCCCTGATAGGTCGACGCCCTCTTCTCTGCTCACTGGTCCGTCATTCCACATGAGGTCAAAGCCGCCAACTCGCTTTTCTTTTCCCGTGAGCCTAGGGGACAGATGGTGCGGATGGGTAGCAAATCCCAGCATGGAAGCAGCCCTGGCAAGGGAAGCCGTGAGGAGGGGGCACTAGCCATAGACCTCAAGGACCAGTGCTGGCATAAACCACAGACCCAGGTGGTCAGCGGTGTGAGGACCTGGTGCCCATTTTAGAGAAGTCAGTCAAAGCTCAGACAATTTGCTCATACTTAGAAAGCAACATTAGGCCAAAACGTGGGCCTAGGTTTTCAGACTCAAGTGTACGTCCTCTTAACAGGGGAAAGCTATAGAAAAGCTGTAGCAGGGTAGAGTTTGAGGAGAAAGCACTGGGCTTGTAATTAACAGCCTTTAACTGACACCTCTATAGCACTTTAAGATTTCAAAGGCTCTCCATATCATTCCCTTTGGTCTTCATCATAATTCTATGCAATAGGGAGTAAACAAATTTTTTTCCCCAATGGCTGTGGAGTAGGGGCAGGAGGACCCCAATCTGTGATTCCATTGCTGTGTGACATAGGAAACTTACCATCTGAGAATTCCCTCTACCACCGTACCCTCATCTGTAACAAACAGCCTTAGAGAGCTACTGCAAGATTGCACAGCCACTATGTCAGAAGCAGCTTTGGAATCCAGGCTTCTAGTTGCCCATTTTACAGATGGAAAAAGAGGCTGAGTGAAGAAATGACTTGCCTACACAGCTAAGTCCGGCCTCAAACCCAGCCCCTCTGATTCTAGCTGCAGCGTTCTCTCACCGGGCACACTGCTCTCACTGTTGGCTTTGAGTGCCACATTCACCACCTGCCGGACATCACCTCCACGGACCTGTTTGCTTCATAAAGCCTGGGGAGGTGAGCCTTGCCCTCCCCCACTCCCGTGGCTGCTGTGTGTCCGTGCGTGTGGCAAGGCACTCTGTAAAGTGCATGGGATCATCCGTTTTGAGCATTCCTCTTACAGAGACCTCTCTCCTTCCCCAAGGACCTTTCGCCCCAGCTTGCCGCTTCCTTTTGTGTGTTGTCTCCCCCCAGTAGATTATAAGCTTCCTGAGAGCAGAAGCTGCCAGTGCCTGGCCCCCAAACTTCTCTGTGAAGTTATTCCTCCCCAACAATTACTCTTTCCCTAGGAGGAGGAAAAAAGAAGGATCAGTGCTTCTGACAACCTAGTTTTCTGTGCATGTTAGCATCTGTTGAGAAGCAGTGAGACATAATGGACAGGGAGCCTCCCTCGGAGTCAAGACCCCCTTGGCTGGAGTATCCAATACTTGCTGTGTTGGTATTAGGCAAGTCATTTAACCTTCCTCTCACCCTCCTCCTAAGTCTCTAAGACCATAAATTGCAGAGGAGGAGCTATCTTACCAAGAATTCTCTATACCAATGAAATCACAGCTGGGTCTGGTTAAAAAAAAAAAATAGCTCCAGTTGGCATTCCTGAGGGCAGGAGTACCTTGATTTACAAGACAACTGTGTTCTTGAAAAGTGAATAAATCACATTAAGAAAAAAAGAATTGTAAGTTAAAAATGCTAATTAAAACCATTGTGAAGTGCCATCATTCAATTGGCTAAGATAACAGAAAAGAAAAATGACAAATGCTGGAGGGGCTATAGGAGGACAGGCCCACCCAACACATTGTTGGTGGAACTGTGAACTGATCCAGAACAATTTGGAACTATATTCAAAAAGCTATTAGACTGTGTTTACATTTTCAATACTACTACTAGGTCTACATCCCAAAGAAAGACCCATTTGTACAAATATATTTTTAGCAACTTTTTGTAATGGCAAAGGATTGGAAACTGAGGGAATCTCTTTTGATAAACAGTGGAATGACTGAACATGTTAAGGTATATGAATGGAATGGAATACTATTGTGCTAATAAGAAGTCATGAAGGAGAGAGTTTTAGAGAAACCTGGGAAGATTTGAATGAAAGCATGTAAAGTGAAGTGGAAAGAACCAGGAAAACAATGTACTTAATAATAGCAATATTTTAAGATAATCACCGTGAAAGACTTAGCAACTCTGATCAACATAATGATCAAACAATTCCAAAGGACTCATGATGAAACATGTTGTCCACCTCGAGAGAGAGAGATCTGATGGACTCAGGAGGCTCATGGAAACATATTTTCTTTCCTTTTTTTTTTTTTTTTGGTAGTAGTGGGGAGAGGGCTGAAAACATGACTAATGGGAAATTTTTTTTGCATGATTTTACATATTCATAAGTTTTGTTTTTCTTTCCTCCCTAATGGATGAGGAGTAGGGGGAAGGAAAGAATTCAGAACTGAAAATCAAATAAAATTGAATTTTAAAAAATCAAAAATCAGCTGCATCAAGAAAAAATAATCAATCATAAATTTTAGGCACTCTAAGTAAAGTAGAAAGGGCACTGGGTTGGGGGGACTCAGGAGAACTAGATAATGATCCTGTCTCCTAAGAATTAAGACATTATTTTGTGTAAATCACGGTTTTCATATACTTAAACGAGGACCCCCCAGGGGTCTTTAGGTTAACATCAGTGTCCCCACCTGCCCTCCATGTCTACAATGTGCAGTGTGTCTTCCAGAAGGCAAGTCTTGAGTTGGTAGTCCTCCTGGCTGCTGGCAGCGAGGGATGGGGAAGCGTTGACCTCAAGAAGCCACCTGAATATTAGGTGAAAGGAGGTTTGGTGATCTCTCAGCCCTGGAGTAAGATACCAGATAACCCCATCTGGAACTCTTAGTTTACTCTCAACCTGGCCCACAGGAAGAAAATGAAAACCATTTACTTTGGGGTTTTTGCTTTGGGGGAAATCAGCACCATTAGTCATGATGATGATAACAGACCTTTTTATGGCTCTTTCAGCACTTTCAGTATCTATGAACATTTTATTCTCAGAATTCTTTAAAGCCCTGTGATCCTCATTTTAGTGAGGATTAAATTGAGGTGCATAGAAAAGAAAAGTACTTGTCTGAGATTACACAATAAATCAATGGCATCCAAGGCTAGAACCTACACCCAAACCCCTTCCACACTGTGTTGCCTTAATGGTACTCTGAGCTTCTAGATCTAAATTTTTAGATCTTTGAGATGTAGAATGTTGACTACCTTATCTATATGTTCTTTGTACCCCTTACTTAGCTCGTGACCCAGACCAGCTGTTTGCTCACCCTCTCTTGCCTGTGTGAATGGAGAAGGCTGTATTGCAGGGAGTTGTTAGGGACTGGTCTTGGGGATTCTCTGGGTTTGGGGACAATCGGAGCATATTGAGGAGCTTTCTCCAAACTGCATGACACATGCAGACACAAGTTGGGATGGAGCCAGACAGCTCTTACCTTTGGCTAGTAGTGGTTAGACATAGGCATCCTATAAGCTATAAAAGAGTCTGCCTTGTACAGAGGCCATTCTATAGGAAGGACCAATCTGTAAAACATCACTTAGCTCAGATTGAACTGTGGAACTGGCCATCTTCAGGAATGGCCCAATCTGTGGACAGAACACCCTGAGCAAGAGCCAGCCCACGGGATGGACCGTTGCACAGAATGGACTGTCCTTGCCCACACGAAGCCCCTTACGGTTTGAGGTTCTGGTCGATGAGAATGTCATAGCCATATAGCTCAAAGCAGTGCTTATCACTGATGATGACTTTCTGCACACTTTGCAGGCTTTTGATGAAGATGTTGTCCATGTCCTGGAAGAGCGTCTCCACAGCCTCAGGGCCATGCTTGGAAGTCAGGTATTGGCGAAATCGCTGGATCATCCATTTGCAGCCCTGCCACAGAATCAGAGGCTCAATAGAAGGAACCTCAGGCTGCAAAACCCTGCACCTAGCTCAGAGGGATCAGGGAAGATAGATTTCAACTTAATCCAACCCCACTCCACCCCTGTCATTTTATAGAGGTCCCGAGATGTAGAATGTTTGTCCTTTGTCAGATAGGTAACAATTAACAAAGTCTGGATTTGGACCTGGGGGCACTGACTCCCACTCTAGAGCTCTTTCCATTGAATCTTACTATCCTTCAATACCTGGGATAACTAGGGGGTCCTGAATTATCAGGCAGAAGAGCCAAATGATTGTTAAGTGAGCATATTAGGGTTTAACAAAACCAACTTTTAGGAGGTATCCTTGGTTCAAATCACATTTAGTCCCACCTACTAGTTCACAGTAACAGGGAAATCTCAGGTGTAGGGTTTCTGCTTAAACCCTCAACTAACCAGAAAATTCCATTTCATTTCTGTTGTACTAAATCACTGTCTAGTTCTCAGACATAGGCCCTATCTTCTGGGAGCTGATAGGAACAATGGAACCTTCCTTTTTGGTTCCATGGCAGATGAAGTCTCTTGGACTCTCATTTATTGGACTAGATAATCTCCATGGTCCTCATTCTTTTTCTCTTCTCAAGATTTGAGTAAGAAAAAAGTCCATCACCTAGACTCAGCATTTTAACACCCTTGTCTGTCCATCACTGGTGAAACTATAAAGCTGTTTACAGAGTTTGTACAGACTCTGAAAAAAATAACCCAGAGCACAGAATCTTGAATCTAAAGAAGAATGAAGATCATCCATTGTTTGACAGATAAGGAAAAGCAGGTTAGGGGGATGAAGTACTCTGCTTAAGCTTACACAGAAAAGTTAGAAGTAGAAATGAGAAGTGAACCCTTGCTTCTGAGACTCTTAACCTCTTCCTTTATTGTGGTAGGGAATTTTATGGCATATATCTTCATATGAGAATGGCTGGATATCACTGTGGCTACATGGCCCTGTGAGCCTCCTGACACTTACCTGGTTGGGAGAGGGTTCCTGAAGCCTTGCCAGTGGGAAGTCCTGTGTGGGAGGGCCTACGCAGCTCTGAATGGAAACGTCTAAAAGCCTAGGTAGTGAGCAGCTTTGTGTCCTGCAAGGTGACTCGGCCCTCCTGGGGCCATGTGCCAAGAAGCTGTGGCCTCTAGGGCCACATGACAAGTGCCTATGTCAGATTCACTGGCTCAGCCCCTCAGCAGTCAGAGGGATCGGTAAAACAGCTATAGATGTGGGGTTTTACTTGACTTCTTTTCAGTGCTGGTGAACTTTGGGGTTGAAACATGTGTGTGTGTGTGTGTGTGTGTGTGTGTGTGTGTGTGTGTGTGTGTGTGTGAATGAACTAAGGAGAAGAAGCATGGTACAACGGGAAAAGGAGAGAGAAGAGAGAGAGAAAGAGAGAGAGAGAGAGAGAGAGAGAGAGAGAGAGAGAGAGAGAGAGAGAGAGAGAGAGAGAAAGAGAAAGGAGATTTGGAGTCAGAGGACCTGGATACAAATGATCCCTCTGTCATTGCCTATGACCTTGGATTAGTCACAACTTCACTGGCCTTCAGTTTCATTTGTAAAATGAGAAGATTGGACTATACAGACTTAGAGGTGCTTTTAATTTCAAAATTTATGATCTTTCAAATGAATAAATCAACTTTCACCAAACCAGAGACCATCCAATGGCAGCAAGAGAGATAGAAGGTTTTTTTCTTCAATAATTCTTGGGCCAGTCAGGAAAGGACAAGTAAGTGAGAGCAGAAAATAAGTGGGTCAAAACCCCTGATAGGTCAGGAATCTACCTTTCCAGTCTTCGGGGTCAGAGTCCATCCCAATCAAGCCCTCCAGAAGAATGGACTTCTGGGTGGAATAGGCTTTCTTCCTTGTGGGAAATTGTCCCTTGCCCCAAGTCCCCCAAGGCTTCAGACACTGGTTATCAAGGATGTAATGAATTAAGAAGCCTTGCTCCCAGGACCCTGGCCTCCCAGGATGCTTGTCTTTGGTCCATGCCCTTGGATAAGAGCAGCAGTTTCTGATGCTCACTCACCTTCTCTGGATCATAGTCAGGGGATGTCTTCTGCACAGCAACGTTGGTGAGGTGAACATCTGACAGAGGTAAGCAGTCAAGGTCTAGGATTAGAAACTAAGAAATCCTCCCCTCCACAATTGGGTAGGGAGCTAACCATGTCCCCCAACCTCCCACACTTATCTTAGTGGCAAATTTTTCCATCCTCCATTCCAGGATGAAGCTAGGAAAGATACTGCATTTAGGATCTCAGAATCTTATAAGGCCAGAGCTTAGGGGCTTTAGATGGCCATTTTGTGCAATCTATATACTTAACAGATGGGGAAAAAATGGATGTCCAGAGAATGGAAATGGCCAAAGACTGCTGGACAAGATAGAAGTCACTTCTATTCTCTGGTCTCAGTTTCCTCATCTTAAATTGAGGGAATTGAACAAAATAATCTCAAGGGTCCTTTCTAGTTCTAAATTCTTCCCATTTCAAAGTTAACAATCACTATTGTCTTCCGATGATTAATGTGATGACTAATGATGTGACAAAAAAGAATCTAGCATTGTTAATGATCCTAAAGTTCTAGACTAAAAGCTAAAGGCTTTGTTGGTGCACAGGTAGGGTCTCCATTGCCACTGTCCGTTGGAGAATGGTGATTTATAAGAGAAAGACAAATTCTGAACTTCTGGACATGGCTTAAAATATAAGAATAGTGATGGAGCTGATGTCCAGGGATGGAACACACTGCCCAAAGGCCAGTAAAAATGTGAAAAAAAAAGACCTGATCAAGAAAAAATGGCAGGATCTGGGGGATGGGATGGGGGGAAGGAGAGGAAAAATTGGAACAAAAGGTTTGGCAAAATTGTCAATGCTATAAAATTACCCATGCATATAACTTCTAAATAAAAAGCTATAAATCTGGAATTATGCCCAAAAAGTTATCAAATTGTGCATACCCTTTGATCCAGCAGTGTTTCTATTGGGCTTATATCCCAAAGAGATACTAAAGAAGGGAAAGGGACCTGTATGTGCCAAAATGTTTGTAGCAGCCCTGTTTGTAGTGGCTAGAAACTGGAAAATGAATGGATGCCCATCAATTGGAGAATGGCTGGGTAAATTGTGGTATATGAATGTTATGGAATATTATTGTTCTGTAAGAAATGACCAGCAGGATGAATACAGAGAGGACTGGCGAGACTTACATGAACTGATGCTAAGTGAAATGAGCAGAACCAGAAGATCATTATACACTTCAACAACAATATTGTATGAGGACATATTTTGATGGAAGTGGATTTCTTTGACAAAGAGACCTGAGTTTCAATTGATAAATGATGGACAGAAGCAGCTACACCCAAAGAAAGAACACTGGGAAATGAATGTGAACTATCTGCATTTTTGTTTTTTTTCCTGGGTTATTTTTACCTTCTGAATCCAATTCTCCCTGTGCAACAAGAGAACTGTTCGGTTCTGCAAACATATATTTTATCTAGGATATACTGCAACATAACTAACATATATAAAACTGCTTGTCATCTAGGGGAGAGGGTGGAGGAAGGGAGGGGAAAAATCGGAACAGAAACGAGTGCAAGGGATAATGTTGTAAAAAAATTACCCTGGCATGGATTCTGTCAATATAAAGTATTATTAAATAAAAAATTTGAAAAATAAATAAATAAATAAAAAGCTAAAATAATAATAATAAAAAAGAAAGAATGGCAGGAAAGAGACTCAGCAAATCATAGACAAGAAGAGAACAAGCACAAGACTTCTGGCTCAAAATATAGTAGTTAACTTGGCCAACTAGAGATCCTTATATAAAGAGGCAAATTTGATTTCACTGATGTCAATGAAACTTGATAGGACAAGACTCATAACTGGTATATGACTCTGAAAAGATAGTGAATCAATAAAATAAATAATAATAGTGTAATAATAAATCAATAAAAAAGAGGTGGAATTTAGTAGCATTACATATTAAGAAAATAGATATACTCATGAAATTCAAGAACCAGAAGAGGGAATATGATGCAAAGCATTTGTGTTAGGATTAACTGCAGAGGAAGAAGAGCAATACTATAGTGGCTTATAGGCTTCCTTTAAAGAAGGAATTAAAAAGGAGTTTGGGAACAGGTGAAAAACTATGCATTCCAGATATGGTAATATAATATTACAGTTTTAAGGGACTTCAAGATATGCAATATATGCTAAAATTCTTTCTATGCCAAAAGCAGAGCTGCTGATAAATTTGTGATTTGTATTAATGATAATTATATCCTTCAAAAGATGAAGAAAGCAACTGCTGTTCTGAACTTGATTCTGATCAACAAAAAGGAACTGATTGCTGAAGATGAACCTTGAGAACAAGAGATCATAACATAAGAAAGATGGTGATGGAGAAGAAAGCTGGCCATAACCTATAGGCACCAGAGCAGATCCAAATGGGTTCAGGGAAAGGATGGCCTAAATGATATTGAGAGTAGTTGGCCTAAGAAAGATGGGAAATTGTCAAGAATAAGCAGAAATTATTCCATTAGGGGGTTAAAATGGTGCCTTAATGTGGATACACAGGGAATTTATCAATCATCTCAGATTACAAAAGGACAAGCACAGCAAATGAAAGCTATGACAAGTAATGAAGAATGAAAACAAAGCAGCATGGTTCCATAAGAATCAGCAAGTGTGCTAAAACTCTACAGGAAGCGCAAGTGGCAACCAAAAAGGACACAGTTATGTTGGAAGCAAAGGGAAGATCAAAGAAGAGTCCAAAGGGTGAGTAGAAGGATGATAATTGGTAACAGTGAGAAGGATGAACTTTTCAACTCTTATTTTGTTCCTTCATTTTCTTCCAATTAGACAAAATTTTGGATTGACTTAGTTAATGAAGAGTATGGGTAAGCACTAAGGAGCTATCAGACAAGCAAGTCACCGGACCCAGATGACCTAGAAAAAACTGATGTGACTGATGAGCCATTACTAGTGATTTTTAAAAGATCATGGGAGTTTACAACAGTACCTGGCACTTGAAGAAGAGCGAATATACCCATTAAAAAAGGGGAGGATGGAGAACAGTGTTTGCCAACATAGATAAGTAAGCTTGACAACAAAATTGTGGAACACACAATTAAATGTATTGAAGGTGAACATTTAATTCAACACCAATTAAAATTGTTGAGGGTCAACTATATGCAAAGCATCCAAGAATTAATTCTATTAAGGGAATACAATACACAAATGCATAATAAGCAAATACAATGTGCATGCATGGGAAGAAATTAAAAGGAAGGTTAAAGACAGAGAATACCACCATTGGAGAGATAAAGGAAAAGAGAATGAAGGTAAGCTCCTCTCACAGTAGAACTCTATTCATTCATCCCATTTGTATCTAACATAATTAGCACATGGTGTTTGATAATCAAGTCAAGTATTTCTTAATCTTAAAGCATTGTACTAAGCAGTGGGTTAAGAGGAAAGGTAAAGGACATTCTTGTGAAGGTACTAGTGAGCTAAAAAAGGAAACAATAGACAAGTGTGTATAATATATAAGATAAATTGGAGATATAATTGATTGGTCGAAAACTAAAAACCAACCTTGACTTCATCAAATCAAGCCACACCTACTTAAGTTCACTTCCTTTTTTGACAGAGAAACTTAACTGGTACTTCAAGAAAGTGTCATATTTTATTTGTGCTATTTATGCTGCTAGATTGAGTGCCTTGAGAGTAGACCTGTTTTACTTCTCTATTTGTCCCCCTGGTGCTTAGCACTGATGTCACAAATAGTAAGCACGTGGTACATTCTTAACTCATTCATTCTTTGATTTATTCATTTATAATATAATTAGATTTTAGCAAAGTATTTCACAAAGTACTTAAAGTTATGCTTATGGACAAAAAGGAAGATAATAGTACTGTTAGGAGTGTGAGATGGAGGTGATAGTACTATTAGGAGGAATCAAAACTAATTGAATGACTGGACTCTGGATCAATGTTACCTGAGAAAGAAAGTCTTAGTGGAATAATTCATGGATTGTCTGTAGAGTGCTACGGACAGTGGGAGAACTCTGGGTGAGATATAAGACCCTTCAGCCCAGAAGGAACTTACTGACAGTGTCTGGTTCAGCTCCCCATCTCCCCAAGGGCTCTCAGCCTTCCTGAGAAATCAGGGGGCAATGACAACCTGTGTTGTAATTGAACCAGAATGATACCAGGTGAAAGAGTGATACTAGTTGGCAAACTACATATAATGGCAAGTTGTTTATGTGGTCCCATGTGTGCAGTATATAGCACATGCCCAGTGTTTTTGTTACTTAAGGGTATGAGGGTATAAAAAGGGGAAAGAACTGGGAATAAATGGACTCCATATTTCCACCACCCTCAGGAGTCCCGCTTCATCACTTCTTCACTAGGACGGTATATTTTAATCACCCCAGCTTGGGGGCTTTAAAAAGCAGGACCCAACATTTGTCCTTGGCCTTGTTCTACTCATTATTTGTATCAATGATTTGGAGGAAGGCATCCAATTTGATTGTCAAATTTGCAGAGTATGATAGCTAAAACACTAGATGACAAAATACAAATCCAGAAATTCCCATATAGGTTATTACAACGAACCAAATTGATTAATAGGGATAAATAAATGTGAAGTTCTACCCTTGAGCCCAAATAATCAACTTCAAGAGTATAGAATGAGGAGCTTCTGGCAAAACAACATTCTTATGAAAGAGATCTGGTGGTTTTAGTGAGCCACTAGATCAATATGTAACACTAGTGTGACAAAGCAGTCAAGAGAACAAATGCTATTTCATTTAAAAGGTAACAGAACAAGGCAGGTAATAATTTCCTATGTTGTCTCTTTTAGAATAGATTTAAACCTCATAAGACATAAAAAATCTTTCCAGAGAAAAAATGGTAACTAATATAGGTGATAGAATTCTCAAATGTTCCATACAAGGATGATGAAGCAAGGGATGACTAGCCTAAAGAAAAGATAACTTGAGGACATAATCACTGTTTTGCATCAAAGGAAAGAACTAGGAACATTAAGTGGAAGTTGGAGAGGCAGATTTGGTTCAATTAGAGCTGTCCCAAACTGGATGGGTGCGTAAAGAAATAGTGGTCTCCTCTCAATCATTTCAATTCTACAAACATTAAATATATAAGCATTGTTTTAGGTGTCAGACGTCTCTAACAGAGGCTG
Source organism: Antechinus flavipes (assembly GCF_016432865.1). NCBI lineage: Eukaryota > Metazoa > Chordata > Mammalia > Dasyuromorphia > Dasyuridae > Antechinus > Antechinus flavipes. The sequence goes on from NC_067399.1 coordinate 451,798,757, forward strand.
GACAGCCTCAAAGATGTCACAGAACAGATTCTCAGTCTTGGATTAGATCGCTCCTGAGATCTGTCTAGTAAACTCTGAGATACTCTGATTCTGTGACCTTGGGGATGGGAAGAGGCTCATGGACTAGAATTTAAATGAGGAGAAGGAAAGAACACAGGCCAAGGAACACAGGGAATGGCAGAAAGTTGTCTGGGAAGAAATTCACCAGTCTGCTATACCCAATCCTAATCTCTCTCCTGAACACCAATGTTGCAACTCTAAAGGTCTGCTTCTATAGCCCTACCCTTGAGATTCCTCTGGCACCTCCAACTCAAGATGGATAAAATAGAAATGATCATCTTTCCCCCTAAATTCTTCTTCCAAACTTCCCTATTTCTGTTAAGGGCACTTTAATCTTCCCAATCATGTGGGTTCATAATTGCAGAGTTATCTGTAATTCTGCCATCTCCAATAGAGAATCTTTCATATACAATCAGTGGTTAGGTATTTCTTATTCTACACTTTCACAATATCTCTAGCATCTATCCCACTCTCTCTACTCATAGAGAATAGGCCATCATCTGGCCTTAAATTTGAACCACTGTAATGGAGTCTCCATATAGTCTTCCTATTTCTAGTCTTCCCTCTCTAAGCCATTTTCCACATACTTGAAAAGATGAACTTCCCATGATACAGGTCTAGCAATATCTTCTAGGCAAAAAAGCCTTCCATGGCTCTCTATTACTCCTATGATAAATATCACATTCTCAAGTCTGGTGTCTAAGGCCTCCACAACCTGGTTGTAAACTACATTTATAGCTTTATTTCATATCATTCCATCTCTATTCCAGCAAATCAGCCCTTGAGGAATGTTGAATTCTCCAAACTCAGAATTTCATACCCAACCTCTATGTAATTTAAAGCCATCTCAGATATGTGGGTTCATTTGCACAAATCTGGCCTTTCCTACCTCCATGCCCAAAATATATTCTCTCATATCCACTTCTCAGAATTTTTGAAGGTTCAGTTCATACATCATCTTCCCTATGAAACTTTTCTTCATCCTTTCTACCCCTAGTTGTTAATATTTCTCTTCAATTTTTGAATTTACTTGTGTGCATACATATATCCAGAGTAGAACATAAGCTTCTTGAGGACAAGGCCTCTGTCTTTGTCATAGTATTGCTGATACTCAGTGTTCCAAACAGGTACTTAACCAGTATTTGTTGAGGATACAGTGATCATCAATACTGCTCAGTGTGAAGCGGGTGTTGGAGAATCGAACAAAGCCATCTCGATACAACCAGGCCCGAAGGGGGAGGTACTGTTGAAGAGAAGAGAAGTCATAAAGAGAGGAAGACACAGAGAGGCAGGAGAAGGATTGAGGAAAGGGAGGGAAGGAAGAATGGAGAGACACAGAACAGATGAAGAGAAGAGACAGTTGAGGAGAGCCAGGAGAGGAAGAGACAGTGAAGGAAGGAGAGGAAAACAGTTGGGGTGAAGAAAATGATAGAGACAAGATAAAGAGAAATAATGTAGAAGAGAGTATCAGAGAACGATGGAAAGTGGAAGAAGGAAGAGAGTGGGTGGCAGAAGAATGGAGAGAAGTAAGGAAAGATACAGAGAAGAAAGCATGGGGGAAGAGACAGGAAGACTTGGGGCAAATAGAGGCAAAGGAGAGGGAGCAAAGAAAGGGGAGCCAGGTTTCAGGTCAGAGAAAATTTTGTTCCCATTACCTGGAAAATTTAAGAATGTGCCTCCCTCCAGCTTTTCAACTTACTTCCTTAGTTTACAATAAAACTGGACAAGAAAGTTCATGCTGGTCACCAGGCCTGATCCCCAAACTCACACCACTTCCTACAGCAGCCAATGAATTCAGTTACTTACAGACATCACCAGGACATACACTCGCAGGTCAAATTTGCGCCCTATGGAGCAGAGAATTAATGTTAGGTATATGTCACCTTTTTTATTCCATCCCCATCCCACGCCAATTAATGTCACACAGAGAGCTTCTTATGTTGTACCCCCTAACCCAAGTCAGCTGGCTCACAAGTATGATGCCCTTCTCACAAAGACACTGGACTAGCAGATATGGATGGTTCAATATCCCCCTTGCCACTGCTAAAGACACAACTCGAAGCACAAGTACTACTTACACATGACTTCTCGTTTTTATTTCTTTTAAAATTAGTTTCAATTATTGGTGCCATATTATATTATTCCTTTGCCCAGTGGATGAAGTTAGGATCTCAGAAAAAAGAACCTCAGGCAGGAGTCAGGTCACCAACCAGGGTGTGCCTTGTGCTCCTATCACATAGGGTTGCACCATTGATTGGTTTGGCTTAACTGTTTTTCTTGTTAGAAGGGAGGGCTCATTGGGAATGGGGGTGAGTATATCTGGAAAGAACTGCAAGGAAAAAACAAAAGGCCTTTTTTCAACCAATTTTAAAAAAATATTTTTTAAATTTAAATTTTTAAAAATCAGATAAAATTGTATCTAGGGGGAAAAAAGAAATCTGGCAACCAACTTACTCTTGATGCAATCAATGCAGAAGAGTACATAGACCTACAGAGGCAATAGGAAAAAGTAATCCTACCCTCCAAGAAGACAAGATAATTGATTCTCCATGAGGACAATGCAAGGATTGAGGTTTGTTCTACAGTAGGAGCTTAATAAAGTTTATTGTTGTTAGCACCAGGAGCTATCTCAGTGAAAGAGCAACACACACAGAACTCACACCTCCAATCAATTCCATTTAATTCCACAAACAATCCATCTGTGGGCTCCAAGCTGGAGAGACAAAGAGACAAAGACAAGCTGACCCAATCTCTTTCCTTAAAGAGCTTACATTCTACTAGCATAAGACTGACCGACACTGGGAAGAAAAGGTGGGTTACTATCTTAGGGCATACCAATAATATATTCCCAATATGCACCCAGCAAGAAACAACCTCTAAAAATAACTTTGAGGATAGATTAGTGTAAGCAGCCCATTAGAGTACGGGTTCTTAACTAGAGGGCCATAGAACGCTCACAGGGGGACCTGTGAACATGAATGAGAAAAAAAAATCACACCTTTATTTTCTCTAACCTCTAACTGAATTTTGGAGTTTTCTCCAATTTTTAATTTTGAATTGCTATTCAACTCCACATAAGCCTTTTAAATAGGGGGAAGGGGAGGAAAGGGGGGAATCTCAAAGTCAAAATTTAAAAAAATGTTTTACATGTAATTGGGGAAAAATTATTTTTAAAAGAATTTCAATTGTTTATTTTAAAAACCATCATTCTGAGAAGGGGCAAATGACAAAAAAAGGTTAAGAACTACTCTTGAGAGGAGAGTCAGAGAGAGAGAGAGAGAGAGACAGACAGACAGAGAAAGACAGAGAGAGACAAAGAGAGAAAGAGAAAGAGAGACATAGAGACAGAGACAGAGAGAGACAAAGAGACAGAGAGAGAGATAAAGAGAGAGAGAGGAGAGAGAAAGACAGAGAGAGAGAAAAGAGAGAGAAAGACAGAGAGAGAGAAAAGAGAGAGAGAAGAAGAAGAAGAAAAAGAAGAAGGAGGAGGAGGAGGAGGAAGAGGAGAAGGAGGAGGAGGAGGAGGAGGAAGAGGAGGGAGGGAGAGAGAGGAGGGGAAGTTTCTTCAGAGTTACACGGAGGGCAGAGTCATGGCTAAGTCCACATCTCAGCTCTTTGGAGACTAGTGCCCCTTTCACACAAGCAATACAACTAGTGTGACCAGAAATAAGTCTTTTTTTAAACACGGGTTTGTCTCTGGTCTCTTATTTTCCTTTTTTTATTAAGCTTTTTATTGACAGAACATATGCCTGGGTAATTTTTTACAACATTATCCCTTGCACTCATTTCTATTCCAACTTTTCCCTTCCCTCCCACCACCTCCTCCCCAGATGGCAAGCAGTCCTATACATGTTAAAGTATATCTTAAATTTAAATACAATATGTGTATACATATTTGTATAGTTCTTTTGTTGCACAAGAAGAATTGGATTCAGAAGGTAAAAATAACCTGGGAAGAAAAACAAAAATGCAAGTAGTCCACATTCATTTCCCAGTGTTCCTTTTCTGGGTGTAGCTGGTTCTGTTCATCATTAATCAATTGGAACTGAATTGGATCTTCTCGTTGTCTGGCCTCTTATTTTCTTTTAAAAAAAGTTTTATTTAAAAAAATTATTTTAAAAAGTGCTATTTGTTTAACATCATGTCATTCCTGGAAATAGACCTGCCACCCCCAACCTACCCCTCCAAACCTGGAATTAAACCTCTATTGTAACAAAGAAAAACAGTTGAAGGAAAACCTGCTACTATGACTTAGCTGGACCATCAGGTAGCAATGGGACCCAGTAAAAAAGAGAGAGAAAAAGAGTAGCCCATTTCATAATGCTCTTCTGAACTTTTGCTGGGTTCTGATCACTCAGCTCCTCATCATTTATAGTACTCTTTTCATTTACATTATTGTCATTGTGTGTATTGTTTTCCTGGTTCTACTGATTTCACTCTGAATTGGTTAGTTCATATACATCTTCTAGATTTCTCTGAATTCCTGCTATTCAGTACATTTTATTTTGCACAGTAATAATACATCATGTTTGTGATACCACAATTGGTGTAGCCACTGTAAAAAATACTGCTATAGTATTTAGGTCCATATTCTGATTCTTTGACTTTCTTTGGGTATATGTCCAATAGAAGAATAGTTAAATCAAAGTGCATGAACTGTTGGATCACTTTTCTTGCATAATTTCAAACTGATACCCAGAGTACCTGTATCCAGTCATCACTCTATGAATAGTAAACTACTATGCCTGTCTTCTCATAGGCGTTCCATCCTTGGCTTCCTTTTTTTTTTTTTTTTTTTTTTTTTTTTGTCATCTTTGCCAGTTTGCAGGATGGAAGATAAAACTTCAGAGTGGCTTTAATTTGCATATTTTTGGTAAATGATTTGAATTGTTCTCCTTTGGCCATATTTTGCATTTCTTCTTTTGAAAACTATTCATATTGACTCAAATTTATTAAGAATACAAGCCATTCTCCAACTGATAAATGGTCAAAGAATATGAATGGAAAATTTTCAGATGGAGAAATAAAAGCCATTTCTAGTCATATGAAAAGGTGCTCTAAATCATCAAATTAAGACAACTCTCCGATTGGCTAAAATGACAGGAAAAGATGATGATGAACGTTGGAGGGGATGTGGGAAAACTGGGACACTGATATATTGTTGGTGGAATTGTGAATACATCCAGTCATTCTGGAGAGCAATTTGGAACTATACCCAAAGGGCTATCAAATGGTGCATGCCCTTTGATTCAGCAGTGTTTCTACTAGGCTTATATCCCAAAGAGATTTTAAAGAAGGGAAAGGGACCTGTATGTGCAAGAATGTTTGTGGCAGCCCTGTTTGTGGTGGCCAGAAACTGGAAACTGAGTGGATGCCCATCAATTGGAGAATGGCTGAATAAATTGTGGTATGTGAATGTTATGGAATATTATTGTTTTGTAAGAAATGACCAGCAGGATGATTTCAGAAAGACTTGGAATGACTTACATGAACTGATGCTGAGTGAAATGAGCAGAACCAGGAGATCATTATTTACATCAACAACAATACTATATGATGATCAGTTCTGATGGACGTGGCCCTCTTTAACAATGAGATGAACCAAATCAATTCCAATAGAGCAGTAATGAATTGAACCAGCTAGATCCAGAGAAAAAAAACTCTGGGAGATGATTTTGAATCACCCCATAGAATTCCCAATCCCTTTATTTTTGTCCGCCTGCATTTTTTATTTCCTTCACAGGCTAATTGTACACTATTTCAAAGTCCGATTCTTTTTGTATAGCAAAATAACTTTTGGACATGTATACGTATATTGTATTTAACATATACTTCAACATACTTAACATGAATTGGTCAACCTGCCATCTGGGGGAGGGAGTGGGGGGAAGGAAGGGAAAAATTGGAACAAAAGGTTTTGCAATTGTCAATGCTGAAAAATTACCCATGCATATATCTTGTAAATAAAAAGCTATAATAAAAAAGATTATTGTGGTATATGCTATAAAATATTGGTTTAGGGTCAAATTGTGTCTGATTCTCATCAGGGCCCCTATAACTCTTCACTATCATCACTAAATGAATCTTAGTTCTCAGAACTAAGAAAAAGCTAAAATATTTCTTCAGTCAAATGGAAAGAGCTTCACTTAAGAATTCTACCCATTTCTAGCAGGAATGGGTCATATCCCTATTTTAAAAACCAACTCCACTGCTTGGAGAATCAAGGGCAAACTCTTCTGGCTGGCATTCAAGGCCCTTGGTAGCCTTCTCTCCCATGATCTCAAGCCAGGCTTCTCTCTTCAGCATCTCTTGCTCATGAAATGCTGGTCTTGATTCCTGTGCTTTTGCTAACACTGTGACATCCAGGAATGCCCTCCCTCCACTCCACCAATTTGATACCCACCAGGTTAAGCCATGGGAACAAAACTCATGTGAAAAACACTCAGCAAGTCTGTGCGCTACATTCTCCAGATTAGCCTATTGTGTGCCCTGGTACCCAGGATGAAGGGAGTCTTGTTGTCAGCCCTCTGCCCTGGCTGGACCACCCTAGAACCCTATGTTCAGTTCTCTCTGCCACATTTCAGGAAGGCTCCTGACAAGCCGGAGAGTTTAGAGGAGAATGCCTGAGGTAGGGAAGGAAGCTCTGAATCTGGGTCACATGGTCAACATTTGAAGGAACTGAGGGTGTTGAACCTGGAGAAGAAAAGACCACAGTCTTCAATTAGCTGATATTCTGCCATAGGGTAGGACACATGAAACTCCTCTGGCTTGACTGCAAAGGGCAAAAAGCCAATTCTGGCCCACACCAGAGCTGCACAATTTCCTGTCACTCATGATGATAAAGCAAAGGCCAGATGATATCTTGGGGATATTCTAGAAGGAATTCATGCATGATAGAGGGAGCTGGACCATATAAAATCTGAGGTCTCTTCCAACTCCAAGATTCAGAGGCTAAGACTCTGGCCAGCATATTCTTCCTCCAACTTTCCCTGAGTTTCATCCCACAAGTGACTTCTCCCTTCTCTGAGCTCCTATGGCATTACTGTAAATCATCAATCTACTTGTTTTGCATGGAATTCTGGGAAACTTTGTGTGTCTGTCTGCACTTTCTCTAAGAGAGGATCTAAATACTGTGAGTTCTCTGAGGGCAGAAACTAGGCTTTAAACCAGTCTGTCTTTCGGGAAAGTCCTAGTACCAGGCTGGACACAGAATGGGTCCCCAGTAAATGTCTGTTTCTTGACTAGTCAGAGAGAATGGGGGTGGGGCATAGGGAGCCACTCTACCTCCTATCAAATAAGGATTCTCGATGTAACGTTGGGCTACATAGTTCTCCACCGGAATGTCATCTTTCTGGTCATCGGAGCGGCCCACATCCTGACAGACATAAAGCCCCAACTTCCGTTTTCTTCATGACCAGCACAAGCTAGAAGAGATATGACGGGGAGCTCCCTGTCCCAGCCCGGGCTTCCCTCTCCAGTCCACCTGCCCCCTGCCATTCTCCTTAAACACATGGCTTCCATGGGTTTGCTGGCATTCCGTCTGGCTACAGCACTTGGCTGAGGCATTTCTTGGCAAGAGTGCCCTGTGTTGCCATGCTGGGAGTAAGGGGAACTCCCACACATATGGTGGCCCTCCTGTTCCTCCATGCCTCTGGCAATTGCCCTAGGATGCTAGGCCCTGATGGCTTTAGTTTCCACTGGTGCTCCCATATCCCACACCCTTAGAAAAGGGCCAAGAGGGCAGGTTTTCCAATATTAAGTCACAGGGTGGGAACTTTTGGAAGCAACCACTGTAACCTCTTCCTTTTACAGTGGGGAAGACTGAAACCCCTACAGATGGATGTTTACCAAAGGTCACACAGGATGTCAATGGAAGAGATGGGTACAATGGCAGTCTTCTGACCTAGGTCATATTGTCCCCAGTAGCAAACAATGAAGAATAAGCTGTCAGGGGCCCCAGAGATAAAGGGGAAAATTGTAGATCAAAAGACATAGTGGAGTCATCTCAAACCTAGGAACTAAGGGGAGAAATGTCCTTTCGTTTGGGGAGGGGGGAGCAAAGTTAGTGATAGGGGAGAAAGGAAGAAGGGAACCGTACCTTCCTCCAGTCCATTATGTCCTTGAGCTTCCGGAAAAGGAAAATGCCTTTTCCCTGGGACCTGGCCACCTGGAGCGGGGAAGAGGAGAGGAAAGCAAATAACAGAAAAGAGAATACTTGATTAAATCTTTAAGGAGAAAGATGTGGGAACACATGCTCTATGTACATGAGCATGTCAATGTGTATAAATGAGTGTATAAACAGGATGTCGCAAAGGTCTTTGTGGCTGTAAACTTTAATAAACTAAAAAATTGCAAGTATGTAGTACCAACCCTGCTTCCACCCTGGTTCCACTGCCATCCCAAGATAGCCCGGCCATCCTCATCATCACCCACAATTGCTGACCAACTGTCATTACTTAGCAGATAAGCTCAAGAACTCAAGTATCTCTCAGACCACTGGCTCTGATTCCAGTCTGATCTGAACATGCTATATGACAATTGGGGGAGCAATTCCTATAGGGAAGGTACCAATGGCCTTCACTAACTGCTAACCCACAAACAAGTAGACAGTCTAAGTGATTTGCCAAGCCACCCTCAGGGAGGGATATGCAGTATATTCCTGGCAAGTGTCACTCTCACCACTGCCATCCTGACCACTTTTGTTGTGGTGCAACTGTTTTCAGCTGTGTAGATCTCGGTGTCCACTTGTGTGCTCTTCTTGACAGAGATACTAGAGTGGTTTGCCATTTTCTTCCCTAGCTCAATTTTATAGATGAGGAAACTGAGGCAGAGTTAAATGATTTGCCAAGGGTCACACAATAAACATCTGCCTGATGCCAAATTTGAACTCAGGAAGATGAATCTTCCAGATTCCAACCCTGGCACTCTATCCATTGTACCACCTAGCTGCCACTACACTCTACATCTTGACCATCTCCCCTTAAAGTCTAATGAAACCGACTCAAGACTAAGCTCAAGAGTCCCAAGAACAGTAATGTCATCCCAAACCACCAGTCTTGCTTCTAGTCTATCCCCTGTAGTCATTATTCAGGGAATCAATCCTTGTACAGATGTGACCTGAAAGCTGCTTCTGCAACCCTTGCCTCCTCAACAACCATAGCTTCTGAAGACCAAGAAAATAAAGCTTTTGCCACCAATGCTGAAACCTAGGGTAGTCTTATCAAAGAGAGTTTTTCTGCCCTTTGGGGCAGGCAACAGGTACCATATAGTGGAATATGCTTTTAAAAATAGAGTATTCCCTGGACTACTATAACCTCACATTGGCCCATCAAGTCACTTATTAAGGTCCAACAATGTGCCAGGCACCTGGACAGGTGCTGGAGATAAAAAGATAAATCATGAAATAGTCCCTATCCTCAAGGACCTTCTATTCTGACAAAGAATATAATTTGTATATATGTGATCATATACAAAATACATGCAAAATGAAGACTTGTAGGATAGGAAAGTCAGGATAACCTTCATGCTACCACCTAGATAGCTGCATCTGGAAGAGGACCAGGAATTCCAACAAGTGAAAGTGAGGATAGAGTATCAAACTATCAGAGCAAAGGAATATGAAGTGCACAAGTAACCTCAGGTAAGCCATGGCCTAGTAAGTCAGGACAGTCAGGTGGTGATAAAGAGATCCAAGTATCCAGCAGATACATTTCTATGTGATCCTGGAGATGAGTTAATAGGGAAGTGATACCATTAGAGATATATTTCAAAAAAATTGCTTTGACAGATCTACAGAGAGTGAATTCGAATGAGAGAAGACTTAAAGGTGGGACATTCATGAGGATGCTATTATAATAACGGTTTAGGTGTGAGGTAATGAGGGCTTAAACTGGGAGGGGGATATGTGTGACTGGAGAAAAGAGGACATTCTGAGAAAATGTGGTGGAGAAAGAAATGACAAGATTAGGTAACTGATTTGGTATATGGGAGGATAGGAGTGAGGAAGTGAGAATGACACAGATTTTTGAACCTGAATGATGGAGAGGATGGTAATATCTTCAACAACAACACAGAAGTTCAGAAGATTGATGGATTTGGGGGTGGAAAGGGGGAAGACAGTGAATTCTGTTTGGGGCAAGTTAAGTCTGAGATTCCATTTGAAATGTCCAACAAGTAGTGGATGATGTGGGATTGGAGTTCAGGAGAGAGAATCAGGCTGATGAACCAGCGTGAGATGATAATTGAATCTGTGGGAACTCAGAGGTCAATAATTCACAGAGTCTGGAGAGACAAAATAAGGGGGCTCAGGGAAGAGGTTTGGAGAGCACCCACAGTGAGAGAACTTGGCATGGAGGCAGTAGGGGAGATTGAAAAGAAGTTGTTGGACACTGGGATAGAGCAGTGTGTCAAAAACTTCAGAGAAAAGAGTATCCTGGAAGAGACGATGGTTAATAGTCACCAGCAGTTTTAATTGCATGATAAAGTTAAAAGCCAGATTGCAGAGAAGTGTAATTTTAAAAAATAGCTAAAGAAAGGAGAGAAGCTATAGGATAATGCTTGGGGGAATGGAAGACTATAGGAGGGTTTGCTTTTAAGGATTAAGAAGATCTTGGTCTATTTGTATGATGCAAAGAAAGGTTGTAATAGGGAGAAATTAAAATTACAGAGAGTAGGGAAAATCTGCTAGAGAAGATCAGAGAGGATGGGATCAAAGACACCTCTTGAGAAGTTGGCCTTTTGAGCCTGGCCATCTCATCATTAGAGAATAAAGTAAGGAGGAAATTGGGACAGTGGCAGAATGATTTCAAGGCATGACAATGAGAGAGATGAGAAGAGGGAGCTCTAGGCAAATGATCTAAGTTTTCTTGGTAAAAGATGAGGTGAAGTGCTCAGCTGAGAGGGTGTGCTGTAGTGAGAGAAAAGAGAAGGTTTGGGACAGTGATTGTGGGAAGTAGAATAAAGAATCAATTATCTGAAAGGAATAAAAAGATTGCCTTGCTATACGATAAAGGACCCAGTCACCATGGTTGCATGGTTTCTATCAGTTTTGTTCAACAGCTTATGAGTAGAAGAGAGAAATTGGGCAAGGAATCCAGATTTGGGATTTGACAAAACACGAGCATTAATAAGACAAGGATACAAAGGGTCCACGAATATAAAATGGTGTAGAGTCGAGTTGGTTCATTAATAGAGATCTGTCTTAAAAAAGGAGGAGATGTCCAAAGTAGGAGTGATGAGGCACCGAGGGATGGAAGAATTGGTGGACCGAGTAAGGCATAGGGAGATCTGGATGATAAATTGTGACCAACCCTGAATTTCAGGCTTCTTGAGAGGGGGAGTAAAACACTCATGGGTGATGACAAGATGACCACTCTGGACTGTGGCTGAGGTGGACTGAGTAGAGAAGCTGGTCAAGGCAGTTGAACAAACTGATGAACTGGAATGTCAGAGCACTTGAGGGAACATCGGCAGGTATGCTGATAGCCTAATATGAAAGTAAGAGTTGAGATGGAGAGGAAAACAATGAGCCATATATCAAATTCATTAAGAAAAGAAAAGGAAGAAGGGTCATCCCAGGGGTTATCAATTAATAACCACAATGACCTGAATTGGGTGACAAATTTGGAGAGAGTGATCAGTAATGAATATTGATCAGAATGAAATAGAATGGATGGAAGCAGCTCTGCTAATAAAGATAGATGAGTGGAATATTTTAGATCTCTGATCAGATTCTATACTTTGATAACATTTCATAAAAATTTAAAACACAGAATGTCAGAGAAACCTTAGAGATTATCTAGAGCCAGTCTCTATTTTATGGGGTGGGGATGGGAGGGGCATGGTTGTGGGGAAAGACAGAGGGGAGGAGGAAGGGAGAGATTAGTGCTATCCCCTCCTCTCAACTGTGCATTCCTATGTTCATTCATATACACTCCCTTCTTAGATCTTCATAACAACCTGTGAGGTCAGCAGGATAGAGAGAATTAGTCCCATTTTGAAGATGAGAAAATAAATATCCAAAGAAAGAAATTTTTTGTCTAAAGTCACTTAACTAATAAGTAGAACTAGGATCAGAACTAAGTTCTTCTACTTCCGAGCCAGTGTTTTTCCCACTATCTGCCCCAGACTGTGGTTGGAGGTAGGGGACACAGCTTACCTCAGAGCTTGAGGTATGTCATTTACAAACCATAACTTTCTGGCTAAGAAGTGCAGGAAGGCTCTACTATAAACTTCTTCTTACAGACTAACTCCTCCTCTTAATGATAGTCCCTTTATTGTTGCTAATTGAGGTTCTGAGAATCAGTCTAATGCCAGGTTTCTAAGTTAACAATTAGCACAAATTACCCTTTGTCAATGTGGATAATAACTAGTTGGAATCCTCCAAGCCCCAGATTCCAGTCAGTGCTCATTTGCATAATTACCTACTGATTGTTCTGAACACAGAACCTTCCCTCTATTTCATTCCCGAAGGTCCAGTTTGAGGTCAAATTCTCCTCACCTTTCTTCTGACTATTGCAGCTCAACACCCAATTCCCAATCTTTTCCAATCTGATCATTCTTCTCCCTCACTAACCCAACTGCTTTTGTCACCTTTCTAATACACCAATTTGAACCTGACTCCTGAGAGTCTACAAATTAAAGTCTAAATTCTTTGGAGTTTGACACTCTTCTACCTTTCAGCCAAAGGTTTTGTGAGGTTCAAATGAGATTATAGGTATAAAGCACTTTGCAAATCTATATCAATGGCTAAGAGGAGCAGCAGCAGCATTCTCCAGTCATCAGGCCTCCCATTTAGTGATGATTTCATTCTCTAACCCTTCTACTGCACTCTGTTTATTAAGAAATTCTGGTGGGCACTGATAAATGTTTATCTAGGGGGAGAGGAATGTACGCATTTTTTGTTTAATTTGCAGTAACACTTTCTTATCTAGACAATAAACAAAACAATAAATGATGCCCTGATTTAGAAATTTCAGATTTCTGAAGTATAAATGCTTACACTGAAAATTTAGCAATCTGGCTTTGCAAAGTCAGTTAGATATATGCTTCCAGTCCCCTCTCCCATTACAGTATGTTCCATGCTCCTAAACAAACCAGACAGCTCAAGAGTTTTCTAAACACTATGGGATTTCCTTCTTCCCTACCTGGTGTTACATTATTCCCTTCATTTCTCCAATTCCTACCTATCTCTGAAATACAGCATGGTCCCAAACCGAAGCTCTGAGTTTATAAAGACTGGGTATTATCCTGGAGGGTTTATCGCAGAATTTCTGAATTAAAAGGGATCTTTCAGACATCATTTGATCTAATTAATAACTGAAAAAGAATCTGTACTACCCTCACCTGCAGGCATGTGGTCTTTTCTTGAAGATCTACAATGAGGGAAAATCCACTATTTTTAGTCCACTCCTCTTTGGGACAGCTCTAATTATTTTGCTTTTTTCTTTTTAAACTTTTTTTTTTAGTTTGAGTTCGAAATTCTCTCTCACTTCACTCTTCTACCCATTGAGAAGGCAAATACTATTATATCCATTATACAAGTTGTCATACAAAACATATTTCCATATTAGACATGTTGTTTAAAAAATAAAGAAAAATAAGTAAATTTTTAAAAAAAGTTTCAATCTATGGCTAAGATGACAGGAAAAAATAATGATGAATGTTGGAGGGGATGCGGGAAAACTGGGACACTGATGCATTGTTGGTGGAGCTGTGAACGAATCCAACCATTCTGGAGAACAATCTGGAATTATGCCCCAAAAGTTATCAAACTGTGCATACCCTTTGATCCAGCAGTGTTTCTATTGGGCTTATATCCCAAAGAAATACTAAAGAAGGGAAAGGGACCTGTATGTGCCAAAATGTTTATGGCAGCCCTGTTTGTAGTGGCTAGAAACTGGAAAATGAATGGATGCCCATCAATTGGAGAATGATTGGATAAATTGTGGTATATGAACGTTATGGAATATTATTGTTCTGTAAGAAATGACCAGCAGGATGAATACAGAGAGGCTTGGAGAGACCTACATGAACTGATGCTAAATGAAATGAGCAGAACCAGGAGATCATTATACACTTCGACAACGATACTGTATGAGGATGTATTCTGATGGAAGTGGATTTCATTGACAAAGAGACCTAACTCAGTTTCAATTGATTAATGATGGACAGAAGCAGCTACACCCAAAGAAAGAACACTGGGAAATGAATGTGAACTATTTGCATTTTTGTTTTTCTTCCCAGGTTATTTTTACCTTCTGAATCTAATTCTCTCTGTGCAACAAGAGAACTATTCGGTTCTGCAAACACATATTGTATCTAGGATATACTGTAACCTATTTAACATGTATAGGACTGCTTGCCATCTAGGGGAGGGGGTGGAGGGAGGGAGGGGAAAAATTGGAACAGAAGCAAGTACAAGGGATAATGTTGTAAAAAAAATTACCCTGGCATGGATTCTGTCAATAAAAAGTTATTATAAAATTAAAAAAAATTTAAAAAGTTTCAATCTACACTTAAAGTTCATCAGCTCTCTATCTGGATGTGGATAACGTTTTTCATGAGTTCTTTGCTACTGTCATAGATCATGGAATTGACCAGAGTAGTTAAGTCTTCCACAGATGATCAGCCTTACAATATTGCTGTTACTATGTTATAGCACATGATGTTTTTGTGGTTCTGCTCATTTCATCTTGTATCAATTCACATACATCTTCCCAAGTTTTTCTGAAACCATCCCCCTAATCATTTCTCATAGCATAATAGAATTTCCTCATAATCATATACCACAACTTGTTCAGCCATTACCTAATTGATGCGCATCCCCTCAGTTTCCTATTCTTGGCAACCACAAAAAAGAGTTGCTATAAATGGTTTTGTACATGTACAAATTTTGTTTTTGTCTTTGATCTCTTTGGGACACACAATCGTTGCAGTGGTTTTGCTGTGTCAGAGTATGCACGGTTTTATAGCCCTTTGGGCATAATTCCAAATTGCTTTCCAGAATGATTGGAACAATTCATAATCCCACCAAAAGTGTATTAGTATATCTTTTTTCCACATCTCCTCTAGTATTTGTCATTTTCCTCTTCAGACAGCTCTAACTGTGAAGAAGTTTTCCTTACATAAAGTCTAAATTTTCTTCTTTGCAACTCCCACCCGTCACTCCTACTTCTGTCTTCTGGGGCCAAGCAGAACAAGTCTAATCCCCCTTCCATATGACAATTTTTCAAGTAACTGAAGACATTATATCATATCCCAGCTGAACTTTCTCTGGCTGATGCCCCGTTTCTTTAATAACTTCTCATATGGCATTGACTCTGGGTTCTTCATCATGCCAGATACCCTGCATTGGATGGTCTCCAGCTTATCAATACCCTTCCAGAAATGCAGTGCCCCAATGGAATGCATCCCTTCCCTACTTCTGTTGAGGGTACTCCCACCCATATAGCCACCTGGGACTGCAGGCATTCCTGAAGGTCCCCTTTCTCCCTCAACCACCTCCACATCCAATGAGTTATCAAGTCTTGTTGATTCCACCCACAACATCTCTTACATCCTTCTCTTCACTCACATAGCTTTCACCATAGTTCAGATCCTCACCACATCTCTCCTGGACGATTATAATATCTTCCCAATTATTCTTCAGGCCTCTGCTCTCTCCCCTATCTAATCCATCATGTTTGTAAAACACAGGAATAATCTCATCATTCTATTCAAGAAATTCCAGGGCCTCCCAAGGGTTTCTCTGATCAAATACAGATTCTTTGGTTTGGCATTAAAAGTCTGTCATAATCTGGCTCCAGATGACCTTTCCAGCCCTGCTGAACAATCCTCCCTTTCATGGACTCTCCCTCCTAGCCAAACCAGCCTGGCTATTGTTCCTCATGTTCCACCTGCCAGATATCTCCATGCCTTTGGATGGAATTCACTCCTCCTTCCTAGGTTCCTCACAGAACCCTTTGCTTCTTCTGGTGCTAATTCTAATACAAGGACCAATAGCTGGTCCCCGCAATAATCCTTATGTACAGCAGGTCCTCTGTTCAGGCATTTCATCATGGATGACCTCTGATTAGGAAGACCTGGAGTAAAGTCCTATCTCCGGAATATACTGGCTTTGCCAGTCTGGTGCCAACCTCAGAAGTAGAGGGAGTTTCTTCATCTGGGAATTTTTTATACAAATGAAATCGCAAAACCAGTCTCTATGCCTAATTCTTTTGTACAGATTACATACTTATCTGCTTTTATGTTATTTCTCCCAACAGAATGCAAGATCCTGAAGGGCAGGGATGGTTTTTGGTTTTGTAGACCTAAAATCCAGAATACTGACTGATATCATTGTTATGAAACCAATTGTAGATTTATGTGAGATATTTTCTTTTTAAAATTATATTTCATTTTTTCCAAATTATGACTCTTCACAAGCCCATTTGAGTTTTTCTTGGCAAAGATCCTGATGTAGTTTGTCATTTCCTTACAGCTCATTTTATAGATGAGGAAATTGAGGCAAATTTGAGGCAAGTTGACTTGCCTAGCATCACCCAGCTAGGAAGTGTCTGAGTCTGGATTTGAATGCTGCATGAGGCATTTAATGATGTTTATGGAACAATGACTCTGGCTATGTTCTGCACAGGGTAGACTCTCATAAACCTCTCACCTCCTCCTGAAAATTCAATCTCTCAATGTAATTCACATTACATTTCCTGGATGACCTATCATTGATGACTTCTATTGCGCTTGCAGTCATAAACCATTCTATCAGGCTTAAGTCTTCACCCAGGCTTTTCCCATGAGAAAATCAGATTTTTTCTGCTTTTGCTGAGGTATCCCATGGAAACATCAACATATATAGGTCCTAAGTTTCCACAGAAAGGAAATGCAAGCACTTAGAGTATTACAATGCACACAAGACAAACTTTATTTCAAATTTAAAAAAAATTTAATCCAGCCAAGACAATTCTTTCCTCACTGATAAATCCTGTCAACCTCAGAATCCTAATACAGTTCTTCAGACTTAAAGATTTGTGGGTCCAAATCTCCCCAAAGGAAAACATAATGGGGACGCCTAGAGAATTGATTTTCCTTTCCTCATACCTGCTTAGTTCACAGAATTCAGTGTTCAAATAAAGGGCAAGAGCTGGATGTTCTCTCCACAATATGGTTCTATCTCTTGCTATGTCTTTTCTGGCTCCTGCTTATTAAAGGCATTCAAGTGTAACACTGACCTTTTCTTTCTGGGACCTTGGGCCAGCAGCTTTACTCTGTGCAGGGTCACATGGGTCTAGGAATTCCTCCCCTTAACTCCAGGAGGTTTCGTCCAGGAATCCCTGCTTTTTCACCATTGTTTTTGGCTGTTGTCATTTCTGGGGACCAAAGGGTCACTGGGATATATGCTCTAAAATGGTTTCTCTCTAACCATCTCTGGTTGTCTTAATTCTCTCCTGTCTCTCAAGTCAATTAAACTATCAGCCCAATCAATCATATCTCCTATGATATCACTTAGTCACCATTAATTGCAAGTCAACATTCCCAGAGAAGGGGTACATATCATCCAGGATACTTGAACTTGGACTTTATGTGAGATATTTTCTTTTTTTTTTTAAATTGTATTTTATTTTTCCAAATACACGTGAAGATAGTTCTCAACATTGATTTCTGCAAAACTCTGTGTTCCAAACTATTCTCTCTTTCTCTCCCTCTCCTCCCTCCCCAAGACAGCAAGCAATCTGATATAAGTTAAAAATGTGTAATTCTAAACTTATTTCTATATGTGTCATGCTATGCAAAGAAAAAAAAACAGACCAAAAGAGAAAAAAGCACAAAAATGAAAAAACAAACAAAAGTGAAAATAATATGCTTCAATACACCTTCAGTCTCCACAGTTCTATCTCTGTATTCGGATAGCATTCTCCAATACAAGTCTATGGGAATTAATTTAAATCACCTCATTGTTAAAAAGTACCAAGTCCATCTATGTGAGATATTTTCAACACAGTCCCCCCTTCTTCAACCTTATTAACTTTTATCAAGCTCCCTTTGGCCACTGCCTTTATAGAAATTTTTGCTGATATAATTAGGTTAAAGTGCTCTCCTTTCCTCTGCACTCAGACTACCAAAACTAGAAAGGCACCTTAGAATACAAAAATATAGGCTATCAGAGCTGAATGGAAAATCTTGGAGGCCATTGAGTTCAAACCTTTATTTTATAGAAAAATAAACTAAGATCCAGAGAGAGACACTTTCCTATATGATCTGGGAGTAGGACCAGGATAATCAATTGGCCCACACCACACTGTTTTATACATCTTGGTTTAACCACCAGATGGCAATAATGGCCACTATCCTGGTCCTGTTTAATAAGAAAGCCCTAGTAGTTAGATGGTGTCCCAAGCTTACCCTAATAGTTACATACATCTATCTCATTGCAAATATTGCAAAAGTACCAAGATTTTTATGGTTTTTATAGAACCTCTGAGCTTTTCTCCTGTAGTTTTATACCTATGTGCCAATTTGTCATCTAAGTGGCAAAGTTTAGTGTGCATTTGGTCAATAAAAAACCTCCATTCCACTGCAAAACTCTACCTCCTTCAGTTCAAAAATATTTCATCAAATGCTAGTAATGTGTCTTAGCAAAATGGATTTACCTCTCAACAGGAACAAACAAAACATGATGAGCAATATAATGTGAATTACTCTTGGCATGGAACCAATAAAAACCAAGAAACAATACATAATAAGACACCACCTTTTTAGCTACACCCATGTAGCAGCCTCTCCCATACTAGATCAAAGTTATTCTAACCACAGAAGTTCTAATAAGTGCACAATTTACTTTGCTTGGCCTCCATGGGCACTCCTCTTATAAGCAGGCAATAAAGACAATATAGTTTACAACTGATGTTAAATTCATCTATTCAGTGGGGCCAGTCTTGATATAAAAACTTGGAATTATGGAACTAGAAGTAAAATCTTAACTCCTCCTTAACTTCCTCTTTCTCGGCTGGCAGTGGCCATTATTCATGTATGGATAAATTAATATAGAAGTATTTTATCCTGCTATAGGAGAGTCAAATAGGAGTGTTTGACAAATCTTTTTATTTTCTTTGCTTAAGAGTAACCCTGATTCTTGGAAGGAAAAAAAAACTCCTTTTTGTAGTTGCATACCCCTGACCAATATATATATATATATATATGAATGTGTTTGCTATTTAGGAGTTTTGCAACTATAAATGCCAATATATATGAGAATGTGTTTGCTATTTAGGAGTTTTGCAACTATAAATGCCAACCTTCCATCCTGAATGTAAAAGAGTTTCTATTTCTTGCCAGAGAACATGTATAGTCAAGCAAAACAAATTTCCATATTAGCCATGTCAAAAAGGGAAGGAAGAAAAGAAGGGAGAAGGAAAGAGAAGAAAGAAAGAAAAAGGAAGGAAGAAAAGAAAGGGAAAGGAAAGGAAAGAAAGGGAAAGTAAAAGAAAGGAAAGGGAAGGGAAGGAAGGAGAGAGGAGAGGAGGAGAGAAAGAGAAGAAAGAAAGAAAGAAAAAAAAGGAAGGAAGAGAGGGAGAGGAGGAAGGGAAGAAGGAAGAAAGGAAAGGAGGAAAAAATGAAGGGGAGGGAGGGAAGGTGGGAAAGAGAGAGAGAGACAGAGAGAGAGAGAGAGAAAGAGAGAAGAAAGGAGGGAAAGAAGAAAGGGGGAAGGAAAGTAGAGAGAGAGGGAGGGAGAGAAGGAAGAGATGAAGGAATAAAGGAAGGAAGGAGAGAAGGAGGGATTCTGAGTTTATGGTCCTAAGCAGCTCTCTCCCAATCCCATCCACTTCATCCCAACCCCTTCCAATACCCAAACAGTCATCTATAGTTGAGCACCTGAAGTCTCGGGGGGGGGGGGTAGAGGAGGGTTTGGGGGTTACAAGTCTCTCTCCTTCCTCACTAGTTGAGTCTCTCTCCTTCCTCACTAGTTTATTGCTGAACTACTCCTCTTTCTCTTAAGCTAGCTACTTTCTTCTCCTGGACAATATGAGCCCTGCTATCTCAAACAGCTGGTGGCAATCCAATTCAAAGCAGGTCTGAGGAGCCTGTCACCTGAGATCTACTATCCTGAGACCACTATAGATTACAAAGAATACCCTTCATGAAAGATTTATGCATGTAGCCTTCCTCTTTCTCGGCTGGCAGTGGCCATTATTCATGTATGGATAAATTAATATAGAAGTATTTTATCCTGCTATAGGAGAGTCAAATAGGAGTGTTTGACAAATCTTTTTATTTTCTTTGCTTAAGAGTAACCCTGATTCTTGGAAGGAAAATAAGCATCCCCACCCCAGACAGAATGCCTCTGCTCTGTGTAGCAAGAGGATGAAGGGGAAGAACAGGAAAAGACACAGAGAAGGAAGGTACATTGTTCCTCTCTGCATCCTCCAGGTCATGTATGACCCTTCATGGCTGTCTGTGCTGCTGCAATGGCTGCCCACCTCCACCTACTCCCATGCCTGGAATGTAGTCCCTCCCTATCTCCAGCTTTTGCAAATCCATGGTTTTCTTCAAGACCCAGCACAAGCAACACCTCCTCCGTAAGGCCTTTCTTGCTCCTCCGGCTGCCAGTGCCTCCCCCTCTCCCATTAACTTCATATTTATTTTATGTCTATATATATGTATGCCTGTGCTAGATCCCCATTACATATATTCATGGTGTCTCCCAAAAGAATGGAAGCTCTTTGAGGATGGGGACTGTTTTATTTTTTTTATTTCCACCAAACACAATGCCCAGCACAAATGGAGCACTTAATCATTCTTTCTTTAACTCTGTCCCTGTCTTACTGTCTCTCACCTCTTCCTATCTACTGGCTCCTTCCCTACTGTCTTCAAACTTGCCCAAGTTTCCTCCATTATCATGAAGGGATCTTCAGCCTACCATCCTATATCACCTACTTCTTATTGGGAATTTTGAAAGGGAAGTACAAAAGAGAAGTGATTATTTCCTCTTTAAAACCCAATTCCTTCTATCTGCTGGAAGCACCACTGTTCTTCCAGTCTCTCAACTTTGTAACTTTGGTCTCACCCTCAACTCCTCCCTCATGCATCAGCCTGCATGGCCAATCAATTATTGACTTTTACCATTTCTACCTTCACAACATTTCTCATATCCAACCCCTCCCACTCAGCAGCATCTCGCCTAGGCTGCTGCACTGGTCTCCTGCATCACATCTTCCCACTCTAATCCATTCTCTTCACAGCTGCCAAAGTGGTTGTTAGTGATTTTCCTTAAACACAGATTTATGTTATTCCACTTTACAATGTAGAATCTTATTGCCACTTATGTCCCCTTCTACCAAAATCAGCTGGACCCTTGTAGGTCTTGGACCAAATCAAGTACTTCCAACCATATTCAAACTGAATCCATATTCCCCTAACTTCCAGTTTTCTATTATATGTTGCTTTCCCTAGTATAAATCTAAGATTCTTCAGGGTAGGGTCTTTTCAAAGTGTCTAGCCATTAATGAGCCTGTACTAAATGCTTTATTATTCATTCACTCACTCATTAATTCATTATAGCCTAGTTGAAGCAACAAGGTAGCCTGAGGGAGAGAGTAGGTAGCATATGCCAGTTGAATCAAACCAATATCACTGCTTCAACCACCACCTTCCTCCCTGCAGCCTGACGGAAACAAGATATCTAAGACCCTGCACTCAAGAATTCCAAGAATAGCAATATTATCCCCTTTCCTTCCCCCAGGTCGTAGGCTCTGCTTCTAGCCCAGCCCTCAAACAAATCATAGGAATCAACCCCTATAAAGATGTGGACTGGCAAATATCTCTGCAGGTGTTAAAAGTCTGAATACCTGACACTCAGAAAAGGAAGTTCTCAACATCAAAGTACTTGACACTGTAACATGATTCAAAATCAAAAACTGATAAGATTTTATTAGTGGAAGCAACATTAGAGAAGGTGTATTTGCCATCTGTTTTACTGCTGCCCCCTTCCCAGTTGAAACCTGCAGTTTGAACTGCAGTTGAAACCTCCTATGTAATGTCTCTCCCTCTAAAATAGGAGCTCTTTGTGAGCAAAGATCTGTCTGAGCTTTTCTATTTGTAACCTGAGCACTTATCACAATGCTTTGCATATGTATCTAATAACTGATCTTCTTGGCTTATTTATACTTTACTCCCTTCCCACATTTTTAGTCAAGAGAATCCTCTACCTTGATCCTCCAACACTGCCCTCCATTCCCATTTATCTCCCTGCTTCTGTATTAACTATGCCCATTCCTAGAATCTACTCTCTTCTGACCTCTGTCTTAAGAGAATATTTCACTTCCTTTGAGACTCCACTAAAGCATCAACTTCTCTTTAGGATGGTTTTATTGATCCCTCTCAACTGCTAATGTCCTTTCCCCTCCATAACTACCTAGTATTTATTTTGTATTTGTACTCCTCCCAAAGAACATAAGCTCCTTAACAACAGAAATAACTTCATTTTGTTACTGTTTTTATATCCTTGTCTACTAGCTCAGTGGCTGGCACATAATTAGGAACTTATAAAGTCTGTTGGTGACTGGCTTTTGATTAGAATGATTAAGATACTCATTCAATATAGCCTGCATTCTATTCAATTCTGTACTCACTTAAACAATTGGATTTACCATGTGTTATATGGAATTCAAACATTTAATAAGAACCACCAAAATTAGCAGAGAAGCTGCTAGAGAGGAGTTTCTCTGCAAACATACACTAGAAGGTGAAAGTGGATGGATTAAGGTCCTCTCACCAACCTGGGAGATAATCTCTGAAAGGACTTTCTATTTGGGATAAGTATAATAAGGTCCCTAGTATAGCCTGATGGAGGTCGGTCAGTTTCAGCTCCAAAACACCTGGATCTTCTAGAAGCATGTCTCCCATTTTGAAAAACTAGATATTTCTTTCTATTTCCCTACCAGTTTTCAGGAATTGATTAGACTTTAGTTTCTTGGATGCCACTTATGATAGCAATTAGCTGTGAAGTTTTCCCTCTTCCTCCCTCTCCCACTAGCTGAAAGTCTTTTCACTTCTAATCAGAGTCTGCACCTCTTCAAAGTTAGTTGAGCTCAGTCCTTCTATCTACAAGCCATATCCCAGAAAAGATCTTAGAGCTATCTTTTGTCACTTCTATTGTCTTCCAGCCCATTATTGTTTTCTCTGAACAATTAGGAGGCTGCCTTTGATACAATGATAGCAACATAGTTGCTATACAACTATATAGCAGCTATATAACAGATGATTTTTATCATGATTATTGTGGTTACACCAAGCAAATTGACAAAAATTACTAAAGATGGAAAGAAAAAACATTGGAGAAGCTACAAAAAGATACACACACAAAAAAAATACTATCAATAGAGCTGTGAATTAATCCTAAAATTCTAGAAACAATTTGAAGTTAGGCTAAAAATAAGTGACTAAAATGTCCAAATTTTTCAGCCCAGAGATTCCACTGCTAATCATATAGTCTAAGGAGGTCAAAATCAGTAAGGTCCTATAGACACTAAATATTCATAGCAGTACTCCTTTTGGTACCAAAGAACTAGAAACAAAGTAGATAATTATTGATTTGGGAATGGGATACATGAATGTAATGAATTTATGCAAAGAGCAAACCCAGAAAAATAATATGCACAATGATTACAGCTATGTAAATAGAAAGAATTATAAAACAAAACTGAATGTTGTAGTCATATTGATCAAGCTTGGTCCCAGAGAACAGATGAGAAAATGCAATCTTTTCTTTGTAGAGTTGGGTTACAGCGGGTGTGGCACAGAGGTTTGCTACAACTCCAACCAGCTTTAAAGAGTTAGTCATTAAATTTTCTGTGTGAGAATTTAAACCTCAAAAATTAGCAAATGCTAGAAATCAGGTATGATCTATTGTTTTGTTGATTTTTAAACTTTAGAAAGTGATGTACTAGCTACATATTGCTGGTTAAGTTAAAGATCTTTTACATTTTTTCAATGCTATGGGGATAACTAGGCAAATAATTATGTGTTAAGTTTGTGAAGCTAGACTATTCTGTTACCTAATTTGAGAACTGTTTGTTAAGGAAAAGAATAGATATCTTGTAGGAGATGTAACATATTTTTGTTAAGGAATCTATTCATTTAAACAGAGCTGGAAGTTAAATGGTTTTAATGTAAATAATATACTCATTGCTTTAAACTTTAAACTGGAATTTCTTTAAATTGTTAGTCAACACATTTATCTCTCCATCCCAGAACCTTTTGTTAACTTTAGATAAATCTGGCAATTTTAGATAAATTCATTTTTGTATTGGAATACATTTTTTAATACTGGCTTCTGATTTCTGTTGATAGATGTAAATAGGTGATATAGGTGATAGGTAAAACTGTGAATCTCCTGGTCTAATTAAAAACAGTAAGGTTTGAGCTAACTCTCACTATTTACCTGTTTATTGGCAAAGTTTATTGGCAAACTGGAAGTTTGTTTTGAGATCAATTTTATAAGAAATTTCTACAAGTGACCTGAGCTGGAGAGAAACAGACCAGAGCCACAGGACTGCATCAGATGTTTCTAGAGGATCTAGAGGATCTAGAGCTTCCTTTGCATCTTTTATCTGTAAGGTGTACATGTATATAATGAAGTATTTCTCCCTATTTCTAACATTTGATTACATGCTATCCTGAACCATTATGTCACTGTCTCATCGCCACCCACCGTCAACTATCCATGGAACTAGGAACTCCCAGAAGTAAAGGCCCCTTCTTTTTGTCTCCCTTCCAGAGTTAAGCAGAGGGCTGGGCAAACAGGAGTGCAAACTAAGACTGCTGAAAAAGACTTTAGGGACCGAGTATATACCTTCATTTTACATTAGAGTAAACTGAGGTCAGAGAACTTCAGAGGTAGTGAGCAGCAGAGCCTGCTTCAAGCCCAGGGACTCTTACTCCTCCAAACCTAGGTGAATTCCAAAGAAAATCAAATGAAAAGGAACAGGGGGCCCATTCATTATCTTTGTGTCCCACGGACTGATTTTTCTATCGCCCTAGAACCATGGCTTCCCACTACCTGTGGTTTGGGAATTGGGGGGAGGGGGGAGGGAAGAATGACTTCTTTGGACTCACTGGTTTCATGATCCAGGTAATACCGGGAGTTTTTCGAAACTCTTCTACAAAGAGATGATAATCAGAAGGCAGTTCAAAGGTCTTAGGAAAGAAGTCACACTTAGCTGCTTCTAGTTTGCCCATTTCTCTCTCCAGCTGCTTCCGAAAGCGTTTCAAGTTCTTCACCATGTAGTTCTTCCTTGTTAGCTGAGGGACCACATAGGAACAGGGTCAGCCAGACCCCTCTTCAGCCTCTCACCTCTAGCCCCCAAGGCTATCCAAACCCTTGTGCCCATGGGCCAGGCTAAGGCTCTGCCCATGTTCAGCTTATCCTGATGCCTGAAAAAAGCAATTCCCTTCAGCCTGGATATCCCAGAAATTCAAACAAGCTGAGAAGAGGAGACTTCCCAAAGACAACTCTAACCCTTCCAAGGGGAACCTGTGTCCTATTCACAAGGTATCTGTTACACTTCTTTGGGCCCCAGCCCCCAAATGCTTTACCTCGTAGTGATTTCGGAAGTGGCTGATTCGGACATGTTCATCCATATAAGTGTGGTCAAAATTTTCCCGAAGCCAGCTGACATCACACCAGTAGAAGTCCCATTCCCCCTCACTGTAGGGAATACAAGTTTGTCACCAAGGGATTCTGAAGGACTCTCTAGTCACTACAATTAAGAGTGGATGGGGAAAAGCCGGCAGCCCATCTTCCTTCTCTCTGATTATGGAGGGGACAGGGTCAGAGGCCCTGGTCAAGGTCAGAGAAGGTCAAGGGTAGCAGAGAAAGACATCTCTGGACAAGGAAATCAGGGGAACTGGATTTGGGTACTTTTCTAGGATTCAAAAACAGATCCTGTCACTCCAAATCCAGTCCTCTCTCCACTTTGGAACATTGCCTCTGTGCATTAGTACAGATAATGGAGAGTTAGCTGGGAAAGGAAACCCTCATTCCTTAACAATGGGAGAGAAAACAGGAAAAGGAAAATGGTCTGGAATTCAGTGAAAAGGTCTCTCACAAATGAATAAGTTCTCTGATGAGTGAATACTCAGACCTATATTCAAATGAGTTAGTTCTACAGGATACAAAGAAGCTTCTTGGAGGGTCCCTTTTGTCTCTATTCAGGAGACAGGGCTAAGATTTTCCAGCCAGATTTGCTTTTGGCTTGGAGGGGCAGGAGAGATGGGAGTTAGGGAATAGTAGGGAGGTGGGCTCTTGGATTTTTCCTATCTACTCTCAATAGGGAAATCACTGGTGACTCGGAAAAGAGATTACAGTATGTAGGCACTTCAGCCACTAAAATGGGGGCTATGCCAGAGATCATACAGGGAGCTTAAACGAAAAGACCCTTAAGCACAGTTGGGTTTGAGCAGATTGCTTTCTTTGTGGTGAATTCCAGTGTGTGGATGAACAAGAGTTACCCCCTCCACTCCTTAACCAAGGAAAAAATGGGAACCCTGAAAGTAGAGAAGAGAGGGTAGTGCTATCTTACTCCTTCACTTCCACCCATCCAGGCCGGCAGCGGAGGACATCCAAAAGAGTATTCATGACTGCGCACTTGAAACGGATACATAGTTTCTGGTCCCTAAGAGACAAATCCAAATCAAAAATATAAGAAAGTCAATAGTTTTCTAAGGAAATGCAGAATAAGGATATGAAAAGAAGGCTCTAAGTCTCTTTACTGGGATTCTACTTCCTTCCCTTGCCTACTCCAGTCTTCCAACTTTCTTTCAACCCTCTTCTATCTTCAGGATTTGGAATCCCAAGACCTCAAGTTTAGGATCCTGCAATTTTACAAATAAGAAATTTAAGGCCAAAAAAGTTTAAGCCACATGCCCAATCACAGAGATAAGAAGGGCACAGACAAGGTTTGAACCAGGTCTTCCTATTCTACCACCAATCTTTCTTTCACCAGTGTCAACTGGAATGACTTTGAAACAATTAGAAAATATATATAAAAAAAAAAAACATTTTTCCCTTCTAGTCTCCCAGTAACCTCAGATTGAACACTTTTGAGCCTGGGCTTCCCATTTATAAAATGAGAGCCACAGCCACTATTGCTGACCCTCCCAGAGGTTGGTAGGAAGATCAAATGAGATTATAGAAAAGGAACTGCTTTTTACAAATGTGTGGAGCCATGGATTATAGAACTGCTTCTGGAGTTGGAACTGGAAAATCAAAGTCCTCTCCTTCTCGCCTTCCTCCAAAGCCAGTCCACTCACCGCTCTTTCACCTTTAATACACCATGGCCCTTAGAACAGTGATTCTGGAAAAAAAAAAAAAAGGTGGCAAGAAATCAGCAGCAATTTCACCAGACAGGAGTTCAAGGCAGCAGGAGCTACTTGAGATCTTTCTACAGAGAACCTTTTTCTTAAAGTCGTACTAAAGGTCAGGAATGAACCTCACATATTCTACCAAAGATCAGAGGCTGGTCTCTGTACTTGCAAGGATATGGGACCATTTTTGTTCCTGGATCATAAACCATCACCTTGCTCTCTCTGTACCTCAATTTCTTTCTCCCCCTTTAAAACTGGAGAAGTTTTCGAAGTCCCAGGCTTAGATTAAACCAAATCTACCAAGCAATAAAAATATATTAATGATTTTCTGTGGTGAGGAAGGAATGTTTTCCAGATATGGGGGAAAAGGGAGAGGGAACAACAAGAAGCCAGTTTGGGCATAACAAATAATGCAGAGACAGGTAGGCTGGAGCCAGATAGTGAGGGGATTTAAGTACCAGAAGAGTTGTGTTTTAACCCGGCATCCACAAGGAGCCACAGGAAATTTCTAAATAGGCCACTGGCTGGGGCAGACCTGTCCTTTCAGAATATGGTTTTGGGAGCTAGTTAGAGAATGACCTGAGGCCTGGAGTAGGAGATGATGTGAATGGAGGACATTATGGGTACAAACGATACTGTAGAGATTGACAGGACTTGGCAGCTGCTTATGAAAGGTGAGGGAGAGTAAAGGGTTGAAGATGGCTTCTAAATTGTAAACTTAAGTGACCAGAAGGATTATGGTGTTATCAAGAGAAGTAGGGGAGTTAGGAAAAAGGTTTTGGGGAGAAAGCTAATGAGATCTATTTGGACATGGTAGGTTTTAGCAGTAGTTTATAGTGACATGGATCTGGGACTCAGGAGGGACTAAGGCTGTTTATGTCATCTATATATCCATAATAATGGAACTCATGGAAGTAGATATAATCACTGAGAGGTGTAGAGAAGAAAATTTGGAACAGAGCCTTTGGGGATATACACACACACACTCACACATGCTTGTACACACACATACATATACATTTATACACAATTTTAGGGGGTGTGCTATATATAAGGATCCAGCAAAGAAAAAGGAAAAGTAGCAGCCAGAGGGACCCAAGAACATTAACTTATATGGGAAATGACTCCCAATTTAATAAGCACTATTTTTGTTATTGTTTAGTTGTTTCAATCATGTTTCACTCTTCATGATCCCTCTGGGGTTTTCTTGACAAAGACACTGCCATTCCCTCCTCCAGCTCATTTGACATGTGAGGAAACTGAGGCAAATAGAGTTAAGTGATCTGCCCAGGGTCACAGAGTTACTAAGTTTCTGAGGCCAGATTTTAACTCAGACACGTGAGTCTTCCTAGCTCCACGCCCGGCACTTTACCACTGCACCAAGAACTATGAAGAAACCTGAAAAAGAGTTTGGCAGAAAATAGGCTTAGATCTGCATCATACACTATACATAACAGTTTCTTTATAAAAAATTTTTTTACAAAAAGTTTCAAATGGAATACCCAACTTAGATATAAATGATCACATAATTTTGTAAATATTAGAGAAGAATGGAAAGAAGTACCCTTTCCAGAGGTGATAATAGAAGTCACAGACAATTTTAAGTACATAAAATTTAAAACATTTCACACAAACAAAATCGAGACAATTAGGAAAGAAGGGGAAACATTCAACTGGAAAAATATCTTTATAACAGATATCTTTATAACAAAAAATCCTGAAAACATGAAATTCAAATATATGCCCAGGGGGCAGCTAGGTGGTGCAGTGGATAGAGCACCAGCCCTGAAGTCAGGAGGACCTGAGTTCAAATATGACCTCAGACACTTAATACTTCCTAACCATGTGACCCTGGGCAAGTCACTTAACCCCAATTGCCTCAGCTAAAAAAGGGGGGATGGGAGGGAAGAATTATTCCCTTAAAAACAAGAACAGTTTTTAAAAGAATTGCGAGCTATAAACAACTATATGAAAGAATACTACAAATTACTTTGATCTGAGTAGGTCTAATTCAGATAACCTGGATGCTTGCATCCCTACCATTTTTCCTCTAGGCTCTTTTCTAACAACTACTGTGGAAACTCTATGGAGTTCAGAGGGTGAAAATCCCAGTTTACCACATTGAAGATGCCATAAATTAAAGTGACATGAAGGGAAAGGGCCACCTTTACCCTATTCTTTTTTTATAACTCCAGCTCAAATGGGCCCTGATAGGTGTTTGAGCCATAGTACCCCTGAAACCAGGATTGAGGAGGAAAGGAATCCCAGAAGCCAGGGTGTCTAGGACTGGAGCCCAGGGTGGTTTTGGACTTGGAACTGGGACTGTGCTCTATAGTAGTGGCTCTCAAACTTTCATTCCAGTATTCATTTCTATTATTAAAATTTATTGAGGATCTGCCCAACGAATTTTTGCTTATGTGGGTAATATTTAGCTATTTATCATATAATAAACAAAACTAATTTTGTATTTGTGGACCCTTTAAGGGTTTCATTGATCCCCAGAATTCTCTGGACCACACTTTGAGAGCCACTGCTCTATAGGAACTAAATAAACTATCCACTTCTAGGAATATTACTACTAATAAAGAAAAGTACAAATTAATTATTGTAATGTAAAAACAAAAGACACGAATAAGATGTCATTTAAAAAATTTTTCCCCTTTGGGGAGGCAATTGGGGTTAAGTGACTTGCCCAGGGTCACACAGCCGGTAAGAGTTAAGTGTCTAAGGCTAAAATGTAATTTTTTGAAAAGAACGATTGAAAAATTAGTGAAAGAATTATATTAAACAATTTTGGGGATCCTTCCCAGTCTGGTAATATCTAAGTCTACATTGCAAGACATTGGGCCTCATCTTTAGTCAGCCCAGGAACTGAAAGGGGACTAGTGAGGCAGGCCGAAGGCAAGTTCAAGGATGATCCTGTAAGACCCTCCCGCCCCAGAAGGAGACGGAGCTGACCACCACTCTAGCCCTTAACTCTCCCTCCCCACTCCACTCCCCACGTGGTCTAGCTAACAGGCCACAAACAAGGCACGCCTTTGACTTGGCAGCTCGGATGCAAAGGGGGAGGATGGAAAAAAGGTTCCTAGAAAGTGACGGAAGCCAGGGAGTGAAGGTAATACTACAAATTCCGCCCCCTTTCTGTGAAGGACACTCCCACAACCACTAGAAGAAAGCCTCTTTCCTTTCCCCTTCCCCCCGACTCCAGGACAGCTTTAGCGGTCCAATGCATGCCGGGACTTGTAGTCTCTCGCCTTCTGTTTCTCGTCCCTCAGGGCGTTCAGAAACATACGCAGTCTAGGAGGAGCTCTTCCCCTCCATCCCCTACCGGGAGCCGATGCTGGCGTTCGTGGGCCTTCAGCAGCTTCGCCCTCCTCCGTGGGGAGAACGGCAACGCTGCTTTTGGCCTGGCCTTTTCTTACCTTTGATTTGGACATTGCATTGCTTTCCGGACTTGTGGGGAACCCCCCAGCCTGCCTTAAAACGACCACCGCGTTCTTCTCCCGCCTGTGCGTCGCGTTGCCGAAGCAACGCTACAGCCCACTTCCTCCCTCTTCCTCTTCCCCCACCCCCTTGCTCCATCCATCAGGGACTAAGCGTTAACGCGATAGGCGGAGCCCGGGGCGGGGGCGGGACACAAGCCCCAACGCAGTGCGCACCCTGGGGACTCTCCGGCGCTTTCCACGTGTTTGTACGGTGCTCTCCTGCCCACATCCGAGCATCCTTAGGCTAGTTGAGTGCTTCGCTTTATCCAGTGACGAAATTTATTTTCTGTAGGATTAGTGACTACCCTGCCAGAGAGGGAAAGGATCTATCTAAAGACACATTGCAAGAGAATGGCGGAGGCAGGGTTTATTGCCACCTAAGTCTGGGGAGTCTCCTAAGACTCCTTCCATTGCTTCCAACTGGATCCTGAAGATGACGTAACTTCCTGACGCCCCTCTTTTCTGCTCTGTGTGTATGTCTCCTTCACTCAGGGTAACCCCGGCGCCCAGGAAATGGCTCCTCTGTGGTCACTATCTGCCCTAAAAAAACACAGCTCCAAGAATTTATTAAGCAGCTGTAGTGTAAAAGGCACCGTGCCTTAGTCTGGTTATACAAAACAAAACATCTCTGGGCTGTCTGCACTCACCAATAGGCTGGGGAAAGATCAGGAATATCCTCCCCTAAATCGAATGATCCTGGGAAAAGATTCTTATTACTGCCTCCTCCACTAAAGAGTGCCCTTGTTTAGAAGTCAAGAAACCTGGGTTCTAGTTGAGGTTCTATTACCAACTCAATGTGTGCCCTTGAATAAATGACATCTCAGTAGACCTTATTGTCCCTGTAAAATAGTCCCTTCCAGCGCTGACATTCCCTGAGCCTCTGCATCTAAAACAAATATCCCCTCATCCCACTTCTCTCCCCCTCACTTAACGTCTCCTTTCCCGCACCCCAAGTACAGGGCTGTATCTTTAACCAAGCTCAGCAATGACAGGGATCCCACTCCGGAATCAGAATCCCTGAAAATAAAAGCCTTTCCCTCCCCCCGCCCCTTCCGCGTCTGCCCCCAACATGTCTCGCTTCCCACAGCCCCATGCATGGTGCCTGCTTGTGACAGCCCTGCCAGGGTTTGCCCGCCCCTCCAAGGTGCTCACGTCCCTGGGCATGGGCAGCGGGGGCCAGGCGGGAGCCAGCCTCCCACTGCAAGGTTGAAACAATCTCTCCTTGTCCCTAGAGGGGGTACAAAAGACAGCCCTTGGGGGTAAGGGACACTAAGGCTTTTGTTCATTTAGCTTAGCCTGGCCTCCAGTCAGCAGCCCAGCAGCCTGCACATGATTAGGGAATAGGTGGAGCCTTCCGGCTCTGCCATTGTCTCCCAGCCTGTGCTGCCCGGACCAGCTCGGGAAGAAGTAACACCTTTGGATCCTCAGAGCTGGACTAGGAGAGAGAGCCCCGCGCCTGCGCCTGGATCTGACCTCCCAGGCAGCCAGGGGCCCCGTCGGGCTGGAGCCTGACTGGGAACTGGAGGCAGGGGCAGCCGGCTGGCCCACAAGGACCATGGGGAATGGCATGAACAAGGTAAGGAGTCAGTGGGGATGGAGGGTGGGTTGGGCCTCAATGCAGACCCCCACGACTGGCCAATCCCACCATCCCCCATCCCCCATCCCCCCAAAGGAATTTCTTCTGAGACCAAATTGACTCCAATCTCTTCAGTCTACTGCAGAGGGGACTGGCTCTGTGTGTATTGTGTATTCTCTTTCTCTCGCCTTCCCTCCATTTCAGTTCTGTCCTTCATCTCTGTCATTGCATCTCCTCCTCATTGATGTGTGCTACCTCCCCTTTGGGGCTACTTACCCGGCTCTGTCCCTCTCTCTCTTCCTTGAATTCCATCCTTGGATCCCTCTATACATTTCTCTTTTTGTCCTATCAGTTCCTTTTTTTCTCTGCTCCCCTTGATCTCTGCGTCTCTGAATTTCTGCCTTTCTCACCTATTCTCCCTCCCTCTCCATCCCTCAAGGCCTTTTCAATATTTATCTCTCTAGATTCTTTTTATTCCTCTCTATCCCTTTCCATCCTTCTGTCGCCATCTAGCCTTCCTTGCATCCTCGGTATTTTTTTCTTATCTGTATCTCTCCCTCCCTGTTTCTCCATCTCCCAATTTCTCTTGCAAGTCTGTCTGTCCTTTTTTCATCTCTGTCTCTCTGTATAATTCTCCCTTTGTCCTCTTTCCCTCTTTCCATTCCTGAGTCTGCCTTTCTATTTTTCTCAGTGACTTTGCCTCTCTATTTCTGTCTGTTTTCTTTCTGAAGGTCTGACCCTGTTCTGTCCCTCCCTGACTTTCAAAGACCTTTTTAAGTCGGGGCCAGGATTTTAGTGTTTCCTTGAGTACTGCATGTCTTTTGTCAGTGTCTTGGGTTCTGAATTCCCTGTCCCCTGGAGGCACATTATGCTGTTGACCCAGGGAAGATCATTAAGATGCCAGCCAGACTGACAGGATGCTGGACTTTGCTCTGACCATCAGGATTCTTGGATTCCCTGTTTCGGGTTGGCCCCTCATTTCCTGGGTACAGATTGGGTCATTCAGAAAAAGGAAAGAGTGAGTCAGATGTGAGAGAGGTATCATGGGGACAGTTGCAGGGGTGGGGATAGGACCTAGGGGTTAGAGGAAGATGGAGAGAAGCTGTTTATCTTCAGCCAAGCACAGGGCACTCCTTGGGGAGTGTTTAGAGATCAGGATGTTTCTGATGTTAGTATTGGTATCATTAATGGAAAGAGGATTTGGTGTTTGCATCCCTGTTCTGCCCCTTATTATTCCATAAGCTCTTAGTGAATCGCTCTCCACTCTTTAAGTTTCATTTTCTTTACCTTCAAAGTTGAGGGGATTTGGGATCTCTAGCTCTAAACCCTATGATCCTATAATCATAACCCAGCAGCCTCAAGGGTTTGAGAAGCATGGGCAGCAAGGACCAGAAGACCTCTCTGTTTCAACATGTGGACAGCCCGGTGAGGGGAAAAGGTGCACCTCTCTCACCCCATTGTAGCCCAAATCTGACCTTCTTCCTTTCTGTGCTCCTACAGGTTCTTCCTGGACTCTATCTGGGAAACTTCATTGGTAAGCAGTGCCTTCTCCCACACCCCCAAAGTCCAAACACTGCCCAGCCCAACCCCAGCCCTGCCACCCACTCTATAATTCTATAGATCTAGCACCTGGATGGATGAAGCATCCCAGAGCTCTCCACAGCCTCCAATCAGGGGGCCTGGATTTGGTCCCCAAAGTCCTTGGCTACTACCTGGATATCTTGGTTTTCTTCACTAGAGCGCAAATTCCTCTGCCTCAGGAAAAGGCCATAGCTCGGAAATTCATTTAGCTGCTTTATCTTCCCCCTTCTTCAGAAAGAAATGAAGGTGAGGTGAGGAGAAAAACTAGCAAATAATTGACAGGTCTTCCCTTTGGTTATGTTACATTTTCTCAAAAAAGAGAGTTCCAATACTGAGGGAGCTTTTGACTCAGTGTGTGACCTTGGAAAAGATATTTTCTCTCACTAACTTGTCCTAGGGACAGTGGTGTGTAATGGCTCCAATGTAGTCACAGGACCTGGCTTTGAACCCAAGTTTTACCATTTAGTTCTTGTGCAACCTTGAACGAGTAGTAGCCTTTCTGAGCCTCAGTTTCCTCCTTTGTAAATTGAGGGGGGAAGAGGTAAACTCCATAATGTCCAATGTCTCTTCTAATGCTGCCATTCTGTATTTCTAACATCCTAAGCATAGACTGCTCAAGACAGGGGAGGAAGAAAGATGACTTTAAGGGGAAGGAATGAGACCCCCAAGAGCAAGGCTGTTAGCAGACAGACACTGGCACCAGTTAGCTTCCAGGAAGGCATCCTGCAAACCCTTTATCCCAGGGGCTAGAAAGACACTCTTTTAGTATCTCCTCTTGTTGGTGAGGGAGATGTGCAGGAAAATATCTGCAGGACACCGAACCCCAGGGCTCTAACCACAGACAGTGTGGTTTTAGGAAGGGGAAGAACCTGGATTCTGATTCTGCCTCTGCTATTAATTGGCCGCCTGACCTTGAGCAAACCCCTGCCTTTTCTTGGGTGAAAAAAAATAAGGTTAACAGATGGGATCCAGTTTGAAAATCTAAAGCTCTCGAGAGGAAAGTGATCGTGTTACTGCAACTGGCTTGGCCTGCTGATGCTGCTCCTAATCTGTCCTACTCTGGACCTGGTCCAGCACATGGAGGCACAGACACTGGGAAGACAATTCCCAGGGGAGCACTGTGGGGCACCTTTTTTTAACTTACTGTAAAAACTTGCACTTTCTTCAAGGAGGCTAATACTTACAAGACCTCCCTTTATTACAAGGTTGTTGGAGGGTCGTACTGCATAAATCTTAAAACACTCTAAAATAGAGATATAAGTTGTTGCTATTATCAATGGATAGGAGACAGTCCTATTATGCAGGGCTCACAGAGAGCAATATTGGCCAATCCAAGCTTAGGTTATGATGAGAAGGGCAGAGGTACAGGAGAAATAACACCGCATTTGGCGTCAGGCAACAAAGATCCACATCCTGACTGGGCCATAGTAACTATGTGGTCTTGGGCAAATAATTTCAGAATTGTCTCTGGCCTAGCTTTCACTTTCACTTGCTGCTAGGCAACTCAAAAGGTCTTTTGCCCTGTTCCAAAATGCTAAGTTTACCCACATGCTGTACCCAGCACATACCTGTCTCCTGTGGGAGACAATGGGCTGTTCTAGTGTTGAACTATGAAACCTCCCACTCTCCTCCTTTCACACACACACATATACACACAGACTTGCACTCATATACCCACACATACTCACATAATCCAGGAAATGGAATTAATTTTCTTTTTTTTTATGCTCAAATTCTATAATTCTGTTTATTGGCTATTAATACAAATACATATGTTTATATACATACACATATGAGTATAAAATATCCACCTAAATATGTGTATATGCATATATGTATATATGTAACTATATACAAGAATTTCTAAACTTGTTTACATCTTGCATTTATTGTGGTTCAGTCATTTCAGTCATGTCCAATTCTTTCTAACTCCATTTGAGCTTTTCTTTTTTTTTTTTGGAATTAATTTTCAGTGCTTACTGATGGGGAAGAGGGAGGGGTCCTTATGTGATTAAGGCAAAGCAGACTTTTAAAAAAATGTTTTATTGATGGTTTTTTCTTTCCATCACAATTATTCCTGGAAGCTATTTCCCCGCCCCATCCATCTTCTCCTCCGTTGTTAGGAAGAAAAACAATTAGGCAAAAACACCCAAGATACTGATTGTAACATGCTAGGAAAGACTTTCTGAGTTTTGGCCATAAATTATATGTCCTTTACCACCAATGGCCATACCCATTCTGTTTCTCCCACCATCTGGGGGGTGGAATTTAGGAAATTTTCTTTTCATTCCTTACCCTACCATGGCCCAGAGCTCCACCCTCCCCTTTTCTATGACTTCTCAATCTTTTCCCAATGCTTTCCCTTTATCCTAACCTTTCCTACTCCTCAACCCTAATATCCATCCCCTTTTTTCCTTTTCTTCAAGTCCCTGTTCCTTCTCTGGAAGGGCTTTCTGTTCTAAAATATATCCCTATCATAGAACCATGAGCAAAACACAGAACGTTAGTTCTAATAATGACCATGGAACATCAGATAATAGAGGCTGAAAGGAACCAAAGAACATAGAATGAAAGAGCTAGAAAGGACTTTCAGATTCAAAACTATCAAAATTGGAAGGGACCATATTGACCATCTAGGACTAGGGATTTGTCTTAGATAGATTTTCAAGGTATCATGAGCGTAGATGGTGAAAAAAAAAATGACCTCTTTATCTTCTGGTTTCCTTTGAAATCCCACACATTTGATCTATATCTAATTGTTTGCTGTCTTGAGGGAAAGGGAGGTAAGGGAGGCAGGGAGAAAAAAATTGGAACTCAAAAATATCATAAAAATGAATGTTGGAAATTATCTTTACATGTAATTGGAAAAATAAAATAGTATTGAGGGAAAAAAAGAAATCTTATATATTTAAAAGCATTCTTCTCAGAAAGGATCCATAGTCTATCAGACTGCTCAAAGTGCCCATTACACACACAAAAAGATTAAAAATCCCTAGTCTGGACCAACTTCTTTATTTTACAGAGGGGAAAGCTAGTTGACCAAGGCCACACAGGTGGGTCTGGCAGAATAAGACTTGTGATCTGTTCCTCCTGACTCCAAATTCTATACTTTTTCTATTGCTGCTTCTGGGTGCCTGATATTCCCACATTCGTTTCTTCCTTCCTTTTTTTTGAGGTTTGACATGCTTGGTTAAAATGCAAATATGTCCCAGGGAAGAGTGACCCTTAAAGACACAAACAGCTTTTAATACCTTAGCAAAAATTAGTTTATCTAAAGCCTAGTAGACATAGCCTTGGACTGATAATTAAGAAACCTGCCTGGAAGTTTTGGCCCTTGCTAAGTTATATGGCCCCCAGGTCTGACCTGTGGTGGAAAGAGAAAGAAAGGGGAGGGAAGGGGCCTCTTAGCCTGCGCAGCCAGGTTCTAAGGGCTATAAATAAACCCACCAAATCAGCACTGGTTTTTTCCTCCTTCTCAGATGCCAAAGACCCAGACCAGCTGAGCAAGAATAAAATCACGCACATCATCTCTATCCACGAGTCTCCCCAGCCCTTGCTGCAGGTATTGCCATCACTTCCCCCAGAGCTCCACCACCCCACTGACACCTCCTGTAGCCAGTGCCCTGCCTGAAAATGTGACTAGGGTGGCCCCAAACTCGGGATCATGCTCAGAGCAAGGGTAAAAGGGTTTGATTTATTTCTTTTTCTAAAATGGGACTATTTAAGCAATTTACTTCCTCCTCTGATAATCTGGGAAACCTATATTTTTGGAGGTAGTCATCCATTTCGCTTAGCTTATCAAATTTATTGGCATAAAGTTGGGCAAAGTAACTCCTTATTATTTCTCTAATTTCCTCTTCATTGGTGGAAAGTTCTCCCTGTAAAAGGGAATCTGTTGTTGCCCTGTTGAGAACTCCTTGGGGCTAGGGGAGAGGGGGGAATCTAAATCCTAGGATGGAAAATTGATTGAGAAGCTTAGAATGGAAGTCTAGAGACAAGGGTTCTAGTCCCAGGCTTGACTTATTCAGGGATGGGTAGAATAAGAAGGGCAAGTCCAAGATCCAAGTGATTTTATCAGTAAGGGGAATTTCCAGTATGGGAATTAGTAGCCATCAAAGACAAGATTTGGATCCTAACTTCAAGCCCAACTATATCTTGTCCTATCATCTCTCATCTTGATGCTGAATAAGTAAATGCCTTTGTATCTTAATTTATTTTCTGGAAAATGTAGAATTAAATGGTCTCTAAGGTCCCTGTTAAATCTAACATCAATGTTTTAAGGTCCCTTATAATTCTGATATGCTGTGTCCTGTGTTCTAAGCTCCCTTTTTAGCTCCAATATCCTTGGTTCTAAGGTACTTTCTAGCTGACATTCAGCATTCTATATTCTAGCGTCCATAACAACCTATATTCTAGGTGACCTGAGAACTCTAAAAATCATTTGCTCTATTGATGTGATCTGTTCCCAACCTGATTTTCCCCCTTCTCTCCAAAGCTAGGACTGAAGGTGGCCAAAGTAGGCACCTACTTAGGGCATATCTATTTTTTTAGGCAAAAGGACATGTTTTAATACGACTTCTTATAAATGTATATATTTTTAATGCCAGAAAATCCTGTTCTCGGGACACAGGGAGATTTATTTTGAGATGTCACTTTTGTTACAGTGAATGCCAAAGACTTTGAGGCCCACGAGAAGCCATACCTCTCTTAGCTCTGCTGGCTATTAATTCCCATGATTTCCCTTTTGTCTTCATAGTTGTAACCTACAAAGAATTCAGAACTGGAAGTCACTCAACCACAGGTCTAACCTTTTGCTTTGTAACTATTTTATGATGTGACTTTCCCCCCTCTGGATCTCAGCTCCATTGACTCACAGAATAACAAAGCGGAGAAAGACTTTAGAGGCCATGTAGTTTTAAGGTTTGCAAAACAGAGGCTTAGAGTGGAGAAATAACTGACCCAGAAATGAATCTGGGACTGAGCATTGGGTCTGGGAAAGCAAAAGCTGGCATTGGACATTTTCTAGCTTCCTGAGCTTGTATTCTTCTTTTAGGATATTACCTATCTTCGGATCCCAGTGCCTGACACCCCTGAAGTCCCTATGTAAGTATTATACTAAAGTAATTGCAGGGGCAGGGGGCTTGGAGGGCAGGGATAGTAAAGATCCTCTACTACAAGGGAGCCTACAGACTTCCATTTGAATCAATCATGTGTGAAATGTCATGGGGCATACTAGAAGGTAACCCTAAACATGTTAGAAGGCATGGGAATTATTGAACAATTTGTTCAAGAAATTATATTTCAGCACCAGATTTTTAGAGCCAGAAGAGGTTATTTAAACTAACTTTGTTGTATTTATTTTAAATGTTTTATTGAGTCTTTTTGCTTTTATATCACATTTATTTTCTAATATAAGCTCCATACTCACTCTACCAAATGAGCTTTCCTTTGTAACATAAAGAAGTTATTGTTATTGGAGGAGTCAAGTCCTGTCTGACTCTTCATGACCTCATTTGGAGTCTCCTTGGTGAAGACACCAGAGTGATTTGCCACTTCCTTCTCCAGCTTATTTTACAGATGAGGAAACTGAGGCAAACAGGGGAAGGAGCTTGCTCAGGGTCACACAGCTAGGAAGTATCTGAGACCAGATTTGAACTCAGGGAGATGAATCCCCCTAACTCCTATAAGGAAGAGTACAGTTCAATAAAACTAACCAACATAGAAACATTGAGTGACAGTATGTATATACCATATTCCATACCACTTTAGGGAGAGGATTGAAGTTCAATTCCTCATCTCTCCTCTTAGGCAAAGCTTAGTCATTAAAATTATACATGGTTAGGTTTTATTATCCTTTCCATTTCCATTGTATTCACTATGGAGACTGTTTTCTTGATTTTGCTTTTCCATGTTTCTCTGAATTCTTCAAAATCATTGTTTCCTATAGCATACTAATGTTCCATTACATATATATTGACCCTTTTGGACTATCTTCAGAGAGAATTACTACTACTTTCAAGTTCAAGGGTATAATCTGGGTCCACACTCCTAAAATTATATTATAAGCCTCCATCAATGAGCATATCTTCAAAAAATAAAAGCAAAGACATTTATTAAAATGGCATGGTAAGGACAGTAGCTTAAAAAAAACATAACCCTGGGACACATATTCCTGATAATTCACATAAGAGTCTTTGGGGGAAATGGGCATAAATTTATAGTACACTGGTGTGAGTCACAGAAAGGGAATACACATGACCAAGGCAACTCACACCTCTGGTATTATCAGCCCTGGGGTCCTTTATTTTCCTTGTAGAATCAGCATCTCGGTTGATGGTGATTCACCTGGGTACTCAGGGTTCAGCCCTCTCAGAAACTCAACTCTTGGTTGCCAGGGCCAGTTCTCTCTTTTGTTCGGTGTCTGCTCTTTTTGCTTCCAGCTTTCACCACTTACAGGCCCTTCCTCAAGTGTTTCGACCTGATTCTGTGTCTATATATATGCAGCTCTGCTCCCCACTAGGAATAGTGTCTGTTGCTGTGGCCCTTCCATGGGGTAGAGGAAAGATATCTCCTATCTCTGCTTCTGGCTTTTCCTGCACAACTCTTTGAACTGGGCAAGTCCCTCCATTTCCATGCATATAGTTGATGGGAAGTCAGGTATGGAAAAGAGAGAAATCTTTCTCCCCATTAAGAAGTTCCCTCTCAGGTTAGGTTCTTCTTTAGCTGATGGCCTAGGATAGCTGCAGAGCTAGCAAGCTAACTCTTCCCCGCTTCTTCCCCAAGTGATTGAGATTAGCTGACTTGCCCAGTTTACACAGTAAATTGATCAAGTACCTGAGGATGGATTTAAATTCAAGTCCTCCTGACTCCAGAACTGATGCTCTATCTCCCTAGCTGCCCCACAAGCTAACTTTTTAAGAGCTAGCCAGGGCAAAGGAGCGCGTGGGGGAGAGAGGAAAGGAGGGAGAGAGTGAGGGAAGGAGGGAGGGAGAGAGAGAGGAAGGGAGAGAAAGATGGAGGGAGAGACAGAGGGAGGGAGAGAGAGGGAGAGAAGGAGGGAAGGAGAGAGGGGGGGAGGGAGGGAGGGAGGAAGATAGCAAGGGAGAGAGGAGGAGAGGCAAAGAGGGGGAGAGAGAGAGAGGGAGGGAGGGAGAGAGAGATAGAGGGAGGGAGGAAAAGACAGAGGGAGGGAGAGAAAGATGGAGGAAGGGAGGGAGGAGGGAGGGAGAGAGGGAGGAAGAGATTGAGGGAGGGAGGGAGCAAGGGAGGGAAGGAAGGAGCGAGGGAGAGAGAAGGAGAAACTCAGGTCTTTATTCTAAGTTTAATATACTCCTACTTTTTTTTTTAAATATCTTAAGCTGGAAAATTTATATATCATAGGGTTTTTTTTTAGCCAGTCTTCAATCAATGGACATCCACTTTGTTTCCAGTTTTTTGCTACCAGAAAAGTGCTACCAAAACCCCTTGATTTACAGAATTGTTTTTCTAGCATCGTGGCTGTAGAGTCAAAACACCTGAGTCCTAATCTTACCTATACCTCTAACTCGTTGTGTAACTTCTGTCTTTCTTCCTACATTAAATGGGAAAGTTGTAATCAGGCATTTTTAACATTTTTTGTACCATGGAACTCTTTATCAGACTGATAAATCACCCTATTCAGAATAGTGTTTTTAAATGCATAAAATAAAATGCATAGGCATGATAATTGTGGAAATATATATAAAAAATTTTATTTGTTTAACATATGTATTGGATTATTTGCTGTTTAGGGGAGGGAGTGGGGAGAAGGAAGGGAGAAAAAATTGGAACACAAAGTTTTGCAAGGATGAATGTTGAAAATAAAAAAGCTATTATTTAAAAAAATAATAAAATGTATAGGATTACAAAAGAAATCAATTATGTTGTAATAGAGTAGATCCTGGATAAAAAAAAAATTTGACCTGGATGATCCCCATAATATCTTCTAGCTCTAACATGCTATAATACACACATATATGTGTATATATGCATATGTATGTATATACATGTATGTGCTATACCATATTTCCTATTTCTGTCATGATGTAATGTTTGCAAAGCAATTTCCCCACCAAGATAAAATAACTTGCTTCATATAATTAGTAAGTGTTGGAGCCAAGACTCAAATGTGAAAAATCTAATTTTAAAGTCCAGCTCTCTTTCTACTTCAGTCCATGAAGGTTCCCTGTTTTCTGTGTTCTAAAATCCCTTTCAGCCCTTATATTTTGTGTTTGTAGGATTATAATTTGGGATAGAGGAGGCTTTAAATGATCTCTAATCTTATTTTATAGATGGGGAAACCGAGTTTCAGTGACTTACCCAATATCACAAAGGCAGAATTCTAACCCACGTTCTTTGGATATAGCTGTAATGCTTTTTTATTTAAAAAAAAATCTTGATCTTTTTTTTTCTACATCACTTTTATTTCTGAATATATCCCTTCTCTGGGGCACCTATGTGGTGCAATGGAGAGAACACTAGTC
This sequence comes from Antechinus flavipes, assembly GCF_016432865.1. Taxonomy (NCBI): domain Eukaryota; kingdom Metazoa; phylum Chordata; class Mammalia; order Dasyuromorphia; family Dasyuridae; genus Antechinus; species Antechinus flavipes. The sequence continues at coordinate 451,841,317 of NC_067399.1, forward strand.
CTGAAGTCAAGAGAACCTCAATTCAAATCTAACCTCAAACAGTTAACTAGCTGGGCATGTCATTTAACTCCCATTGCCTCCAAACAACAACAGCAAATATATCCCTTCTCTTCCCCTGCAAAGAAAGTCATTCTCCATGATAAAGAAATTTTTAAAAAGAGAGGGAAAAAAGCAACATGTCAGCCTGACTAATGAACTTATCGGCAGAGTGTGACAGAGTAGGCAATCTGTAATGCCCTCTGCAAAGGGAAGAAGGAGAGAACTGCATTTTCTTGTTTCTTTGGGGGGACTAAGCATGGTCAGTACCCAGCATTCAATCTTGAGACTTGGTATTTTATTCTTTCCACTTACCCAGTTATAGTCATTGTGTGTATTTTCCTGATATGGCTGGTGCTCTTTGCATCACACCACAGATGGTCTCTTCCAAAGCTCCTCCCTGCTCTGACATTTTAAATTCCAAGATCCGTTACAGCTCCAGCAACCTGTGATTCATCTTACCCCAGCACTTCAAAATACCTTATTCAGTGGATAAGGAAAGAAAAAGGGTGTGTGATAAACACAGGCACAAAATGAACTTTTTTTTCCTTTTTTTTTTCTTTTGCTAGGTAGTTGGGTTTAGGCGGCTTGCCCAGGGTCATATAGCTAGGGAGTGTGTGAGGCTAATTTGAACTCAGGTCCTCCTGACTCCAGCATCAGTGCTCTGCCCACCTGTCTACCCCAACCCAGGTACAAAATGGAGAAGTGGCTGGACCAGAGCCTCAGTCAGCCTGGAGCAGAGAGCTCAGGAACACCCTCCCCCTCCCCACCCCTGCTGTGTTAGCCATTAGCCTGTGTCTCTTTCTCCCCTAGTAAGAAGCACTTCAAAGAATGCATCAACTTCATCCACTACTGTCGCCTCAGTGGAGGGACCTGCCTTGTACACTGGTGAGCCCCCCCTACCCCAGAGTCCTAGCCCCTGGGAGTTCCGAGTGGCATTTTTAGCTCAATAAAATGCCCTCCCCTCCCTCTGCCCCGTCCTTCTACCCCCTTGTTCAAAAGACACTTTCCTGAAGGATCTTTTCAGGGATCTGGAATTCCATCCTTTCTGACTCATCCCTTTGGAGATAGCAGAACGGAGTGGAAACAGCACTGGGCTGGGAATGAGGGGAAGCCCAGGTCCTACTCCTAGGTCTGATAATGATTGATTATGCCCTTTTCCTTTTTGACACCTGGCTCCCTGATTTGTGAAATGAAAGGATTGAGCTACAGGGTTTCCACTCTGTTAAAACCTCAATTTTCTTTGCGAGTGTAATATCATTAATACCCAAGAAGGAGTTTATTTATTCCTTAGACTTCCCCCACCACTCAGGAGCTCCCTACTTGGAAATTTTGTTGGCTAGGTAGAAGAGAGGCTCTTCAGCTTTAAGTCCTTCCAGGGGAGAGTCAGCCTGGCTGAGGGATCATGGTTAGCAAGAGATCTGAGAGTTATACAAGGGGCCTTTAAGGAGAAAGGAAATATTGCAACTATACCAACCTCAGCACTGGACTGAGCTCTAGCTCTGCCCTACCTCTTCTCCTCCCACCCCACCTAGGGGCCTAGGGAGCCGCCAAGGTTACTGCTGAGCGCCGAGGATGATGGGGTCCAATGATCTGCCCCAGTGGGGCAGTTACAAAATCATGCAATCCTAGAGCATCCAAATTGGAAGGGACCTTAGCACAGAAGATGTGCAAAGTCAGAGTAGGAGGGATCTTTGTAGATCTTATCAAACTCTCCCACTTTATAGATGGGAAAACTAAGGCTCAGAGAAAGGAAGAAGGAGGTCACCCAGGAAACTACTACCGGAACTCAGATTTCGCGACTCTCCTTCCTGTGTCCTCTCCACTAAGCAACAGTTCTAGATGAGGGGGCTCAGAGACCAGAGGGCAAGAGCCACTCAACTACTTCAGCTCCTGGGAACAGGGAGAAAATCCCCAGACTGAAATGCAGCCAGAAAGACTTGCTCTTTGAAGGGGAGGGTGGGCTCCCAGAGAGGCTCAGCATATAATAAACTCTTGGGTTCTGTCATCATAAGTTCTATCATCTGTGAGCTGCCCTCTGAGGACCCCCGGCCCAGGGACTCCCCTCCCCTGCAAGCCTTCCCTTGGTCCGAGCCCTTCTCGGGGGCCCTTAGGGGGCTGGGCCAGGAGAGGAGCCGCCGCGGGGGTGGGTCTCGTTGCCCAGGCAGCAGTGCCGTTAACAAAAGGTTGGGCATCCTCAGCTTTGCGGGCATCTCCCGAAGTGCCACCATTGTGACAGCCTACGTGATGACGGTGACAGGACTGGGCTGGCGAGAGGTCCTGGAGGCAGTCAAAGCGGTCCGACCCATCGCCAACCCCAACCCAGGCTTCAAGCAGCAGCTGGAAGAGTACGGCTGGGGCAATGCCCGGAAGGTATGGGCCTGACTACAGGGCAGGGGCTGCCCCTGAGAGCCGGCGGTGGGGAAGGGGAGGGAGGCTCTAAGCACGGCCCCAGCTGGAGTCTGCAGGGAGGGGAGGAGCTGTGAGCCCGGAGCTGGGCCAAGGGCTTTTACAGGTATTATCTCATCTGAGCACAATCTACCAGCTTCACAGCCCTGGCGAATCAGATCCAGCCCTTAATCAGCCCTCCCAAGCGCCCTCCCTGTGGGCCACCCTGGAGCACAAAGTCAGGGGCTGCCTCAGGGCGGAGGGACCTCCCTGCAGGGATGTTAATGGAGTGCATGGGAGCCGGCACGACCCCTCGGGCGAGATCGCTTAACTTGCTGCAGGGTCAGAGGCCTGGGGGGCAGGCTCCGGGGTGGGGTCCCTGCCCACAATCAGAACGTCTCCCCGGGAAAAGAGGGCAGCACTGAGTGCGCACCGGGTCCCCAGAGCCCATCAGCAATGGGGAAACCATAATTCTAACCCTAGGAGTCTCAGGCATTTGCTGTAGTACCTTGCACTAATGTGGACTGTGCCATTCTCATAAGCACGGTCCCTGCCAGGAGCAGGGGATGCCCTGCCCTGAGTCCTTTCTAAGAGGGGAGGGGGCAGCAAGGGTTTGCGCTCTGGAGCTGGAAGAGCATTTAGAGGAGCTCTCATTTTATGACCTGTCCCTCCCCTCCCTGACCTCAAGCTTCAGTGCAGGGGCTCAGGCTCCCATAAGAGATGGGGTGGGGAGGAAGGACTGGGCTGCCTTGGTTTTGTGCCTCTGTCTTTGATCCCTCAAATGCTTTCCCCATTTCCCATTTACACCCTTCTCTGACCCTCCCTTCCCCTCACCCCCCTTCCACCCTCCGGCCGTAGCTGCGCAGGCAACTAGAGGAGAAGTATGGAGAGAGTCCGTTCAACGATGAAGAGGAGATCCGGGCCTTGCTGCCCCTGTGCAAGCGCTGCCGGGAGGCGTCCCCCTCGGGCAGCGCTGAGGGTACCCTGCAGAGACTGGTCCCCAGACCCCCGAGAGAGGTCCGGAGACCTCTCCCTCTCCTCGCCCGAGTCAAGCAGACTTTCTCCTGCATCCCCAGGTGTCTGTCCCGGAAAGGGGGGAAGTGATGGCCGCGAGTTACGTCCAGGCCCTTATTTGCAGAGCTGAGTTGGGGGGGAGTCAGGCTCAGGACCCAGGAGCACAAGGCAGATGACTGGAAGGATGGACGAGACCAGGCTGCAGCAGACACAGCGGCTGGGAGCAGCCTGATGGTCGGGGTGGTGCCCTGCCTGCCCTGCAGAAGAACAGAACCCCTCCCGGGCTGGAACTGGCTAGGCTTCTCCCTGCTAATGGGTTCTCCCTCCCACCTGTTTGTGTCTCTCCCCTGTCTTGTCTCCCTCCTGTCTCCATGTCTCTGTTGGTTGCCTCGGTACTAGAGGGTCAAAGGAAGGTCCTAGTCTCCTCACCCCATAAAAGATAGTCCCAGATCTGAGCTTCTGGGCCATGGCGCCTAATTCCCTGGGTCCCGCCCGTCTGGGTCTGGTGTCTGTGAGTCTGTCTGCTGTCTGCGTCTGTCTCTGTGTCCGGTCTCCCAAGGCCCTGCTGCAGTAACTGGTGCCTTAGCTCTTGGGGAACCCCAGTCTGCCTGGACTGAGCCCCTGCCTTACCAAGGAAAGGAGCTCGGGGATGAGGAGCTGCTCCCACCTGGGAGATGGATCATCCAGCCCCACCTCCTTATTTTACAAATAGGGAGCCTGAATCCCAGAGAAGAAAAGCCAGATGTCCAAATAGTAAGGGCAGAGGCAAATCCCAGTGCAGCCCCCGACTCCAGAGTTAGATTTCGGAGACAAAGTCCTGGGGGAGGTGGAGCAGAGTGGGCTGGGTCTAAGGGCCCAGGGGAAACAAGGAGGATGGGCCGAGAGAGACTGAAAATGGGGGGTGTGAGGAGGTGGTAAGGTTAAAAATAAGATTGAAAATGTGCAGGCCTTTGCTTGGTACTGCAGGCATTATTCCCATGTTATATCGGAGAAAATAGACCAAAAGAGATTCAGTTCCTCACTTATAAGTAGACAGTGTCAGAGGGGAGACTTGAGTACTCCCCTCACTGGGCTCCAAGTCTGACACTCTTACCACTATACTACCCTGCCTCATTTCACAGAAGGGGAAACTGAGGCTAGAAAAAGGAAGGGACTTGCCTGAAGTTGAATCCTTTTTCTGACTTCAGTTTAGAGCCCTGGAGACTTCTAAAAACACCAGCCTGGTCTCCAACCTCTTTGCAATCTCAGCTGGAAGCTGGGATCCTAGACAATGCTTGAACAAATTAGATTTTGTTGGGACTCTTTTAGGGAGAGGATTTCCTACAACCATGGCTAATTTAGCAGCCCGTGGAGCCCCAGATTGTGCCCCAGAGTGGTCTTGGATTCTTGAACAGCCCCCATTCCACTGAAACTAGGCCAATTCATGACAGTGAGCCCCCAACACCCTCATAGCCCTCATTCCCCTGAGCAATCACCCTCATTGAACCTCAGTCACAGAGTCACTTTTCCCTGCTCAAAAACCTTATCATTTCACCACACACCTTAATTTATTTAATTTTTTAAAAAAAAAAAACAAGGCAGGTTGATGCTTTTGCCATCATAGTCATTTTGCTCTATCATAGCTTTCTTCATTCCTTCCTATCTTCTCATTGAATATATTCTCTCATATGAAAAAGAAAAACAGATAAACAAACACAACCAATACAGTGACTTTGTCTGGCAGTGTATGCAGCATTCTTCCTGGAGAGTCCCCTTTGTGACTACAGAAAAGAGGGAGTTTCTGCCTCATTTATTTTGGAGACCAAGATTGGTCATTACAATTACATAGAATTGGTGAGGATTTTGTTTGTTTGTTTACATGGGTATAGTCATTGTATATTATTTTCCTATTATTTCTTTCTGCATCAATTCGTACAAGTCATCCTATGTTCTCCAAATTTTTCAAATTGGTTATTTTTTACATTGCAATAATGTTTATTACTTTACACACATGTACCACAATTTATTTGTCTCTTCCCCAATGTCCATACATTTATTTCTATTTTGTTTTTTTTTTTATACCACAAAAAATGCTGCTTTAAATTTTTGGCATCTATGGGGACCTCATAAATTTGATCTCCTTGGAGTATATGCCAAGTAATGGAATGCTTGGGTCAAAGCGTATGAAGAATTTAGGGACTTTTCTCACATAATTGTAAATTATTTTCCATAATGACCAACGCACAATTCCATCAATAGTGTATTAATGTGCCTGACCTCTCACAGTCCCTCCAATATTGACTTTCTATCTTTTGTCATCTTTGGCAATTTCCTGAGTGTGAGATAAAACCTTAGAGCTGTTTTGATTTACATTTTTCTTATTGGTGAGTTGGAACAATATTTTATATGGCTGTTGTTAGTTTGCAATCCTCTTTAAAAATTTCTTCTTATCCTTTGGCCCCCTGTTTATTGGAAAATGGCTCTTTGAGCACTTTCGCTTAGCTACTGTTACCCTCACAGAATTCCTCAGACCCTCAAGAAACCTGTGTTCCTCTCACCAAGTTACCATTACTCTGGTAATTTGGGCCCCATTTCCCCATGGAGCCTTCATCTCCCTTCTCAAACCCCACACCGAATCCCTCTCCCCCTTTTTAAGTACTCATCCTCTAAGCCCCCATCCCCACTCACTGAACCTCTAATACTCCATCACAGAATCACATTCTCTCAGAAGTCATACAGTCCAACCCTTACCTAAACAAGAATCCTCTCCTCAGACTGACGTTAAACCTTTGGATGAAGATTTTTACCGACATAGAGACAATCCACTATTTCCTGAAAGGCTGTTCCATTTTTGGATAATTCTAATTGTAAGGAAAGTTTTTTTTTTTCCTTATATCCCCTGAGCCTTCCATCCCTCTCACTCGGTTTCCCATCTTTTTTCTCATCCCCTAAGCCTTTCTCCCACTCAGTCCATTCAGTCTAGTCCCACTCCATCTCCTCACTCAGGCTTTGTTCTCTTTACTGAGTTCCCTGTGCCTTCATTGAGTCATCTGTGTTCTTTCATGAGCGCCCCTCTCATGAATTACCATCCCCTCACCCAGTCTCCATTCTGTCAGTGAGGTTTTATCCTCCCATTGAGCCCCTGCATCAATCCCTAAATCTCCATTCTCTCAATGAACCCCCATCCCACTTCTGAAGCCTTAATTACCCTCTGAGCCTACCATCACTGTTTCTTCATCTTCCATGCTCTTCCTCCATGACAGCCCTTCCTCCCTGTCCTTTTAAATCATCTTTGAAATCCCTCTAGATGTCACAAGGAGGATTTTTGTGAGAAATCCCCAGCCCTCATGTAGCCTGGGACTGTGGTCACATCTACCTCAGCTTCTTCACATCCCTGTCCCTTCTGTATACAGTAGCCTGTAGGTTTTCTTACAGCCTTGGCATTGGATCACTTCCCAAGAGGAAGAACTCATACTGGATTCACTGGTTCACTCACAACATCCACTACCTCAAACCCCTCCTGAGCTCTTAGGATAAGCCAAATGGGGAGACTGCATCCCCACTGAGCCCCTCTATCTGCTTCCCCTAACTGTCCTTAATATGGAGAAATCACTTCTCCATTGAACCTCCATGTCTCAGCCAACACTGATTGTGGGGACTCAGAAAGGGGAATCATGGACCCTCACAAAGGCGTAGCCAACATGAACATCCCCACAACTCAAAGGTGACTAATCCCAATGGTCATAAAATTCATGAGTGGGATAAGGAAGTAGCCTTTCTAAATCCCCTGAAGAACAATAAGGAAAGTAACTACAATTCCTTCTCTGGGAATTAAGACTTATAATTTTGCAAAGAAGCATTTACCTCCCTATTATAGAAGAAGATGTCAAATGTTGTCCATGTTTACAAAGGAGATTGAGATGCCAGCAGTAGAAAAATGCTCACTCAAGGTCACAAAGATGGTAGTCACAGGAACTAAAATTCGGTTCCTGAACTTCCATGGAGGCTCTTCCTCCCACACCATTTTCTGGGTTGGAAAGGATCATCATTTTGTAGCTAAAGATTTGAGAGACTGATTAGTCCAATACCTCATTTTACCCTGCAAACCAAGGAGTCACACTGGCAGCATGCAGCCAAATAGGATTTGAAACACAGTTCTCTTGACTGCAGAGGCAGTGCTTTTTCACTGTGTCAAGCAATGAGCACTTCCTAGGCACCTACAATAAGCCCAACATTCATTCAACAAACATTTCCTGAGCATCTCCTGGGTGCAAGCTGGTAGTCAGTTAAACAGATGAAAAACATCTAACCTTAGAGGGTCAGTAAGCTACATGGAAGAATGGGACATCCTTAGTTAAAACTATCCTTGGTGGCCTCTTATCTAGTGAATAATGTATAAAATGATCCACAATCTGGCTCCAAATCACCCTTCTAGCCTTATCTACCCCATATTTTAGCCAAATTAGACTGCAGTCCTATGCCATTCTCTCCCATCTCCTATGCCTAGACTGCTTTCTCCTCCATACCAACTCTTCCACCTCCATCTGTTGGAATCCCTCTCTTTGAACCTAGTTCATGTGCCTTTACTCCATGAAGCTATACCTGGTACCCCTCTATCCCTGCTCCAGATGGAAGGGAGCTCTCCCTCTTAAACTTCTTACAGTACTTTGCCTGGATTTCTCCATTGCATTTATCTCATAGGAATTTTTCGTTGGAAAGGAAGCCAAAAGGTATCTCGCTTAAACTTTATCTAAACTACATCAGAGGTAACCTGGAATTCTTGAATGCTACGCCATTGAAGTACAAGATCTGCTGTACACTACTACAAAACCTAGTATGGTCCTGGCTACAGACTCTTTCCAAAGGATTAACAGCAGTTCAGTGCCGGAGACTCAGTGGTAGCAGCTGATACTTGGGGATGAATTCTTTGGACTACTGAAATCCTTATACAAAGAATACAATGCAGTGCAGAACCTTCCATGTTGAATTTCCCTTCACTCCCTTCCAGCTCTGTAGTGATATGGAGAGGGATAGAAAAGAGGGCAGAGGGTGCTGGGAATCCCACACATTTAGACCATCTATAACACTCAATGTGAATCATTGTCTAGTATGAGAACCAAGAAGTGGGAATATACTCCCTGGGGAAAGTGACACATTCTGGTTCTGATATTCTCTTAATAAAGAGTACCAGAAGACAAAAAGAAGTCATGGCTAAATTTGAGGCTCCTGGGTTCTCTCTGGAGAGACAAATACAAAATATGATTTGATTATTCAGCTTCAGTTCATTAAGACACATCCTTTCATGGAATGTTGGGTCAATTCATGAAATGCTCATGCTTTGTATAGTCAGTCGACAAGCATTTATTGAATGCTCCCTAGGTGCCAGGTGCTATGCCAAGTTCTGACAATACAAAGAAGGGGAAAAAACATTACCTGCTCTCAAGGAACTTGAATTCTAAAGGGGAAGACTATAAATAACTGCACATACAAGAGATGTACAGTGTAAATGGCAGAGGATCCCAGGAGGAAAGGAAGGAAAGACCAGGAAAAGGCTTCCTATAGAAGGTGGGCTTTGGTCTAAGTTTTCAGGGAAGACAGGACAGAGATGGGGGACAGCAAGAAAAAAGATCACAATCAAGAGATAGAGTGTCATATATGACGGACAGTAATCAGATCATTGTAGCTGGATTGTAGAGTGCTAGAGCTGAGTAAGACTAGAAAGATAGGAAGGGACTGGGTTGTGAGGGGCTTTAAATGCCAAATGAAGAACTATTTTAATCACTGAGGTAGTAGTAAGCCACCCAAGTTTATTGAGTGATGTGATCAGAGATGCACTTTAGGTAAATTATTTTGGCAGTTTGGAGAATAGGTTGGAATAGTGGACAGAGAGACCACTTAATTAGAAGATTATTGCAACTGTCTGAACAAAACTTGACAAAGATCTTTGCGAAACTAGTGACCATGTGAGTGGAGAGAAGAGGATGTGCATAAGAGATATTGTGATGGTTAAAAAAAATCACAAGATTTGGCAACAGATTTGCTATATAGAATGAGTATGAGCCAAGAATAATACCAAACCTGTGGGAGTGGAAGGATGGTGGTGAGCTCAAAAGGAACAGTGAAGTTGGAAAAAGGAATAGGTTGAGGAAAAAGGAAATGAAGGAAGTATCCTTATCTACCATGAGGATAACTACAATTTAAAGTAACAATTGACAGTCATGTAACACTAAAGTTTATAAAGTGTTTTATGTATATTGTCTCCTTTGAGTCAAATAATAGAAGGAAGGAAAGAAGAAAAGCACTTCCAATGTGCCAGGCAGTATGCTGTAGAGATATAAATACAAGCAGAATGGCAATCCCTGTCTTCCAAAAGCTTATGTTCTAATAGATCAAAACAATTCACAAAAGAGAGCTGAAAAGAGGATGGGTTGGGGTGGAGAGTGGGAAAGAAGGAAGGGCTGGAAACTAAAGAACTCTATATAGGGAGTGTGGGTTTTTTTTTTTTGGGGGGGGGGTAAGTTCAGAAAATCAGAAACAAGGCCCAGGAGTGTATGAAGACTGGCTGGTTGGGGATGAACTCCATAAATGGAGCTTTAGGAAGAATTCATCTTTGGGAGAAGGGAGCCAGGCTTTGGGATATATCGGGATGTAGAGGCCACAAGGAAGAGAAGATCTAGGCACTGAAGAAATTTCTAGTACAAATCAGCCATAGATAGAACATGGTTTTGAAGTTCAGAAAAAAAGGAGCAGAATTGAGAAGGTAATGAAAGATAGATTGGGGATTTGTTTTTGTATAAATTTGTGATTTATCATAGTAGAGAATACCACATGAGGGATATTCCCAATGCAAATCAGCAACTGTATTGCAATCTATAACAGAGTGTTGCTGGAATTCCCAGGAGTTGTATGACTTGTCCATGATTACCTAGTCAGTATGTTTCAGAATCAGAACTTTAATAATAAATGGGCATTATCTATTGTACATAATATCTTCTGGTTTATAAGCCAACATCTGCCACAAAAGATAAGGTAGAAAAATTCTATAAAGACTTTGAGTAAAAACCTCTAGATTAAGTCACATAACTTTTTAAAATTAATATTTTTTCAATTAATGTAAAATAATTTTTAATATTTGATTTAAATTTTTTTTGAGTTCCAAATTTTCTCCCTTTCTCCCTTCCCCCTCATTGAGAAGATAAGCAATTTGATATAGGTTTATATATCAAAATATACTTCAATGTGTGGCAACTTCAGGGCAAATGCAGACATGAGAAATATGGTGGAAAATGTGTTGATGATATGCCTCAGGAGTAAAATGGAAAGAACTCAAAATCTTATATATCATGAGCACTTTCTGAGGAAGAGAGGACATTCTTTTCATGGTGAATTTCAAATTATTTACCAAAAAAAAAGTAAAATTTAAAGTTAGGAAATTTATAAATTTCTTACCAATTTCTGAATCACCTACCTGGGTACTTATTAGGACACCAATCAGAATAAAAACTATGTTTGAAAAAAATTAGAAGGCATGGTGAACAATTTTAAAAGTTTCAAACTATCCCATTTAAACAAGCTATTGATGCCCCCAAATAATGAGAGAAGACAGAGAATGAAAGAAAAAGAAAAGTGGTCATTACTGACTAACCATTCCTTAAGAAGCTTCAACAATATAAACCAGTCTCCAAGTGAAAACAATCTGGATACTGTTTCAGCTAAGAGACCCTCGATTTTCTTACCCACTGGGAAGGCATGGCAGCCAGTGACAACAAGAGTTTAATGATGTAACAGATTATTTGTAAAATCTTATATCAGAGGATTTTGGAGGATCACGACTTCTCTTATAAAAGAGGAAAAAGCATCAAAGGAGGAAAAAAAATATTGTTTACAAAAACTTAGCAAGAAACCCAATTAAGTCAGAGTAACTTGAGTTACTCTGAGTTGTAACTGTATTGTAAATTTTTATTCTGATTTACAACTAAGCTGTAAGACTGAAACTGGAAAGAGAGCAAGTGGGAAAAAAAGGGAAAAGATGCAGATCTTTTATTTACAGTTTGATATTTGATGATATTTACAGTTATAGTGGAGACTCCATATTGAATTATGATGTCACAAACCTTAATGTGTTTTAGGAAGGCATAAAAAAAGCAAAATGAAAGTGGGAATTCTAATTAACTGGCATATATAGAAGTCCATGCTATAGACAAAAATTCTGAGGCCATTAAGGGATCAAGTCTTAGGAATTTGAAAGAGAGAAAAGTACCAAAATGGCTGGGGGGAAAAAGCAATCAAGAAAATATTAATAACTATAACCAAATGCCTACTTTCTTATCTCTGCTGTCTTTTTTCCTTACTAAATACTGATGCAAATAATTTGTATATCAAAGATATCCTTGATGAAGTTATAAGAAGGGAAAGGGCAGATTTTCATAAGTTATTCTACCGTAGACCACAACAGCATCTGTCATGCTGTTAACTGAACAATTCATAAAATACTCATTGTGCTTATTCTTTTTGTTAACTATTACAATACATTTGATCTGGGAGACTAAGTTGTTATCTTAAAGGCTTTCTTCCAACAAGATGCTTCCGTATATCAAAAACTCTATAAGAATCCTTGAAAGAGTCAACAGAGCTAACTTTATGTAAGACAGTTAGATCCCAATTAGTACAAAGAATGAATCCCATGAAGTGGTTACATTATTCTAATTAGCATAACATATTCTAATGAACTGGAATTAATATCTATATTTTACCAAAAAAAACACATAGATTTTTCATATATGTGACTGCTTTAGAAGATTCATTATTTACATTAATCTGGACCAAACTGAAATATGATCTAAAAATGCAATAAGAGATCATCAGTAAACAACTTTTGGATTCCATTAGTATCTACTAATTGTCAAGTGATTTAATTAAGTGAAGTGTCTTTAGCACACCAGATGAATGTCTTGTGAGGATAAAGTTTGCAATCTGCACCACTGAAGGAAGTTCCTCACATTGTTGAGATAAGAGATTCATTAAAGCAGCAATAATATCAAAAGTACATTTATGAGTAGTTTACAAAATACTTTATATACATTATCATATTTGATTCCTTTTACACCATAGGCAAAGGATCATTGATTTACCTCAAAGCCTTCTAATGATGGAGGGACCCACTCTTTCCTGAAATAGGGAGTTCCATCTTTGGAATTGGATACCTGTTTGGACAATTCAAATTATTAGGCAGTTTTTTCTTACCTGAATCCAAAAATTTCCCCTTTTGGATATTAGAACTAAGCAGAGTAAGTTTATGTGTAAGGGTCCTGAAAAAAACAGCCACACTTTATGGCAGCTTAAAGACTGCAGAGAATAGGAGAGGTACTGCAGGACTGAAGAAGGATATGAAATATTTTCCTCATCTTTGTTTAAAAAGGAAGAAAGTAAAGCCTGAAAACTATGGGTCAGGGAACTAGACAAATTCTACAACTATATTGGTTTTCTGAAAAAAGCAGACAGTGATCATCAAGAACCAGCAAGGCTTCCCCAAGAATAGATTTTGGTCATAGATTATTAATGATTTAAGGTCAACTTGGAAGATCTCCATTGGAGTACCCAGTGGTTTGGGGTTGGCTCTGTGTTGTATAATATTTTTTACCAATGTCCTGGTTAAAGTCACAAATGGCAAATTGCCAATTTGTAGGTAACAAAAAGCTAGAAAGCATTCCTAATATATTGGATGATAGAATCATGATGCAAAAAGAGCTTGATGTGCTAATAAGTATTATAATAATACAAACTTTAATACAAATAAGTATAAAATCTTACACTTGAGCTAAGAATTTCCAGATGCAAAAATCCAAGATGGACGAAGACATGGCTAGACAGCAGTTCATCTGAAAAAAAAAAAAAGATTTTGTGATTTCAGTGCACTGCAAATTGATGTCAGATAACAGTAAACTATACCAGACAAAAAGGAAGCAGGTGGTACAATGGAACCTCTTCTTGGGTTCAAATCCAGCCTCAGACACTTATTAGCTATGTGACCATGGACAAGTCACTCAATCCTGTTTGTTTTCTTACCTATAAAATAAGCTGGAGAAGTATACTCCAGGATCTTTGCCAAAAAAGTCCCAAATGAGGTCACAAAGAATTAGATACAGTTGAACACTAAACAACTAGCATAGTGCCTGGCACATAGTAGGCATTATAAAAATGCTAGCTATCATCATCATCATCGTCATTTTAAAAGCTAATAAACTCTTAAAGGGCATTAAGAGAGGCATAGTATTCAGTTCTAAATAGGGGAGAGGACTACTCTGATCTAACCACTTCTGGATTCTTGTATTCAGTTCTGGGTAGCACATTTCTGGACAGACATTCCTAAATTAGAAAGCACTCAAAGCAAAGTGCCTCGGATGATTGTAAGATTAGAAGATATTCCACACAAAGATCAGTTGGAAGGCTAGGATATGTAGCTTATATAAGGAAAGAGCCAAGGGAACATTATAGCTGTGATCAAGTATTTGAAGGGATGAAATGTGGAAGAGGAATTAGCCTTGCCCTGTGCAGCCCTAGAACCAGAAGCAGTGGGTAGAAGTTACAGAGGAACTGATTTAAACTTGTGTAGAAAAACTTTGGAGTAGAGCAATCCAGAAGTGGAGAGGGGGTAAAGAGAAAGAGATAGAGAGCACCTACTATGTGCCAGGCACTGTGCTAAGCACTTTATAACTATCTCATTTGATCCTCACATCACCCTGAAATGTAGATGCTATTATCATTTCCATTTTCAGTTGAGGAAATCAAGGCAAATCGAAGTTGATTGATTTGCCCAGAATCACACAGTAAGTGTCTAAGGCTGGATTTGAATTCAGTACTTCCTGATTCCACCCCAGTATTCTGTCCACATTACCAGGCAGTTGATTGCCTGGATTCTAAAGTCACTTGTAACTTTGAGATTCTCTGATTCTATTTTATTGGGTTATAGATTTATAACTGAATGGAGACTTAGTGACCATCTATCTAACCTCATTTTCCTGTTTTATAAAAGAAGAAACAGGGAGGGGCAGCTAGGTGGCACAGTGGATTGAGCACCTCAGGAGGACCTGAGTTCAAATCTGACCTCAGATACTTAACAGTGCCTAGCTGTGTGACCTTGGGCAAGTCACTTAACCCCAATTGCCTGGGAGGGGGGAGGGAAGAAAAGAAGAAGAAGAAGAAACAGGTGAAAAAAGTTTAGAACTGAGATGGAGGGGAGAGTATTGTATGTGACTCCTATTAGGTATCTGAGGTAGAATTTGAACACTGGGCTTTCTGACTCCAGGCCCAGCCCCTTCTTTTTTTTTAATTGAAGCTTTTTATTTTAAAAACATATGCAAGGATAATTTTTCACCATTGATCCTTGTGTTCCAATTCCCCCTTTCCTCCTACCTCCTCTCCTAGATGGCAAGTAATCCAATATATGTTAAATATGGTAAATATATATGCAAATTGAATATAGGCATACATATTTATATAACTATCTTGCTGCACAAGAAAAATCAGATCAAAAAAGGAAAAAATGAGAAAGAAAATAACATCAAGCAAACAACAACAAAAAGAGTAAAAATGCTATGTTGTGATCCATACTCAGTCCCCACAGTCCTCTTTCTAGGTATAGATGGCTCTCACCATCACTAGATCATTGAAACTGCCCAGCCCCTGCTTGATCTGAATCTATCCACTACACCATGCCCTTCTATAACTACTATTTTCCTCATTAAGCCTATCCTTCTCTAGGCTAAATATCAACAACATCTTTTTTTTTCAATAAAAGCTTTTTTATTTTCAAAATATATGCACAGATAATTTTTCAACATTGACCCTTGCATAGCCTTGTGTTCCAAATTTTCTCCTCCTTCCCCCCATCCCCTCCCCAGATGACAAGCAATTCAATATATGTTATACATGTTAAAAATATATGTAAACATATTTATACAATTCCTTTGATGAACAAGAAAAATCAGATCAAAAAGGGAAAGAAAATGAGTAAGAAAACAAAATGCAAGCAAATAACAAGAAAAAGAATGAGAATGCTCTGTTGTGTTCCACGCTCAGTTCCCACTGTCCTTTCTCTAGGTACAGATGGCTCTCTCCATCACAAGATTGTTGAAACGAACCTCAATCATTTCATTGTTGGAAAGACATTGATCAGAATTGATCATTATATAATATTGCTGTTGCTGTGTACAATGATCTTCTCATTCTACTCATTTCACTTAGCATCACTTCATGTAAATCTCTCCAGGCCTCTCTAAAATCATGCTGCTGATTGTTTCTTACAAAACAATAATATTCCATAACATTCATATACCACAATTTATTCAGCCATTCTCCAACTGATGGGCAACCACTTAGTTTCCAGTTTCTTGCCACTATGAAAAGGCTGCCACAAACATTTTTGCACATGTGAGTTCTTTTCCCTCCTTTAAGATCTCCAGTAGTAGCACTGCTAGATCAAAGGGTATGCACAGTTTGATAACTTTTGGGGCATAATTCCACATTGCTCTCCAGAATGGCTGGCTCCGTTCACAACTCCACCAATAATGCATCAGTGTCCCAGTTTTCCTGCATCCCCTCCAACATTTATCATTATCTTTTCCTGTTATATTAGCCAATCCGAGAGGCATGTAATGGTACCTCAGAATTGTCTTAATTTGCATTTCTTTGATCAATAATGATTTAGAGTATCTTTTCACATGATTAGAAATGGCTTAAATTTCTTCATCTGAAAACTGTCTTCAACAACATCTTCAACAGATTCTCCTTTTACCTGGCCTCCAGGTCTTTCACTCTTCTGCTTGTCTTCCTCTGCACACACTTATGCTGCCCAATGTCCTTCCTAAATTGTGTTACTCACAGGCAATGCTCCAGATGAAGCTTGGTGATAGGGCAAATGACAGTGGAGTGGGCCCTCAGCTCCCTTGTTATGGATTCTGGTCTCTCAGCTTCTGCAGGGACTTCTTCCTTTTCTGGCTTTTGACTCATGCAGGGAATAAGACTTTATGGTGTGGGGGATAAAGGTGAGGATAATAATTGTAATGATAGTAAAATGTATATTCCACTTAAAAATTTATACAAAGTATTACAAAAGTTTTAGTTCAATTTTATATCATTAAAACTACACTAAGAATTTTGGGACACCCTGCATACATGGTTTCATTAAAGTTCTGTGAGGCAAGTACCATAGGTATTATTATCCCCATTTTACAGATGAGGAAAAGCAAGACTATATAAAGATTAAGTCATTTGCCTTTAGTGTTGAATGCAAACTCAGGTCTCTCAATTCCAAATCTAGCATTCTTACTATGCCATACTGATTTTATTTGTCCTGATTACGTTTCATCTAAGTAGATTCAACTTCTCATTCCAGCCTGTTGAGATCCTTTTAGATCCTGAGTTAATGTATTAATTATCCCTCCCAAGTCATCTATGCCTTTAACCAAATACTGACTAGGTCATGGACACAAGCCAATCCCTTGGACACTCCACTAGAGATCTCGCTTCAGTTATCCAAACATTTTTTAATTGCCAGATATGCATAAGGCATATATATGAAAGCCATTCTCTACTTTCAAAGAGCTCACATGGTAGGTAGGGTGAAGGAGTGGGATACAACATGGAAATAGAAAATAGAGTAAATGCCTATTTGAGAATAGAGAGCTCTGGGGAGAGCAATAAAGGTAGCTGTAAGAGCTGGCAGCTTAGCTGAGCCTTGAAGGAAGACTAAGATTTTAAAGAAGCAGGGATAGGAGGAAGGGAATCTAGAATAAAGGGAAAGTCAAAGAAATAGGAAATGAAATGTCAGGTTTGGGGTACAAAGTTATCTGGTTTCCCTGAAAAGGATTAATGTGAAATAAATTTGGAAAGAAAAAGGGGAAGGAACCAGTGTGTATAAAGCGGTAAAGGCCAGAATGAGGAGACTGTACTTTTAATCACAAAGGCTGCTGAAGATTCTCAAGATGACATGGATATATTAATATCTGATCTAGGGGGTTAGTCATGCAAAAATATGTTGACCCAAATTTTTCAAACACTATTTTCCCTCCCTTGTAGCACAGTTATTTGGGAACTTATCCTTTCTATTCGATTTTGTTACTTTCTGAAGGCAGGGAGTAGAATTGTTTTTTATATTTCATTCCCAGCAACTGCCTAGCACAATTACCTGCCCATGGTGTTTTAACTTGATTAATTTATTGGAAAAAAATTCTGATAAATTAATGCAAGTTTAGTTCAGGAGAAGGAAAATAGATAGCATTATGGATGTTATTAGAGGATGGGATGAATGTTAAAGCTAGAGACAAACTTTAAAAGTCACTTAGTCAACACTTTCATTTTGAGGATGGTAAACTGAAGCAAAGAAAAAAGAACTTAATTGCATGGAATTAAGATTGTATTAGAATCTATTATTTCTTTCTACTGCAATAAGTAAGATGTGTACAAAGTGAGTGGTGGGAGACATCCCTGTGGACTAAAATAGGGATAGGAGTTAGGAGACCTGGGTTCTAGCTCTTGGCTCTGCCATCAATTCCTTGTGTGACCTTGAGTGTGACTATTTCCTTCTCTGGGTTTCAGTTTCTCCTTGTGGGAAATAAAGGGGTTGGACTGTATGTTCTTTCAGCTTCTATCTTGAAGGAGGGAAGGAATTGGAGATGTGATTTACCCAGAAGAGTCACATTTGAACTTCCAAATTTCCTTGGCATTTGGATTCAGGTAGGGATAGGGATCATGGGGTGGGGACTCATTGGGGACCAGATAAAGTTATAGGCAGTCTCCCTTCAGTCTTCTGAGATCCTAAGAACAAGGTACCCTTAGGAATATGAGAGGAAAGAAAAAGAAAGCAGGAGGAAGGGAAGTAAGAGGAAAGTAGGAGGGAAGGTAGAAAGAGGGAAGAGAGAACAAGAAGAAGGTGACAGAACCACAAACATTTAAGCTCCATTGTGTGCTGAGCAATGATAAAGACAAAGTTTAGATAAGATACCTTTCCTTCCCTCAACAAGTTCATTGTTCAGGGAGTAAGATACAAAACCTCATAAACCATATTACATGATAAGTTATAGCAACGAATCAAAGCAACAAATATTTATTAAGTCTTTACAATGTGCCAGGCATTGTGCTAAGCCCTGAGACTACCAAAAAAAAAATTAGCTGCCTTTAAAGAATTTGCATTGTGTATAAGGCAAAACGAGTATTATTTGAGGGGCAAGGAGGAAGACTGTTATTGGGTATAAGGAAAGAGAGGAAAGAAAGAGGGATAGAAGAAGAAAAAGATGGTGGAAAAGAGATGGAATAGAGAGGAAGAGGGGGGGAAAGGGGAAAGAGAAAATGGGGGGAGAGGATTAGGGGGTCAAGGGACTTGAGGAGAGGAAGATAGAAGGGGTGGAAGAGAGAGAAAGGAGAAGTCAGGAAGAGAGGGAGGGGAAAGGAGGAGAGTGAGAGAGAGAAGGTAATAGGAGGGACAAAGGATGGGAGCCGAGTGCACATGTCGTGGCAGAAAGGGAAAGCGAAAGCTCCCTGACACTTTCGCTTTCTTTACCTCTGCAGAACCTCCGAGCCCCCCGAAACCCCAGACAGCCCTTCCTATCCGGTGCAATTTCATCGCCCTGCTCCTCGTTCCTCCTAGACTGCGCGGTCCCTGCGAATGTAGCTCTGGGCCGTGTCCGTTGCGCCGGGAGCTGTCCCGGGGAACTGCGCTTGGCTGGCTCCCAGGGTGCTGAATCCCGAAGGTGCAAGGTCATGGCAGAGCCAGGCGGTCCCCTGCGTTTGAGGGACTGGCTGGTGGCTCAGATTGAAAGCGGTAGCTACCCCGGACTCCGCTGGGAAAACCGGGAAAAGACTATGTTCCGCATCCCCTGGAAGCACGCGGCCAAGCAGGACTACAGGGAGCAGCAGGACGCCGCGCTCTTTCGGGTAAAGCGGACGCCACAAGGGAGTCTCGGGAGCCGTGGAGCCAGGACAGCTTGACCACACACGTGGGGAGAAGTGGGGCGAGGGCTAGTGTAGGGCGGGTGGGGGGCAGCCCTCGAGTTCCATGCTAGTCAATCTAGCCCCTCTCCCTAGGCGGCAGACAAGGTAGGGTAGGGGCACGGAGAGCGAGAGATCCGAGTTCCAGTCCCTCTATAATACCGGGAACCTCAGTCCCAGGTTTCGGTTTCGCTGGAATTGGACTGCATGATTTCTGGAATCCTCTCTCTGGCTCTCTTTGTCTGCAAAGCATCGTAGGTTCATAATTTTTGAATTGGAAGAGATCTTAGAGGCCATCTAATAAATACAGTTGGTCATGCATTTTACAGATGAGGATATTGAGTCTCAGAGTTAAGTGACTTGACCAGGGATCCACACAGTTATTGAATGTCAAAGATGGATTTTCCCATATCCTCCAGACAGTAAATCCAGACCTGTTTCAGAGACTTGGTTCCTGCTCTCAGGAGGCCTCACTTAAGATGAAGAGGCACATTTACTCAGGAGACTTAGGGGTACAGACAATACAGTGTGGAAACAGGTCCTATGTACAGACCCTGAGAGCATTAGGGTCTGCACATAGGACCTGTTTCCACGCTATGTTGTATTTCCACATAGGACCTGAGAGCATTAGGCCCTTCAAGGTAGAGGAGAGATTAATATGGTTTGAGCCAGTGAGGTGAGTAGCAGCAAAGTGATACAGTGAACTTGAGTTTAAATATGCCTCAAAGCACTGGCAAGTAATTTATCCTTTCTTTGAAATTTTAAAATTTATTTTGAACTTAAATATGTAAAGACTAAAAAAAGAGAGAACATTTCCATATACACAGCACAACACAGAAGACTGAATATAAAACCATGAATCTCCACTTCACGTTGTTTTCTTTAAAAAAAAAAATTGTACTAAGTACTACACATTTGCCAAAACTATCCTGCTTTTCTGTGTTTCCTTTTAAGTTTTCTTTTGTCCTCTGCTGTGCATTTTTTAATCTCCCTCTCTCCCCACCTCTTCCTAGAGAAGGCTACCATTAGACACAAATAGTTATACATATGTGTATGTACATACATATATATATTACACATACTTCTATTTATCAGTTCTTTCTGGAGGTGGACCATATCTTCCTCCATAGGTCCTTTTTAGTTTAAGTATTTATAATATTCAAAATGACTTAATCATTCAAAGATGTTCTTAGAATAATGTTGATACTGTATACAATGTTCTCTTGGTTCTGTGTATTTCATTTTTCATTACTTCATACAAGTCTGCCCATGTTTTTTTTTAATCAACCAGCTCATCATTAGTAGTATTCCATCATAATTATATATCACAGTTTATTTAGCTTTTCCCCAATTGATAGACATTCCTTCAATTTCCAGTTCTTTGCCATCACAAAGTTCTTTTCTTTTTTCCCTAATACTTGAGAAATAGACCAAATAGTGGTATTGCTTGATCAAAGGGTTTTATAAATCTTTGGTTATAATTCTAAATTGCTCTCCAAAATGGTTAGGTAAGTTCAGAATTTCACCAACAGTGAATTGATGTCTCAATTTTTCCATATCTCCTCCAATATTTATTGCTTTATTGCTTTCCTCTGCTATAATTTTAGCCAATCTGCTAAGTACAGAAGGCTATCTCAAAGTTGTTTTAATTTTCATTTCTCTAATCAAAATGATTTAGAGCATTTTTTCATATGATTATATAGAGTTTTTGGACTCTTCACTGAAAAACTGCCTGTTCACATCCTTTGACTACAATTGGGGAATGATTTGACAAAAAATTTTATTTATTTGAGATATGAGACCTTCATCTGAGAAATTGTCTATAAAATTTCCACTCCCCCCAATTTTTTGCTTTTCTTCTGATCTCATCTACATTAGTTTTACTTGCACAAAAACTTTTGAAAATTTAACTTAATCAAAATTATCTATTTTACACTTTACAATGCCTTTATGATGCCCAATTTTTGCCAACTGCTTTCCAGTTTTCCAAACAAATTTCTTTTTTTTTAAATCAAATTATGAATTCTTATCCCCAAAATTTAAATCTTTATAATTGTCAAACACAAGGTTATAATAATAATTTGCTACAACATCCTAGGTGCTGCCAAAAGATTCTAGTGAAAGAAATTTTCAGAGGGATGCTGGATGCTGAGACTTAATGTGTTCTCTCTCTCTCTCTCTCTCTCTCTTTCTCTCTCTCTCTCTCTCTCTCTCTCTCTCTCTCTCTCTCTCTCTCTTTTTCTCTCTCTCTCTCTCCTCTTTCCTCCCCTCCTCTTTCCCTTCCTTCTTCCTTCCTCTTCCCTCCCCCATCCCTACTTCCTTTCTTCCTTTTCTTCTTTTTCTTCCTTCCTTCCTCCTTTCTTCTTTCCTTCCCTTCCTCCCTCCCTCCTGCCTTCTTTCTGATCTTCTATCCTTCTCTCTTTCTTTCCTTTCCACCTTCCTTTCTTTCTCCTTCCTTCCATCCCTCTCCCTTCTTCCTTTCCCTCTTTCTTTCTTCCCTCCTTCCTTCTCTCCTTCCTTCCTTCCCTCTCTACCCATTTTTTCTTCCAGCTTTCCCTTCTTCCTTTCTTCCTTCTCTCCTTCCTTCTTTCCCTCTCTTCCTTCCTTCCCCATTTCCTTCTCTCAGTCCTTTCTTCCTTCCCTCCCTTTTTTCTTTTCCCCTTTATTCCCTCTATCCTTCCTTCTTTTTCTCCTTTCTTCTCTCCCTTTCTTCCTACCCTCCCTCCTTTCTTTCTTCCCTCTTGTCATTCCTTCCTCCCTTCCTTCCCTCCCTCTTCCCTTTTTTCCCTTACCAACTCCTAGATTTAAATCTATATCTAGCTACTTATTAACTGTGTGATTGTCACTTTGTGTCACTTAGGTCACTGTATCACTTTGTCACATAAGTAACAATTCACTTAATCTCTGTGCTTCAAGTTCCTTATATAAAATGTAGCATTTTACAAAATGACTCATGAGACCTACCATCTAGCTGCCCCAGGAGTTAGTTTTGCAAGAGAAGATCCTTTCCATCATCAAATTCCTTACCCTGTGATTTCCCACAATATCCTTCATTAGAATTTTCTGACCAGGGTGCCTTCAAATTTCCTCCCCACATAGCGAGGGTCATCAGAGCTAAATGCCAGAAGAATCAAGAGAATTCCACAGAGCTCAGAGGTTTGAGACCTGAGCCTTATTCTTTTTCCCTAGGCCTGGGCCATTTACAAAGGTAAGTATCAGGAAGGCACAGACAAAGCTGATCCATCTGTCTGGAAGACCCGTCTGCGCTGTGCCCTCAACAAGAGCACATCCTTCCAAGAAGTGATTGATCGCAGCCAACTGTACATCTCTGAACCCTACAAGGTCTACCAGATCACCTCCAAGGGAACCTGCAACCTGGGTATTGACACATTTAAAGCATGGGTTTGGGGGGCAGGAGATCCAGGTTCTGGTCCTCAGGGCATCAAAGATCCTTAGCCTCACTGCTGAGAAGTTTTGGAGGACTTTGGGGACTATTAGAGGCAGAAGGGAACAAGGATTTCCCAGGGCCTTAAATCAGAACCTAATGTACTCGCTTTCCCTGCAGAGGATGAGGGGCAGAAGGGCCATCTGAAAACCCACAAAGATCTATTAACTGAGCCTCTCCAGCAGCCAGATCAGGTCAGTGTACTGACACTTCCTCTACCTCTATCCCTGACCTCAAGTTTCTTTTACCTCCCTCATCCCTCCATACTTGCCAGACTTGTCCCTTCTAGCCCCACATCCCTATCCTCCTCCTATCCTGGGATACTGAGAGTTGGGAAGTTGCCCTTCTTATAGCATATCCACATCTGATTTTATTCCCTCCCACTTTGGGTTGTGCTGTCCATGATCTAGACCCCAAAGCACTTGAGCTGCATCTAACAAGAACCAGGTGCAAGTGTGTGATTATGTGATTGGTTGGTGAGCCCATCTGTTTAGCAATGATTTTTCACCATCTTCTTTCCCCACTGAGACTTTATTTCTTCCTAGAAGGCCACAATAAACCAGTGGCTAGGCTCTAGTCTCTCAACCCCCCCCCCCCAAAAAAAAAAAAGCCTTGAGCCCTCATAAGCTGTCTCTCCCACTACCTAGGCTGACTCAGACTCAGATGAGGAAACTGGCAAAGAAAGGATTTCCAAGGGCTGCCATCAGGTTTCCCCAGCCTCCTGCTTCACTAGCCCAAAGGCTGAGTCTGGTAAGGGAGGGACCTCTGTGGGCTTGGGTCTTTCTATGCTCTTCTGCCCTCCTTATCATGTAATTCTTCCCTCTCTTTCCACTTCCTTTCTCTTGTTTCCCAGAGGTGTCCTCACCTCTGAACTTTGAAGGGAGAGAGCTGATCAAGAAAATGGCTCTACACACTTGGGTACACCAGTATCTTTTCTATTTCCCTCTCCCCCTGCCCAGATTACCAGGTGACAGGCACGTTTTACAGTTGGGACCCTTCGCAGAGTCACCTTCCTCTAAGCCTGACCTCCTATGAGAATGTCAGCACTTCTGGTAAGGATTATCAACTTGTAAGATTTCTCTGATCTTTTTTTCTCTCAGTAGTATTTTATTTTTCCAGATACATGTAGTTTTCAACATTCCTATTTGTAAGATTTTGTGTTCCAAATTTTTTCTTTCCCTCCTTTACCTTTCCCCTCCCCAAGACAGCAAGCAATCTGATATAGGTTATAGATATACAATACTTTTGAACATATTCCATATTTGTCATATTTTACAAGAAAAAAATCAGACCAAAAAGGAAAAAAAAACAGAGAAAGAAAAAGCAAGCAAACAAAAAAGATGAAAAGTTGGTGCTTCTATCCACATTCAGTCTCCACAGTCCTCTCTCTGGATGCAGATGGCATTTTCCATCTCAAGCATGAGCTTTTATTTCATTTTGCATACCTAAAAATGTTTTTCTGAGGAGTCTAAGGAATAGTCTTCATCAGATTGCTAAAGGGAACCGTAATATGAAAAAGATTAAGAACCCCTGGCCTAAACACAACTATCCAGCCACAGGGGTCCTCAAACTTTTTAAATAGGGGGCCAGTTCACTGTCCCTCAGACTGTTGGAGGGCTGGACTATAGTAAAAAGAAAAACTTTGTTTTGTGGGCCTTTAAATAAAGAAACTTCATAGCTCTGAGTGAGGGGATAAACATTCTCAGCTGCTGCATCTGGCCCACGGGCTATAATTTGAGGACCCCTGGCTCAGAGACACACAAAAACCCCATAAATGCATGTACCTGTTGACTGGATACACCAAGGCCACAATTAACACAGGTGCTGATGTGAGCATTATACATTCAAAGCATCCAGATGTGCATGGACCCACATTCATACTGTGCTGGCACCATACCTAGATTAGCCTTCTCTTTTCCTATTGAGTTTGGTGTCTGGTTTACTTTCTCTCAACTCTAACTCCTATTCTCACAACAGGGAACCTGAATATGCATATTGCTAATCTCTAAAATACTCTAATTCCCATTTCTTCAATGTACTCACTTCAAATAATCTTTTCCTCCACTTGACCTCAGATATACACAATCTTGCCAGCATCTATATGTATTGTTTCTATGTTACTAGTAGCTAGCATCGATATATAATAGTTTAGGATTTTCCAGACACTTTGCAAATATTATGTCATTAGATTCTTGATATAAAAAGCTATTATAAAAATGACTATTAAATTACAGAGAAAGTGTTGCCCTTCACTGATAAAAGTTTCTTCATGTGGGAGTTTCCTATACTTATGAAATCCCAAGTCCATTTACTATTCCTATTTCTGTCTTTTCCTATGCCTTAAAACTGCTAACCCTATTCTTTGTCCCTGGAACTTCCAATCATTCCCCTCACCACTTTTCCCAGGCTGTACTCCTACACTTGTCTTCCCAATCTCAAACCACTGACAAACCAGTTCAATGCTGCTCAATCTCTGCTCCTGATTCCCTTGCTCCTTTTGTCCTACCATCTTGCCATTTGACTTCCAAAGCAATTCTCCTAAAGCACAGATCTGACAAGAGACTCCCTATTACCTCCACAATCAAAGACAAAATCTTTTGTTTGGCATTTAAAGCTCTTCATAATCTGGTCTTTTCCAACTTTTCCAATCATCTTATACTTTATTTCCTTCTGAAAACTCTATGACCCAGCTTCAGTGATCTATTTATTGGTTGCTCTTCATTCCTCCATTTCCTGACTCTTCTTGGCAGTTCTGTCTCAATACTCATCTCAAGTGTTGCCTTTTTATATCACCCCAAACACAGGTTTCTTTCTATCTGTTTTATATGTATCTTATATGTACCTATATATTTACATATTGTTTCACCATTGGAACACAAGCTCCTTGAGGACATGAATTATTTTTTTGCTTTTCTTATATGTCCAGTGCTTGGCCTGTTATCTGGTATTCAGTATATTCTTAAGAAATGCTTATTGAGGTGTGGCTAAATGGTGCAGTGGATAGAGCATTGACTCTTGAGTGAGAAGGGCCTGAGTTCGAATTCAGTCTCAGACACTCAATACTTACTAGCTGTGTGACTCCAACAAGTCACTTAATCCCAAAGGCCTCACCAAAAGAAGAAAAAAAGGAAAGGAAAGAACTGCTTATTGACTGCTCTATGTCTTTCCACTTTTTATTCATGCAATAAATATATGCCTAAAACTGTGTTCAACTATTTTGTGACAGAGCACACAGGTATGAAACACCCACTGCCTTCTTGGGGTTCTCCATCTAGTCAGGGAGGCCAGCAGAGTATGAAATGAGGGGCTAGATCTAATCCTGTTTCCTTCAGGAGTGTTTCCCAACTCCTTTCAGCTCAGAAGGGAAAATTTTCTCTCTCCTCTTCAACCCTGTCTGTCCCACTTACTGCGTGGGCCCTGACCAGTCTGCCTGGGTTTGTCCCCTAGACACTTCCTAGGAATGAGTCCTGTGTATTACTTGAGGACTTGACTTAGCACCTATCAACTTTGTCTCCATCTCCTCCTCAGTACCCTGGAAAGGGCTGGGAGTTTAGCCAATGCTCAGGAAATGATTGTAGATGATTTGATGTATTACCTACCCACTTCAGACTGCTGGCTCCACATCCGTCTGTACTACCGAGATATCCTGGTGAAGGAGGCCATTGCTCACACTGCTGAGGGCTGCCGCTTGACAACCCAGCCTGTGCCCATGGACAGCCCACACCTCTATGGCCCTGCCAGACTGGAGCAGATCCAGTTCCCATCACCTAAAGCTCTGCCAGGGACCAGCCCACTTGTCACCCAGATTCTGGAACGCCTTTTGCCTCACCTGGACAGGGGAGTCCTGCTCTGGGTAGCACCTGAGGGAGTCTTTGCTAAGAGGCAGTGCCAGGGTCGGGTTTACTGGCGAGGCCCCCTGGCACCTCATTGTAACCAGCCCAACAAATTGGAAAGAGAGAAGACCTATAAGCTGTTGGATACTCAGCAGTTCCTGGATCGTAAGCACCTGGTGGGGAGAGGGGACTGGCAAGGTCCAGTTTGGGAGGTAAAGGAGGGTTACTGTTGTGGAAAGGAGTACAAAAAGCTGAGGATACCCTCTTGGGTGTAGTATTCAGTATCAGTAAGTAAGTATCAGTATTCAGTCAAGAGACATGGTTTGAGTACTAGTTCTGGCATTTACTACCTGTATATCTCCTGGGTAAGAAACTGAATTTCAGTTTCTTCATCTGTAAAAAAAAGGAAGTCACATTTTTACTTCCTATTGAATAGTGCCATTGTGAAGGAAGCATCTTATAAAACTCAAAGTGACACAAAAGTGTAAGTCTATTAATGCCATATCACCCATAAAATCTCAGAGGAGAGGGAGAGAAAGAGAGAATTGCAGAGACAGAGAGAGAGGCAGAGGGAGAGAGTAAAAGGAGAGAGGGAGAGGGAGGAGGAGGAAGGAAGAAAGAAAGAGCAACTGGGAAGAGGAAGGAAAGATAGCGAAAGTAAGGGATAGAAAGAATAAGGAAAGAAGAAAGGAAAGGAGGGAGAGAAAGGAAGGAAGGGAAAGAGTAAGGAGAAAAGGGAAGGAGCAAGAAAAGAAAGGAAAAGAAAGGATCCAATCATCAGGGGTTCTTGATCTATGTCCATGAACTTGTTTGTTTTTTTAATATTTTAATAATTGTATTTCAATATAATTTACTTCCTTTGTAATCCTATGCACATTATTTTATGCTTTTACAAACATTACTCTGAAAGGGGGCTCATAGGTTTTACCAGACTTCCATTCATGAAAGTTTAAAATCAGAGAGAGAGAGATACAGATAGACAGACAGATAGATGGCACATTAAGCTGTTATTATATGCCCTAAAGAATCTTACATTCAAATGTGGAGGAAGACAATACATAAAGGAGGTGAGGAGGAGGTTATTAAGGAGACTACAAGCAAAATAAGGTGAAAGCTCACTTGTCATAGGTGGAATACCCAGGGATAGGGCTCTAGTAGGAGAAGGAAAAGGACAACGAGAGAAGATAGGACATCGATCCTTCTGGGAAGTTGTACGGAAACCTAGGCCTCAGGAGAAACCTTGGCCTTAGAGAGAGGGAATAACTGTGGGGCAGAATCTCATATTCCAATGGGAGGAATATGAAGATGATGGGTTGAGAGCCAGCCATGAAGCCAGAAAGATCTAGGTTCAAGTCTTACCTCTAACACACATACACTGGCTATATAATCCTAGATGAAGTCATTTGACCTCTCAGCTCTTTAGGTAGCTCTCTAAGATATTAAGTTTCAAAGAAAGAGTCTACCTGTATTAGTAGAAAGGATTTTCTTATGTGAGAAGGAAGAAAGGAAGGAAGGAAGGAAGGAAGGAAGGAAGGAAGGAAGGAAGGAAGGAAGGAAGGAAGGAAGGAAGGAAGAAAGGAAGGAAGGAAGGAAAGAGGGAAGGAGAGAAGGAGGGAAGAAAAAAGGGGAAAGAAAGGGGAAAGGAAAAAGAGAGGAAATGAGGAGAAGAGAAAGTAAAAGGAAGGAAAAAGGAAAAGAAAGGAAAAAGAGAAGGAAAGGGATGGGGATAAGGAAAGGAAAAGGAAAGGGAAAAGGGAAGGGGGAAAATATTACTTTGGTTGCCAACCTTATCTTAATGACCTGCTTCACACTTAGATTAGTCAGTAGAAGGCAAAAACAGTCTCTCTAGACCTGTATTTAAAGCCTTTTAAGTTTGGCAGAACTTGCCAGTGCTTGTGTGCTGTTTGCAGGACCTTCAAGAACATGAGATTCTGTTCTCTTCCTGCCACAGCAGGGAATGGAAAGAGAAGGGAATAAGCATTTATTGTGTTCTATGTGTTAAGAACAGCACTAAATGCTTT